>NC_067113.1:4981583-5355735 GCF_021347895.1 Acanthochromis polyacanthus | reverse complement strand
TTAAGTAATTAACAACATAAACCATAACTCCTGTAAACACCTGGCATAAGTCAAGCCCCCTCTTCCTCCTTATATCGTGCAAAAATCATGTTTTTATGCTGTATTTTAAACTGGTTTATACTTGTGCATTTCTTCAGCTCCACATTCATACTGTTCCACAGTCTGACTCCACAGACTGAAACACAAACTTTTCCTGGTGGTTGGGGCACTACACATTTTGAATTTGCATTTTCTTCTTAAATCATATCTCCCATCTCGACAACTAAAAAAATTTAGAATATTTCCCGGTAGTATTTTATTTTGGGCCTTGTACATTATTTGTGCTGTGTGATATCCCACCAAATCTGTGATTTTGAATAATTGTGACCATAAGAATAATGAGTTGGTGTGCTCCAGATACCCGACCTTGTGAATTATCCTTATTAACCTTTTTTTTGGAGAATGAATAATGAATGTAACGAACTCTTGTAATTATTGCCCCAAACCTCTATACAGTAGTTTAAGTATGGTAAGACGAGTGAACAGTAAAGAATGTGGAGTGACTTGTGATCCAGTACCTGTTTTGCTTTGTATAACACTGAGATACTTTTTGACATTTTGTTGTGTACATGTTTAATATGTGATTTCCAGTTAATCTTTTCATCTATTGTTACCCCAAGGAATTTATGCTGAGAAACTTTTTCTATTTGCACTTCATCTATGTCGATTTGTACATGTGAATTTATTCTGCAGTTACTAAATATCATTACTTGTGTCTTATTTAAATTTAGTGATAATTTGTTTCAATCAAACCATATTTTCAATATGTTCATTTCTGCAGTAATATCTTCTAATAATTTATCTAAATTTTCACCAGAGCAGAAAATATTTGTATCATGTGCAAATAGGATTAACTTAAACCACTTGGAAACTTTACAGATATCATTTATATATATATAGTATGAAAAGTTTTGGTCCCAACACTGACCCCTGGGGGATGCCACAAACAATGTCCAAACATGATGAACTAACATCAGCCAGCTTCACAAACTGCTGTCTCTGTCTCAAGAAGCTTGTAATCCATTTTAATGCAACACCCCTGATACCATACCTTTCCAGTTTATTGATTAATATATCATGATTTATTGTGACAAAAGCTTTTTTCAAATCAATGAATAACCCCACTGCATTTTTTTTTTTTTTTTTTTTTTTAGTCTATAGCATTTGTGATCTCCTCGATTGATTCTAAGATTGCTAATGATGTTGATCTGTTAGATCTGAATCCATACTGGCTGTCACGAAGTAAATTGTGCTTCTCTAAAAATGAATTCAATCTGTTGTTAAATAGTTTTTCTAATATTTTGGAGAATTGTGGAAGTAGTGAGACAGGCCTGTAGTTTGTGAAGTGGTGTTTGTTCCCAGTTTTGTATAGAGATATTACCTTTGTTATTTTCATTTTGTTTGGAAATAAACCCATTTGAAATGATAAGTTACAGATGTATGTTAAAGGTTTTGAAATCCACTCAATGACTTTTTATCCCTTTAAGCTTCAGTCAATTGCAGCCATTTTCAGTACAAAAAAAAAAAAAAAAAAAAAAAAAAATCGCTAATATTCTATTTTTAAATAGAAAAAATTACGAAAAATACGGGGAATATTGGACGGGCATCGCGAGGTGCATTTCCTTGAAAATGACCGATTCGGGGATTTTATACCGACTTCAGGACATGTTTTGGACAAAATAGTTTACTGGCTTGTGTCATCTGGATGTAAGAGGTTGGATTATGGCCTTTTTTTGTGGAATCTTTTTTTGTGTGTAATAACCCGGAAATGTGAGTCGCGCTGTGTGCGTTGAAGCCGTGTATAGAGAACGGATGGATGGATATTCGTTTTTGTCAGACAAATGTGTTTTTCTCACCCGCTGTAGTAATCGCATCTTAAAGTGGTTTATACCGGCGGATTCATGAGAATCTAAGCTTTCCATCGGCGTATAGTGTTTGTATAATCGTGTTTGCAGCCGTCGGACATTCTTGAAATTCCTATGCAAATTAGTAGGTGTACCGCCGGCGGTACACTGAAGCTTAAGGGGTTATACTAATAGCATATCAATGTCATTCACATCAGTAGATTCTTTATTTTTACATTCTTTAACAATATTCAGTATTTCTTTCTCATCCACTGGTGTAAGAAACATTGAGCTGGAATTTCCCTCCAGCAGCCTTTCAGGTTTTTCCCCAGCTGTTCCTGGATCTGGGATGCTTGCTGCTAAGTGAGGTCCAACATTTACAAAGAAATTGTTAAATTTGTTTGCTATGTCCTCCGTATAATCAAGTTCGTTATCTTTATCAATAAAATACCTAGGAAACATTGTTAGTCTAGTGCTATTTCTTATAATACTGTTCAGTATATTCCATATTCCTTTAATATTATTTTTGTTATCTTCAAGTATTTTCCCAAAATACTCTTTTTTACTTTTCCTTATAATATGAGTTAACTTATTTTTATACGTTTTGTATTTATTTTCTGCCTCTTTAGTTCTTTGTCTTAAGAAATCCCTGTATAGTTTATTTTTCTTTTTGCAGGCATTTTGTAATCCCTTTGTGATCCAAGGACAGTTAGTATATTTAAAATTTCTATTATATTCTTTGATTGGACAGTGTTTATCGTATAATGACTTAAAAGTTTCCAAGAATATTTCATATGCACTATCAGTGTCTTTCTATTGGTATATGATCCCCAAGTTTTGTGCCAGTAGGTCGTTCTTTAGTGCACTGATGGATTCCTGTGTCCTTACTCGTCTGTACTGTATTTGTTTTTCCTGAAAATATTATCGTATACTGTGAAAACAGGCAGGTGATCAGTGATATCACTGATTAAAAGTCCGCCCACTGTGTTATTGTCAATGTCATTGGTGAAGATATTGTCTATTAGAGTGGCACAATGGGATGTGATTCTGCTGGGTCTGGTGATTTTTGGAAACAGGCTCAAACTGTACATTGTATTGACAAATTCATCTATGATTTTATGGTTGTTGGGATTTAACAGATCAATATTGAAGTCTCCACATATGAATACAGTTTTGTCACCCTTATTTGAAAACATGCCCTCCACCCAGTCCTTGAAAATGTCAATCCTTGATCCCGGTGTCCTGTATATACAGCTAATGCAAATATTCTTATTCCTTCCATTGCTGATCTCAGTTGTTATGCATTCTAATAGGTTCTCTACCACAGTCGTCATGCTATCCAGAACTTTAAAATCCAGCGTTTTATCCACATATATTGCCACACCTCCTCCACTTTCAGTTTGTCTATTGTTGTACCACAGTTCATAACCCTCGAGCTCAAAGTCAATGCCTTTTTCCGTGTTTATCCAGGTTTCAGATACAGCAATTATGTTAAATGGGTGTGAAAATTTCTGTAAAAATTCCTTTATGTTATTGAAGTTTGCATACAGGCTTCTGCTGTTGAAGTGGATAATTGATAATTTGTCCTTGGATTTAATGTTCTGGTTGTACTGTCCATCAGTGTAGTAGTGGCAATTGTTACTGTAGGTGGAGAAGAAATTGTTGTCTGGGTCTATTTCATGATCTAAGTCCTTCAAATTATAGTCGCTGCAGTGAAATATTTTCAGTTCAGATTGATCCTGTCCACTTATTCCCTGAGTTGTGTATTTCTGGTCTCCAGATGTAGAATGAGTTCTATCAGTGAGTGTCATGGTTGCAGATGTTCTTGCTCCTTACCTTATTGTCCAGTTCATGATGATCATTGATATTTGTCCAGATCCATGATGCTTCTGACCACCAGCACTTCAGCTTCTCCAGGTGTTCCATTTTGTTTAATGAATATTTTACAGTTGGAAGTCCAAGTGTTCTGTGTCACGAATCTGAGTTGGTGGACCCGAGCAGAGAGCCACTCATCCAAGACCTGAGGAGATGCAGAATGATTTTATTGGAGGGGATGAATAATGGCGGATGGAGAAAGCCAGGGTGTAGGAGCGGGGTTCTGGGCAGGAGTGGGGGTCCAGGCAAGAGTGGGGAATCCAGGCAGGAGTAGGGGTTCCAGGCAAGAGTAGGGGTTCCAGGCAGGAGTAGGGGTTCCAGGCAGGAGTGGGGGGTTCCAGGCAGGAGTGGGGAATCCAGGCAGGAGTAGGGGTTCCAGGCAGGAGTAGGGGTTCCAGGCAGGAGTAGGGGTTCCAGGCAGGAGTGGGGGGTTCCAGGCAAGAGTGGGGGGGTTCCAGGCAAGAGTGGGGGACCAGGCAGGAGTGGGGTTCCCGGACAGCTGGCTGCGTGAAGGCAGGAGAAAAAACAAGGTTAAAATAAGGCAGGAACTCAAACAGAAAATGTCAAAGGCTAGAGAGCAAACCGAACTGCATGGTTTCAGGTTCAATACTCTGGCAGGGAGTGGAAGGCTGAGCCGGTCTTTATTGCAGAGGTGAGTCGTTAGTGAATGATCGTCAGCTGTCCGGGAGCCGTGCAGGTGGTTGATTACCTGAGTGGAGTCAGCTGAGAAGCTAGACTCCACTCAGGCACCGAGCTGTAGGGGAAGAGACAGGGCAGAGGAGCGGATGGGAGACAACCAGACAGAGACAGGGCAGAGGAGAGGATGGGAGACAACCAGACAGACAGGACAGAGGAGCGGAACTGTGACAGTTCTGTATTTTGTTCTGCTTCTTAAGGTATCGTGCTCTCCTGACTATGTCTGCGTTGTTCTTGGTTAGGTGCTCGTTTATGAAGACGTTTATTCCTTTTAATTTCCCCCCCTGTTTCAACAGTGCAGTTTTGTGTTTTCTGTTACTAAATCTCATTATAATTGCCGGTTTGTCACTGGCGTTCCTCTTGGGCAGAGGATGGCATGCCTCAATGTTGCTACAGTCCATTTCGATTCCTTTGGACTGTAGAAAGGCCACCACTTGCTGCTCCGCGGAGCTAGCATCCACGTCATCCAACTCTCCCCGTTGTTACTGGTCACAGCCCGAGCGTATGACCGGGGTTTAATCTGGAGTCCAGTGATGATTACGTCGTTCATCCTGGTGTACTGCTCCAAGTCCGCCACTCCACTCTCCAGGTAGCGGATCTGCTTTTCCTTCTCTTCGTTCTGTAGCCGCAGAACTTTCACCTCCTTGACCAGGTCCAATATGTTCTTCTGCTGTTCTTCTGACAGCAGAAACTTCTTCAGCTAGGAAATCGAGTGAATTTTTAATGTCCTCGACTTCCTCTGCGGGCTGCACAGTGGCGTAAGTGGTTAGCACTTTGCCTTGCAGCAAGAAGATTACTGGTTCAAATCCCGGGGTGGGCCTGGGATCTTTCTGCATGGAGTTTGCATATTCTCCCTGTGCATGCACGGGTTTTCTCCAGGCACTCCGGCTTCCTCCCACAGTCCAAAAATATGCTGAGGTTAATTGGTTACTCTAAATTGTCCATAGGTGTGAATGTGAGTGTGATTGTTTGTCTGTATATGTAGCCCTGTGACAGACTGGCGACCTGTCCAGGGTGTCCCCTGCCTTCGCCCGAGTCAGCTGGGATAGGCTCCAGCACCCCCTGCGACCCTAATAAGGATAAAGCGGTGTATAGAGAGTGGATGGATGGATGGACTTCCTCTGCCGCCAAAATCTTCCTGGGACCCTTATCGCCGGGCGCGGTGACAGTCAGCTGTTTGCTCGTCAGCTGTTTTTTTGACGGCTATTTCGCTAGTTCGCTACCAGCTCGGCAAACTTTCTCAGTCCGTAATCCAATTCACTGTCACAAGCCAGACAGGGGTCATACATTTTCCAGGGGTCTCAGCAGCCAAAATAAAGTCCTTAATCCAAAATCAGCGGTCAATAAATCCAGAAAACGGTCAAAAAGCACCAAAACCCACAAACAGAATGCGCACACTGTTCAAACTGCACCGGAAGCGGAAATCGAAACAGAAATGGCGCTGACTAAAGTGGTGAATGATTTGCTTCTAGCTGCTGACTCAAAGGCATCATCTGTTCTGTTGTTGTTAGATCTCAGCTCAGCTTTTGATACGGTGGATCACGGCATCTTACTGGACAGACTGGAGAATTATTTCGGCATCTCAGGCCAGGTGCTGAAATGGCTGAGGTCTTACCTGTCAGAGAGATCTCACAGTGTTTTCTTTAACAATGTGCTCTCTGAGTCCTGTGCTGTTTGACATGGCGTACCGCAGGGGTCTGTACTAGGACCCCTGTTGTTTTCCCTTTATCTGACACCTTTGGATCAAATTTTGCGCTCCTTTGGGATTTCTTTTCATTGCTATGCAGATGACCTACAACTATACATGCCCTTGGTCCCTCAAAGTGTTTTTGACACTGATAAACTCCAGGCTTGTCTCTCAGCTGTTAGGAGCTGGCTATCAATGAATTTCCTGCTCCTGAATATCTGCCAAGACTGAAATGATGGTGATTGGACCTGAAAGTGTTAATCCTCTGCTTGATGACTTTATTCTGTCTTTGGATGACTGTGTTATTCATTGTAAAGACAGAGTTAAGAATCTTGGTGTACTGTTTGATAAAACCCTCTCATTTAAATTCCATTTTAAAGAGGTGACCAGATTGGCCTTTTTCCACCTCAGAAATATCTCTAAAATCAGACCAAGTCTGTCATTTCAGGATGCTGAGGTCCTAATTCATGCTTTTGTTTCCTCACGGCTGGACTATTGCAATGTCCTTTTATCAGGTCTGCCAATGAAGAGCCTTCATGGTCTGCAGATGGTTCAGAACGCAGCAGCTCGTGTTCTGACCAGAACAAGTAAATACGAGCATATTACTCCAGTGCTCTCTGCATTGGCTACCAGTTCATGTTAGAGCAGACTTTAAGGTGCTGCTACTAATCTATAAAATTGTTAATGGAATTGCCCCGTCTTATTTATCCAGCTTGCTGAATCTGTAGTTCCCCGCTCGGGCTCTCCGTTCTCAGGGGACTGGACTTCTGAATATCCCGAAGGTCTGTAAAAAGACGGTGGGGGAACGAGCTTTTTCTTTCCGGGCACCCACATTGTGGAACAGTCTGCCTGCTGAAATCAGGCAGGCATCATCCATTAATGTATTTAAAGCTGAGCTGAAGACCCACTTGTTTTCTCTTACATATAAAAACCTAAATTGGTTGTTTTGGTGATGTTTTTTTATTGTTCTGTTTTTATTGTTTTTATTTTTACCTGTTTTTATTTCTGTGTACAGCACTTTGAAGAAAAGTGTTTTATAAATAAAGTTATTATTAAGTAGTACTTTGTGTGGAATACTTGGTGTGGTCCAGAGAGAGCAGCTTCTGGCTCTGTAGAAAAAAGTACAGGGGTTAAAATGAACGGGGAATTCTCCTTGAATAAGTGAATATTTTGAGTGAAATCACCGATTTAAAACGTAAATTGCGGTAGGTGGCTTTCTCTTTGAAAAGTGCTCTAAACTTAACGGAAGGGTAGGGCTGTACTCCTGCGGTCGTATTCGTGCAGCCTCTAGCTCTGCAGACGCATACTATTGGTTCTCAGTCAGTCTGACCAATCACAGCTATCCAGCTCCGCCCTCTTACAATCTTTTTTTGTCTCTGGATCCAACAATCCAAGACATCTCCCAGGAAATAGTAAAATCCTGGCTTCATTTTCTTGGTGCAAAAACCAATAGGTGACATCAATTTAGCTACGTCTATCTTTTTTGTACAGTCTATGAATGTGAAAAAGTAACTGACCCCCTTAGCTTCCAATCTATCAACTGACCAAATTCATTTGGCAATTGGGTTCAGTTTCACCAACCACAACCACATATATTACTGCCAGGCTTTTTGAGCCAAAACATCACCAAATAAAATCTGTATGGGATTGTAAAGTAGCTTAAAGGGTCTCAAAAAGCAGCATATGATGCCACATTCTGAAGAGATTCAAGAACACATGTGAAACAGTCATTGACATTTATCAGTCTGGAGGGCTACAAAGCCATTGCTAAGACTCTGGGACTCCAGAGAATCACGGTGAGAGGAAATATTCACAAATGGAAAAACATGGAACAGTGGCGAACATTCCCAGGAGTGGCCGACCTAGCAACATTTCTCCAAGATCTCATCAACATGTAATCCAAGAGTCACAAAAGAACCCAGACGAGCATCAAAAGAACTACAGAACTTGCTTGCCTCAGTCTACATGATTCCACAATAAGGAAGATACTGGGAGAAAATGGCATCCATGGGAGAGTTGGAAGGATCAAACCAGTACTGATCAAAAAGAACACAGAAGTTCATCTGGCATTTGCAAAAAAATATCTAGATCCCCACAGGTACAGTACTACTGTTCCCTTCACTTTCCACATCTTTTCTCGCTCCTCTCTCAGCCCTTTGTAGTTTTCAAGCTTTTCTGTTCCTTCTTCCGGATGTAACTCAATTTGCCTTACAAGTGTGTGTGTTAAAACTTTTGTTCACAACTGTATAAAATTCCTATTTATTCTGAGGTAGGTTCTACAAAGTACTTTACAATGTGTTTTGTATTCATCTATTCACATATACACACTCGTACACCAGTGATAGAGCTAGCATGCCAACTGCTCACGTACCATCGAGAGCAACTTGAGATTCAGTATCTTGCCCAAGGACATGTGTGGATTGAACTGCTAACGTTACACATAGTTGACAACCAGCTCTATTACCTTAGCTATGGCTGCCCACCACATTGAGATGATGAGTTAGTTGGATTGTTTTTGTGCTCTTGTTGTGTTTTCTGTTTGTTTGTTTGTTTTGTTTTTTAATTTCAGAATACAGATCAGTGCTACTAGGGGCTATGTTTGTCTGGATGGCATTTAAATCTTATTTACATTGAGTTGGATCAGTCTCACAAAAAGAATTCTCAGTCCACCCTCCTTAAGTAATGAGATTCTTATAAATGCATACATTACTGCCAGTCATCACTGTGACCTCTGCATTATGACTCATTTATGCATGTCATATCTAATTTTAAAGTACCATTTTGCATCCATTGATTTAACCAACTTGTCTTCATTTGTCCTTTGGGCTTGACAGAATGTCATTTTAATTACCTCAAGGAAAAGTAATGTCAAAAAGTCGACAGCCAAAGGGTTACAAAGACTTCATACTCAACACGGTCTCACGGGGATTCGTGAAACTGTTACGTAAATTTTTTGTTTCTTTTTCGTGCGCACCAACACGATTTCGTCATGTTTTTCGTGCCGCTCACCACGAAATGTTTTTCGTGTTGCTCACAACGAAACCCGCTGTGGTAATCACAGCTGAAAGTGGTTTATACCAGCGGATTCATGACGATCTAAGCTGTCCATCGGCGTATACTGCTTGTGTGATCGCGTTTGCGGCCGCCGGCCGCCGGACATTCTTGAAATTCCTATGCAAATTGGGAAAAAAAAAAAAAAAAAAAAAAAAAAAAAAAAAAGGTAAGTGTACCACCGGGTTATGGTTATGGTTAGGGTTATGGTTAGGGACGATGTCATGCAAAATATAGCGTTGGATTCGCCATGGTTTTACATTAAAAATATAATACACACATTCGTTTGAAATACGTTCTGGGTGGCACGAAAAGTCCGCCGTTTAAAATACATTGGTGCGCATTTCGTGGTGAGCGGCACGAAAAACATGACGAAATCGTGTTGGTGCGCACGAAACCGAAACTAAAACTTACGTGACAGTTTCACGAATCCTCGTGAGATCGGGCTGTCATACTGGGTATAGAAAATGGTAAGTAGACCAGTGATACATTGTCTGAAAGCCACCACTTGGACTTTAAAGAATTAATAATCTTTGTTAATTTTTTGGAAAGGCAGGACATCCATACATATGTATGTATCTATCTATCTATCTATCTATCTCTCTCTCTCTCTCTCTCTATATATATATATATATATATATATATATATATAACTACACACACACACACACACACCCAGGCAATTTAATATTTTCCATTAAAATTTACATTTTTATTTACCTGCTAACATATTTGCAAAAGAGTTGTCAAATCATCAGTTCACCTTTCAACACCATTAGCAAACTCAGTGTGCCATTAGAACACAAGATTGATGGTTGCTGGAAATGGAATTCTGTAATATATATATATATATATATGGAAAATATAGAATACTCATTTGCTACATTAACAATGTCTAGACTGTATTTCTGATTAATTTAATGTTATCTTCACTGGGGGAAAAAAGTGTTTCTCTTTAAAAATAATGACATTACTAAGTGACCCCAAATTTTTTTGAACAGTTTTGAATGTCCATCCATCCATTCTCTATATACCGCTTTATCCTCACTAGGGTGGTGGGGGGTGCTGGAGCCTCTCTCAGCTGACTCGGGCGAAGGCAGGGGACACCCTGGACAGGTCGCCAGTCTGTTGCAGCAGTTTTGAATATTTTAACAGTTTTATCTGAAACTCAATTTGGTCATCAGAGGAATGGGACAAAAGAGAAATTGCATTTTAGGGGTACTCCAGACTTCTTTGGTATTTTTAAAAATGTTTTTAAACATTCTTTTCTCCTAGTTTTTTAGATTTGGTTTCAGGACATGTAAATGTACACAAAAACTGCATGTTTTAGTATTTTGTCCATGGATTATCCAAAATTTACATTAAACATTTTTCCCCGCAATGTATTGTCAGAGACATTAATCTTTTGTCAACATTCAATAGATTGTCTGAACAAAAAATAAACAAAATGAAACTGGTCAAATTTCCTCTTGCACCATCTGAAGCTGCATCAGGTGCAAACTGCTGTGACACAACTGGATCATTTGTTTGTCAGCTTAGGCAGCTCTGTTATTGTCTCAGCACATACAATGTGCTACTGCCCAGGGGCCTCATTTATAAAGCTTGCGTACGCACAAAACAGGGCTAGAAAGTGGTGTACGCCACTTTCTACGCAAAGGTTGTGATTTATACAAAACAAACTTGGCGTGAGAATGTGCGCACTGGTGCGCCAACTTTGATGCTTGCTTAAGCACATTTTGGAGCCAGAGGGAACGGCAGTGCCGGAGGGTGAAGTGGCGAATTGAAACCAGATTGATCTCAAACCTTTATTGTTATCACATATTAGAATTGTAGAGCCGGATAATCATAAACCCTCATTGTTGTAGATGTTCATATAGTGCGCCATTCGGCCGACGACTGTATTTGCAGAACTATGTTCATATATCAGCAGGGGCGGATTGAACGTTATTTCATTCGGTCGTTTGACCAAAGGGCCGGTGCACAGCTGGGGCCGGTGATCTTTATTAAATAATTTTGTTTACTAATCACCCGGTGCCCGTATGGCTCATCGGGGAAAGCAGAAGACCCATTTGCAGGGGCGGTCTCCGACGCAGTGGCCCGGCTTCGATTCCTGCCCGCGGCACTTTTATGCATGTCTTCCCCCTACTCTTCTCCCCATTTCCTGTCACTCTTCACTGCAACTATCACAGTAAAAAGGTAAAAAAAAAAAAAAAGTAAAGAATTTTGTTTATTTATCCATATGCGGCCGAATTGGATGAGCATCCAACCATTAATCAGCCCTGTACAGGCACGCAGGCACACATGCTTCACACCACAACCCCGGAGTGAAAATGAATTTGTCTATGTGAACCGAAAAAATGTACATTCAATCAGTTTACAAATTATTTGTACATCGACATGATCATAACAAATTCAGTGGCAGGGTGGCCTGTGTCAACACATGATTTATTCATCCTGACGCACAACAGTGAAAAGACTGCCGGCCGGCACTGCATGAAATGCCGTGGATCAGCAGCTTATTTATATACAAATACATTCATGAGTTACTTTGCATTGACCATTCATGGTAAAATGTGGGTGTGTTGTGGGCGGAATGTGAGGTGGATCCACCTGTGCAATCTTCCAGCTGGTGTGTGATTTATCAAGAAATTGCATGCAGCTGTGCTTACGCAAAGTTTTATAAATCAGGGGTGAAGGGCATACGCCCATTTCGGATTTTCGGCGTACGCAAACTTTAGTAGGGATCCTAAGCAATGTTTTATAAATGAGGCCCCTGGTCATTCCACCTGCACTGCGATGACACAAATGTCAGATAGCTGGTTAACATCAATTGATGACTCAAGGCTAGTGGGTACAATATTACTTGACTTCACTGCTGCCTTTGATGTGATCAACCATGATATGTTGATTTCCAAACTAATTAGTTATGGTTTCACTTTCTCTGCAATCAGGTGGTTCACGAGCTACCTTTCTGGGAGGTCACAAAGAGTTTATTTTAATGGTGCACTATCTCGTAGTAAGTCTCTAGACTGTGGCGTACCACAAGGTAGCTGCCTTGGTCCTCTTTTATTTTCAATTTTTACTAATGATATGCCATATGTACTCAGTAAGGCTACACTGACTATGTTTGCTGATGATTCTACTTTGTATTATGCAGCCCCTACATATTCAGAGCTTAATCAAGTTCTGTCGTGCGAGATCAACAAATTTTTAATTGGATCAAAACAGATAAACTTATTCTAAATATATCAAAAACAAGGAGTATTATATTTGGTTCCAAGCATAGAATATCAGATAATCCTAGAATAAATATTCAAGTAAATGGCCAAACTATACAGCAAGTAAAAAATGTAAAGCTTCTTGGACTTTGGCTTGATAATACATTGACATGGTCTGATCACATCAACAAAATTGTTGCCAAAATGGGTAAAGCTGTTGCCTTAACGCGCAAATGTTTACCATTTCTAAATTCACAGTTGTTTGGTCGTGTTGTCTGTACATTGGTTTTATGTCATTTAGACTACTGTTCAGTTTTATGGTCCGCTGCGTCAAACTGTCTGCTCAGAAAATTACAAGTGGCTCAAAACAAGGCTGCAAGACTGGTTCTTGGTTGTTCTTCAAGAACTACAGTCACAGAAATGCATGAACGTCTTACTTGGCTGATGGTCAAGCAAACACTATCTGCTAATATACTAACTTACTTTCTTGGATTTGTTCTTAACACCATAATATTGTCTTGGATTATACTATTATTAGTTTGAGTGAGTTTTTGTCATGCGATATGGGATGTAGCTTTTCCTAATTTTATTGTTTTTGTCTTAATATGTAATTTTAGTGTTGTCATTTTTTTTCCCTGTAATTGTGAGTAATTGAGAATGTAAATTGTGTGTGTTGTATGTTTTTCTGAACCCCAGGAAGACAAGCTGTCGTCTTGGCATCAGCTAATGGGGATCCTTTTAAATAAACACAGTCTAATGTTAACTTCAGCTACAGTAATGCAGGTTGCTGCTTTTATATGTAATATTGTCCAGATGTGGAGAAGAATACAAGAAACTACTCAGATTACTTACCTGTACAGTTTAGCTCAACTTATGAATGCTAATGTGGTTAGCAGCATCATTGGTTAACACAGCAAAAGCCAGTAAATGTGAGCAGGCAGAGAGTCCTTGGTTCTCAGGAGAAGGGTATGTCTGCAGAGCCGCACGAATACGGCCCTACCCTTCCGGTAAGTACGGTTTAGTATGGATCCTACGCAATGTTTTATAAATGAGGCCCCAGGTTATTAATAAGGGAGAATTACTCAGGTGATACCTTACCTGTCATGTTAAAGCATACATTTGAGTGGCATTAGCCTCTGGTCTACTTTACGTGGATGATAGCATGCTAATCTGTAATGATGATCCTGATCAATGTTATTCTTGGTAATGTCACTCTACTTAAACCTATGCTCTGACAAAAAAAATGCCCCTTTCCTGATGTATTGTATTTATGCATATTTTGCCCACTTAAATGTTCCAGATCATCAAACTAATATTGAGATTTATTTAATATGAGGTAAGTGAGACCTGCAGATCTTTTGATGTCTGTCTGGGATACTTTGTGACCCCCTGGATGAGATGTTGATGCGCTCTTGGAGAATATATATATATATATATACACACACAGTAAAAAAGTTCCTAAAATTCTTATGGTGACTAACAAGCCTTTTCACACTGACACTTTATACCTGAGAAGGTTTCAGGTCACTATTTGATTGCTCTGTGTGACAGACACATCGCACTTTACTGTAGCACTGCTCAACCTAACTTGGAAATATGTAAATATTTTTACATGCATTGTTGCAGTTGTAACACTGAGAATAAACTGAATAAATGATTGCCTACAAGCTTGTTTATTTAACTCTCCTGGTTCATCTGATCCTGCAGGGGCTTAGAACAGAAAGGAAAAGATAGAGCTACAAATGCAGTTGTATATTTGTCTACTTATTTTCCCCCCCACAAGTTTTGCTTAAAAAGCATAAAAAATGAATAAAAATGTAGTCACATCTGGATTTGTTTATTATGGATTACAGGTGTAGTTGTAGTAAGCACCATGAATAACACTCACTTCACCTTGTATCTGACACACCTCAATAGCTCTACATAATCATAGTATGTGATAGAAACCAAACAGCGAACCAGATCAAAAGCACACAAGTGCCTTTGCTTTTTCAGAGTTTCAATTGAGCATGAAAAAGTTTGGCACTCAGCTCATGCAGTTTTCACTGTCCATGTCCCATTTAATGCTACGCTTGTCTCCCATATTTGTTTTTACCTTGTTAGTGTAGCCATCTGTGAAGACGGGGATCCCTGTAAACCACACAGCAATATCCAGTGATGTGGCTATCCACAGGAAGATATTACCGGTTTAATTTAGCTTTCAGTGGTTTCACATGATGGACTCATATCATTTGTTTGACCCACAGGATGTAGATTTATGTCATAAGACACTGGGTAATGTAAATTAGAAGGGTGGTTTGGTTTACAGGTGGGGCTGTGAGTTCCAGTTTTAAAACCAACATCACCTGATAAAACTCTTCATATTGAAATTTTTACTACTCTAAAATTGGGTCTGGGGCTGAGGACAACATTTGCTTTTAGAACGCATGGTCTTTATCAGCGAAATGCTAGAATCACTCACACAGCAAAAGCAGAACTTTATTGCAGATCTGATGATCATGATTCAAATTTCTGATGGCAGATAAAGCATACTCGGGGAATTAGGCATTACAAGAAGAGAGCAGTAGAAATATGAGCACAACTAACAAGGCCTCAATGCGTCAGTGCAGGTAACCTAGGTCAAAGTAGGTTGAAGTCTGAACAGATTAAACTGTGAACATCACAGACCGGAGTTTATTCATGATTGATTTTTTTCTTATTGCTTTTTTTAAAAACCACTTCTGTTCCTCGAGCACAGCAGTGTTGCTGAATCACTGACCCCTTCATGAAAAGTGAATGCTTTTACAGAATTTGATGCATTTCAATAGAAGCTGAAGATGCTGTCTTTCATTAGATGGAAATAAACAAGACAAGATTATAATGCATAACTTGTGGTCACAGTTCTGTCTGAATGCAAGAATAGTTCAGATGAACAAATATGTAATTTAGAAAATTTGGAAATATTTTTCCCAAAAATCTGATTGTGGACCAAGAACCTGCATCCAACAGCTGCACTTTTGTGACAAAATTAATACATTAATGTATAGTTCAATGTTGTGTTTTGTTACGATCCAACCTCTAGGGGTTGGCTGGATGCAACAACAACAAAAAAAACAAAAAACAACAGATGTTATTGGTTGAGGTGAAGGGATTTATTGCTTAGTGGTGAACGGAACATAAGAGTGACAATACAGAACACAAAACTGCCGAGTGTTGTTAAATCAAAGAACAGAATATAATCAAATGAAGGCTAACAGAGTTTCCCAAACTTATCTAAACCCAAAACAAAGCAATTAAACTCCCTCGCCAAACAAAACTACAACAGCAACACCCACCACCAGTAACAGAAACTAATACAAAGGGTGCAAAAACAAACTCAACAAAAGTGGTGCCTCACACTCACACATTTGACCACACACGTCACAAACACACATTGATCACACAGGTAAAGAAGACTCAAATCTCGAATGGCTTCTTCACTAAGCCCACACTGTCTGTAGCACTCACCACGAGTGTCTACAGACCCAAGTAGTCTGCGATACCCACCAACCCAACCACACGTACCTACAGACCAAAACTCATCAAAATGCAACCAAATGATCACACACAAAGATACCAGGGCAGACTGGTCTCAAATACCAGCCGCCCAGAATAATGACATGGTTGCAGGTATATAACCTGCAGGTGTGGTGCTGGCTGCATCTAGTTGGTCAGAGGTGGAGGGGAGCTGGAGGGTGGCCCAATCAGGAAGGTCGAAGGGCGGGGAGAACCGGATTGCAGTGCAGGTCGTCAGCTCTGGTGTCATCGGCTGGAATGGCTGGCAGCTGGGGTTCCAGAGACTCTGGAACAACCACAACTGAACCCACACATGTAATTTTCCCCCACACAATGGCCCAACAGGACATCACCCCAAAAACGAGACAGCACACTGGTGGCCATAACATGTTTATATCAGTGGTGGGCCATCAGGGCCTGTAAGGCCTTCTCTGCTGGCCTAAAGAATATCTAAATCACAGACTGATGTTTATTATACTTTGTCCATAAATACTTGTTAAATAATTCCAAATAGTCTGTCCATAGCTTTTCCTCTGGTTGTGCTGCTTCCAGACATGTATTTTCATATAAAAGCATTTAGCCAATCACATTTCATCCATTATTTGTTGCTAGGCAGGGTCAAAGTCAAAGAAATCTACCTGGAGGCCTTCAGAATCAGTTCTGCGGGCCCTCCAGCAGAAAATAACTGTCGATTAAACTGTTGCTTCAACCAATCAGATTTTGAGTTGGCGACACCAAGGCCCTCGAGCAGGCGTACGGTGACGTCAGCGTATTTGCACTCTCTGATTGGATCGTCAGAGAGTTTACTTGCCAGAGCTAGCAAACTGCATCTGTAGCGAGCGTGAACAGAAATTTAGTTCTGTCGCTGTAATAGCGGTTTTGTCAAAGGAGGAGAAGAAATAGATTTGGTTGCAGATTTATTGTCTAATCCATTTTCAAGATGGACTTCTCAAGAAAAGCTGGACATCGTAAAGAAAGGTCGGGCAATTCCGAAACTAGCAAGCCTGTCACATCTGGGTAAAGGATTTGTCCGCAACTTTCAGTCCACTAACTATGAGCGGTACCCCTGGCTCACAGGCTCCGAGGAACACGACAAGTTGTTTTGCTGGAAGTGTTTGTTGTTTGCCACTGATCGACCAGCCCGGTCTCACGGGGATTCGTGAAACTGTCACGTCAGTTTTTGTTTCGGTTTCGTGCGCACCAACACGATGTCGTCATGTTTTTCGTGCCGGCGGATTCATGACGATTTAAGCTGTCCATCGGCGTTTGCGGCTGCCGCTGCGGCCGCCATTGCGGCCGCCGGACATCCAGCTGCAATGGCGGCTGCGGCGGCGGCCGCAAACGCCGATGGACAGCTTAAATCGTCATGAATCCGCCGAATTTGCATAGGAACTTAAAGAATGTCCGGCGGCTGCAAACGCCGATGGACAGCTTAGATCGTCATGAATCCACCGGTATAAACCACTTTCAGATGTGATTACCACAGCGGGTTTCGCTCGTGGTGAGCGGGCCGCAGCGGCGGCCGCAAACGCCGATGGACAGCTTAGATCGTCATGAATCCGCCGGTATAAACCACTTTCAGATGTGATTACCACAGCGGGTGGGATTACCATTGAGCGGCACGAAAAACATGACGACATCGTGTTGGTGCGCACGAAACCGAAACAAAAACTGACGTGACAGTTTCACGAATCCCCGTGAGACCGTGTTGGATCGACATGGTGTTTGGAGCCACACTGGGTTTGTAAATTTGGCTTGCCTAACCAAGGCAGCAACAAGACACCAAAGCACTGCCGGACACTTACAAGCAACGGTGCTTTCCAAAACTTTTTGGGGAAACCAGAGTGGATCTACAGCTGAGCGACCAAGTGCGCAGGGAAACGGAGCTCCACAACGAAAAGGTGAAGAAAAATAGGGAAATCTTAAAAAGACTGATAGACTGTGTCATTTTTTTGGGCCAACAGGAACTTTCATTTCGAGGACACGATGAAAGCGCTGGATCCAAAAACAGAGGAAACTATGTGGAGCTTCTTTCTCTCATTGCTGAGAGCAACACGGATTTACACACGTGGACAAAATTGTTGGTACCCCTCAGTTAAAGAAGGAAAAACCCACAATTCTCACTGAAATCACTTGAAACTCACAAAAGTAACAATAAATAAAAATTTATTGAAAATTAAATAATCAAAATCAGCCATCACTTTTGAATTGTTGATTAACATAATTATTTAAAAAAACAAACTAATGAAATAGGGCTGGACAAAAATGATGGTACCCATAACTTAATATTTTGTTGCACAACCTTTTGAGGCAATCACTGCAATTAAATGATTTCTGCATTTGTCAGTGAGCGTTCTGCAGCTGTCAACAGGTATTTTGGCCCACTCCTCATGAGCAAACAGCTCCAGTTGTCTCAGGTTTGATGGGTGTCTTCTCCAAATGGCATGTTTCAGCTCCTTCCACATATGTTCAATGGGATTCAGATCTGGGCTCATAGAAGGCCACTTTAGAATAGTCCAACGCTTTTCTCTCAGCCATTCTTGGGTGTTTTTGGCTGTGTGTTTTGGATCGTTGTCCTGTTGGAAGACCCATGACCTGCGACTGAGACCAAGCTTTCTGACACTAGGCAGCACATTTCTCTCCAGAATGCCTTGATAGTCTTCAGATTTCATCGTACCTTGCACACTTTCAAGACACCCTGTGCCAGATGCAGCAAAGCAGCCCCAAAACATTACTGAGCCTCCTCCATGTTTCACCGTAGGGACAGTGTTCTTTTCTTCGTATGCTTGGTTTTTGAGTCTATGAACATAGAGTTGATGTGCCTTACCAAAAAGCTCCAGTTTGGTCTCATCTGTCCAAAGGACATTCTCCCAGAAGCTTTGTTGCTTGTCAACATGCATTTTTGCAAATTCCAGTCTCGCTTTTTTATGAGTTTTTTTCAGCAGTGGTGTCCTCCTTGGTCGTCTCCCATGAAGTTCACTTTGGCTCAAACAACGACGAATGGTGCGATCTGACACTGATGTACCTTGGCCTTGGAGTTCACCTTTAATTTCTTTGGAGGTTGCTCTGGGCTCTTTGGATACAATTCCAACGATCCGTCTCTTCAATTTGTCATCAATTTTCCTCTTGCGGCCACGTCCAGGGAGGTTGGCTACTGTCCCGTGGGTCTTGAGCTTCTGAATAATATGAGCCACTGTTGTCACAGGAACTTCAAGCTGTTTAGAGATGGTCTTATAGCCTGTACCTTTAAGATGTTTGTCTATAATTTTTTTTCGGATGTCCTGGGACAATTCTCTCCTTCGCTTTCTGTTGTCCATGTTCAGTGTGGTACACACCTTTTCACCAAACAGCAGGGTGACTACTTGTCTCCCTTTAAATAGGCAGACTGACTGATTATGAGTTTGGAAACACCTGTGATGTCAATTAAATGACACACCTGAGTTAATCATGTCACTCTGGTCAAATAGTTCTCAATCTTTTATAGAGGTACCATCATTTTTGTCCAGGCCTGTTTCATTAGTTTGTTTTTTTAAATAATTATGTTAATCAACAATTCAAAAGTAATGGCTGTTTTTGATTATTTAATTTTCAATAAATTTTTATTTATTGTTACTTTTGTGAGTTTCAAGTGATTTCAGTGAGAATTGTGGGTTTTTCCTTCTTTAACTGAGGGGTACCAACAATTTTGTCCACGTGTGTACATTGCCACCTGTCCACTAATAAGGTGTTTAGTGGGACGTCAGGCAAAATACAAAACGACCTGATCACTGCTGTTGCTGAAGTGATGGGAGAAGAGATAAGAAGCGAAGTTAAAGCGCCAGTAACGCAGCGCAGCTCGCACTGGTCCTGCGTTACGTAACGGGTACAGGTGTCAAGGAGCGAATTTCTGGTGAGTAAAATGTTGCTATTTTCCTAAATAATATTGCGATTTTATGAAGTTATTATTGATGCTTTTTTATGTGTGTGGCAGCTGTCGCTGCAGTAGGAGACTTGCGCACCAAGGGTTTGTTTCTTCAGTAAAAGCATTTATCGTGGCTGCATGAGTTATCTGTCTGTGATTCAACGCCTCTTTATACTGCATTTCTGCATAAGAAGAGGTTTTTATAGCCATAAAATAGTTATTGCGGGGTGGATTGATTCAGACGGAGCACCGCTGAAGGCCTAGGTGTGAAATGCACGGCCCGCCACTGGTTTATATCAATATATTCTGCTTAAACTGACTTTCACAAATGTACAAACAGTGAATGGAATCACAGTTGAGTTTGACTCAAGAAGCTTACAAAAATCCCCAAAAGATATATTATAAAAGAAGCTCAATAATCAGGCAGAGTTATTCAAATCACAATACTTATTTGAGTAATCAGAAGCAGGCTGGGTCAAAAAAGCACACAGGCAAAACTAAGAAAATCACCAAGAGGGAAAGGCTGGGATGCTGCCATGACGGCACAAGACAAACTAGTGAACAGAGGTGGGTAGAGTTGCCAAAAATTGTACTCAAGTAAGAGTAACATTACTTCAAAATAATATCACTCAAGTAGAAGTAAAAAGTAGTCATCCAAAAAATTACTCAAGGAAGAGTAAAAAACTATTTGGTCAAAAGACAACTCAAGTACTGAGTAACTGTTTGATTGTAATGTCCTTTTTTTTAAAGAAATGATGTGATCAGACAAAAATGTAAAATAATGTGCAAATTTTAGTATTTTCAAATAATAAAATAAAAAATAGCAAAAAATAAATAACATCTTTACAAAATGACAAGTTAATGCATAGAAACACAAATTTCCAAAACTGTTTCACAACAAAAAAAACTACTTCCAGTAACAAGATAGACTGTATGTGCATTCTGTATTCACCCCCCCCCCCCCAAACACTGCATGACATGGACCTATCAAGCGTGACATCACGCTTCAGTTCACTCGTGTTAGTAAACAGAAGACAATAGCTGAAGATATCCATGCTATTGCTATGCTAATGTTTTCGGAAACGAAGCAAGATCAAATTTCTTAAAAATGCCTCCGTTTCTTTTCGCTATGCTGCCACAGTGCGTATGTGGTCATGTGACTGCAGGACAACGTCTGGTAAAACGGAGTCACGTGATTACTGTTGCCTCGTCTGATTGGTGAAACACAGTCAAGTGATTACTGTTGCTTCATCTGGCTGGTCAAACACAGTCATGTGGTAGATCCTCTGGGGGCATCTGTCCGCCAAAGTAAAGCATATCTAATGTGGCAAATAAAAAAGTAACGAGTCAAGTACAGTCCAGTGTAACGGAGTAAGAGTAGCGTTTATGCTTCCCAAATCTACTCAAGTAAAAGTTAAAAAGTATGGCAGAATAAAACTACTCTCAGAAGTACTTTTTTTTTTTCAAAAAGTTACTCAAGTAAATGTAACTCATTACTACCCACCTCTGCAAGTGAGGAACATAAGAGGAAGGGTGAGTATATCCACGGTGGGACAGGAGAGACAATCACACAATGGTAATCATACAAACAGAAAAGAGGACAAAGACTGATAGTTGCCAAGACACCTGAAATGAGAGAAAAGTATAAAAGCACAAGAGGAAATGTCAAACTAAAATAGGAAGTAAGCAAGGCATGACCTGAGAACTGGACCTGGACACGACATCAGCGACCTCGAATCCCAGCCAAAGTACACTGCTCAAAAAATTAAAGGAACACTTTTTAATCTAAATATTGCATCAAATCAGTGAAACATGTGGGATACTGATCTGCTCAAGTAACTGAGGGGCTTTATAGTCAGTTTCAGCTGCTTTGGTATTCATAAAATTAACAACAGATGCACTAGAGGGGTAACAATGACACAACCCCCAAAACAGGAATGAGTTTACAGGTGAAGGCCACTGACATTTCTTTCCTTCCCAATATTTTCTGACTGTTTTTCACTAGTTTTACATTTGGCTAGGGTAAGTGTCACTTCTGGTAGCATGAGGCGGTACCTGGACCCTACAGAGGTTCCACAGACAGTCCAACTCCTGCAGGATGGCACATCAATGTGTGCCATTGCCAGAAGTTTTGCTGTGTCTCCCAGCACATTCTCAAGTGCATGGAGGAGATTCCAGGAGACAGGCAGTTAGTCTGGGAGAGCTTGACAGGGCTGTCGAAGGTCCTCAACTGATCAGCAGGACAGGTATCTGCTCCTTTGTGCAAGGAGGACCAGGATGAGCACTGCAATAGCTCTACAAAATGACCTCCAGCAGACCACTGGTGTGAATGTCTCTGATCAAACAATCAGAAAGAGATTTAATGAGAGTGGTCTGAGGGCCCAGCGTCCTCTAGTGCCCGCTGTGCTCGCTGACTGGCACCGTGGTGCTCGGCTGGCATTTGCCATAGAACACAGGAATTTGCAAGTCCACCACTGGTGCCCTGTGCTTTTCACAGATGAGAGCAGGTTCACCCTGAGTGCATGTGACAGGCATGAAAGGGTCTGGAGAAGCCGTGGAGAACGTTATGCTGCCTGTAACATTGTTCAGCATGACCGGTTTGGTGGTGGGTCAGTGATGGTGTGGGGAGGCATATCCATGGAGGGACGCACAGACCTCTACAGGCTGGACAATGGCACTCTGACTGCCATTAGGTATCAGGATGAAATCCTTTGACTCATTGTCGACCCTACATTGGTGCAGTGGTCCTGGATTCCTTCTGGTGCACGACAATGCCCGGTCTTATGTGATAAGAGAACTCATGCAGTTCCTGGAGGATGAAGGAACTGATACCATTAGCTGGCCCCCATGCTCACCTGACCTGAATCCAATAGAACACCTTTGGAACATTATGTTTTGTTCCATCTGACACTATCAGGTTCCTCCTCAGACTGTCCAGGCGCTCAGTGATGCCCTGGTCCAGTTCTGGGAGGAGATACCCCAGGACACCATCTGTCGTCTCATTCAGAGCTTGTCCCGGCATCGTCAGTCATGCATACAAGCACATGGAGGCCATACAAACTACTGAGTACCGTTTTGAGTTGCTGCCAAGGAATTTCAGAAAGATGGACTAGCCTGCCACATCAGTTTTTCACTTTGATTTTGGGGTGTCTTCAATTTAGCCCTCCTGGGGGGTTGATAATTTTCATTCCCATCAAACAATGTGGTACTTTTCATTCCTAACACATTAACCAGTCCATATCAATGCTGATATCCAGTTTGTTTTATCCCGTATTGAAATATGATGTATTTTCAAAGTGTTCCTTTAATTTTTTTGAGCAGTGTATATCTTGGTAAACAGTATTTTATTTATTGTCTAAACAATTAAGCCTGGTATTTATCATCAGTATATTGTTGTTGGAAATGATACAGTGAGTCTGTGTCTTACATGTCTCTATCAGCAAGACTAGTCTGGAATCAGTTTTTGTTGCTTGTTTTTCATGCTTTTCAATTTGAATAATTAATCTTTATTTAATTTTACTTTCTTACACAATCTTACTTACCATGTTACTTAATAAATTAACCAATTTTAACTACAAAGCAGCAATATATAAAAGTAATTTTAGAATGATTTCACTACTTCACTTGTGATCTTTTATTTGATATCCAATGAATTTCCATGACAGTGTCACGTATCTTTCCCCTGATCTCGGGAGTATCAATTTTACAGATTCTTGTATTAATACTCCAAACCACACTTTGCATCAGTTGCATAAATACTTTTGGAATTGATCCGCTCACTTCAGTTTTACAGCACTCTGATCCCCAGATTGAGCTGATGTAGGATCAACCAGCCATAACCAACTTTAAAACTAAGAAAGAACACATTTTCATTCCTCTGCTGTTGCTCTACAATCCTCAGACTGGAGACAGAGTCCACTACAGCTAGAAAGTTAATTAAAATTCTGCCTATAACTATTCAGAGAGACTAAAATTACAACCTCAACAATCCTTACAGAGCTTTGATCAGCCCATTTGGAACACACAGACAAAAATGTGTTATTTTGTTATTCTCAAACCCTTTTCTCTCCTTTCAACCCTCCCTTCCACTATTTGATTCAACTGATTACTGAAAGTGTTGTACTGCTCTTGAGAGAAAACCACAAGGAAGTACACCTTTGGAGGATTTCACAGTGCACACTTTGAGATGTAGATGCCAAAATATACAATGAACCATTATTTTTGCAGTTTGGTATGTTTGGTAAGTTGCGGGTTATGTTGCCTCTTGTAAGTTTTCAGCCCCAATGTTTCTGTTAGATAATGAAGCACAGTGCTCTTAGAAATATCTTTACCCTTGGCCTTTCTCATCAGATCCTTGGATCTTGCAGTTAGGCCAGATGGACATGCTAAGTGAGGCAAGCCTTTGAAGGATCTTCCTTTGTTGTGTCTTTGCCACCACTTCACGCAACCAGTGGATAATTGTACCAAGGCCTTGAGCTACCTGCTGACCAGTTTTTACTGCATTTCAAAGAGCAATAGCCTGTGCACAAATCTCAGACTCTGAAAGAGTAGCTTTTTCATCCTTACTCTTGGCCATGCTAACAACGCTTCCAAAATTTAGTTGTGAGTGTAATGCATTTTTATCAAGCAAGAAATGTATATGCTGGGGCCTGAAAGTTTCACCAGACAAACAACCAAACTGACTGACCAGGTGTAACCTGTGTTGGTGACAAACAATCAAACTTGTTGTCCAGTAAGGAGAACGAATGTTTGGGACACAGTGTAAACCTCTGCTGTCTCTGCCTGTTCTCTTTGTACCTGAGTTCCAGCAATCACTGTGATATTTTGAGTTAGATTTCAGTTCTTCTTGAGAACCATCTCAGATTCCTTTTTTTTTTAGTTCATCTGAGACTGGAAGAAGAGAGAAGGTTCTAGTCTGTCCACGGCTTTTCAGACCCATATTAACAGGTCAACCAGACCATCACTGAATCAATTTCAGACAGGACACTTTGTCAAATCTAACCATTTATTTTGAAATGACATGTATTTGTGTTTCACAGTGACTCTGCTCGAGTGATGCTCTGGAACAATCTGAGCAAGCATGACACAGACAATCCCTGAGATCACAAACCCCCAGCAGAGCCTAAGATTCACAACATGAATACAGTATTTGTGTTCTACCGTCCCATCAAATATTATCTCCACCCCAACCCCTTCTGCCATTGTGCCCCATCATCCTGACTCCCACCCCAACCAGTCTCGGATCATGGCAAACTTCCCTGAGTCTGTTTATGTTTGAGTTTTATTTCCTCCCCATTAAATATTTTTAGTTCCTTTCCACCATTGCCAAAAGCTTGGTCATAGGGAATCCAAAGGCCACTTTGGATTGTTGGGATTTCTGTTCTTTGTTCAAAATTTGTAAGGTCTGTACCTCACTATGTTAAGCACTGTGAGATATCTCTCTCTCCCTCTCTCTCTCTGAGAAATTCCTCTTTGGCAGGCTTGTAAAGTTGAAGTCTTCTTTTTTTTTAATGGGTGCTGATGCATTTGCTTTCCTACGAGCTTCCTAATTGCCTGAATGACCTGACACACACCTGCAAGGCACCAAGGGTCACAGCAGAAAGAAAAAAGCCTGCTGGAACTCCACCTCAGCTGGACATGTCAGCAGTGGCAGGTCAGCGACAGTGACCTTCTCCACGGACCTCTCCAGTAGGAGCAGAGAGAGTAAATGAACATGACACTGGTAGAGAAATGCTGAGTGGAATTATCTCTGAAGGTTAGACTGGATGTTTAGTTTGCATGTTTGCACATTAGGCAGAGGTCTTTTAGCTGGAAATGAGACATTCTGTTTCGTCAGCTTGTTCTTTAGAAAGCCAATGTGGTTGCATCTCAGTTCTGTCTGTCTCTGTGGTGTGCAAGAACTGTATGCTTACATATGTAGTGACCTAAAATGATTTAATTCAAGTTTAGAAAGTTGAGTTCAAATGGAATTATGATCTTTGCTGATGTCACAACAGTGTTTGTCAGTGCCATTCATAACTACAGTGCCTTGTGAAAGTATTTGGCCCCCTTGAACTTTTCAACCTTTCGCCACATTTCAGGCTTCAAACATAAAGATATAAAATTTTAATTTTTTGTCAAGAATCAACAACAAGTGGGACACAATCGTGAAGTGGAACGAAATTTATTGGATATTTTAAACTTTAACAAATAAAAACCTGAAAAGTGGGGCGTGCAATATCATTCGGCCCCCTTGCATTAATACTTTGTAGCGCCACCTTTTGCTGCAATTACAGCTGCAAGTCGCTTGGGGTATGTCTCTATCAGTTTTGCACATCGAGAGACTGAAATTCTTGCCCATTCTTCCTTGCAAAACAGCTCGAGCTCAGTGAGGTTGGATGGAAAGCGTTTGTGAACAGCAGTCTTCAGCTCTGCCCACAGATTCTCGATTGGATTCAGGTCTGGGCTTTGACTTGGCCATTCTAACACCTGGATACGTTTATTTGTGAACCATTCCATTGTAGATTTGGCTTTATGTTTTGGATCATTGTCCTGTTGGAAGATAAATCTCCGTCCCAGTCTCAGGTCTTTTGCAGACTCCAACAGGTTTTCTTCCAGAATGGTCCTGTATTTGGCTCCATTCATCTTCCCATCAATTTTAACCATCTTCCCTGTCCCTGCTGAAGAAAAGCAGGCCCAAACCATGAGGCTGCCACCACCATGTTTGACAGTGGGGATGGTGTGTTCAGGGTGATGAGCTGTTTTGCTTTTACGCCAAACATATCGTTTTGCATTGTGGCCAAAAAGTTCGATTTTAGTTTCATCTGACCAGAGCACCTTCTTCCACATGTTTGGTGTGTCTCCCAGGTGGCTTGTGGCAAACTTTAAACGAGACTTTTTATGGATATCTTTGAGAAATGGCTTTCTTCTTGCCACTCTTCCATAAAGGCCAGATTTGTGCAGTGTACGACTGATTGTTGTCCTATGGACAGACTCTCTCACCTCAGCTGTAGATCTCTGCAGTTCATCCAGAGTGATCATGGGCCTCTTGGCTGCATCTCTGATCAGTCTTCTCCTTGTTCGAGGTGAAAGTTTAGAGGGACGGCCGGGTCTTGGTAGATTTGCAGTGGTCTGATACTCCTTCCATTTCAATATGATTGCTTGCACAGTGCTCCTTGAGATGTTTAAAGCTTGGGAAATCTTTTTGTATCCAAATCCGGCTTTAAACTTCTCCACAACAGTATCTCGGACCTGCCTGGTGTGTTCCTCGGTCTTCATGATGCTCTCTGCACTTTAAACAGAACCCTGAGACTATCACAGAGCAGGTGCATTTATATGGAGACTTGATTACACACAGGTGGATTCTATTTATCATCATCAGTCATTTGGGACAACATTGGATCATTCAGAGATCCTCACTGAACTTCTGGAGTGAGTTTGCTGCACTGAAAGTAAAGGGGCCGAATAATATTGCACACCCCACTTTTCAGTTTTTTTATTTGTTAAAAAAGTATAAAATATCCAATAAATTTCATTCCACTTCACGATTGTGTCCCAATTGTTGTTGATTCTTGACAAAAAATTAAAATTTTATATCTTTATGTTGGAAGCCTGAAATGTGGCGAAAGGTTGAAAAGTTCAAGGGGGCCGAATACTTTCGCAAGGCACTGTATTTCATTCAGAAGTATAACATGTGCTTTGTCTTAGTTGTGGTAAGTTTAGTAGTCACTATCTGCCGGTGTTCTCCTTCTACCAATATTTGGTAGCTTCATGGCCATGGTAAAAGCTAGCGGGGAGAGACTGCATCCTGACATTACTCCTCTTTTGAGGCATTGATGTGATGTACTCTAATGCTGTGAAGAAAAACTGCAGATTCTGAAAATATGTTAAAGACTAATCAGTCAAAACCCATTTGCCTGACATTGTGTAGGTGTCCTCTTGTGCCACCAAAAAAGCTCTGATCCATCTGAGCATAGATACGGGACCCCTAGTGGTGTTCTATGACATCTATCACCAGAACATTGGCAGTGGATCCTTTATACTTTTGATCCATTTTGGGCTTGAAATTCAAATTGAAAGGTTGCTTTTTTCGTCTAAATGTTGTACTGTGTATGAAGCTGTAGACAATTTACATACAATAAACAACAGTCAAACAACAAGCAATGGCCAATATAAATCTGAGTGATAAATCTGAGTGAAGAGATGAAAGAGCTCTTATGAATTCTGAAGTTAGTGTGTGTGTGTGTGTGTGTGTGTGTGTCTACGCTTGGCCAACAAAAGAACATCCTGTACTAAAATAAATTGAAATTCAAATTTTACACTATTCAAAGCATTAGAAGTGTGCGGAATGGAGGCCGGTTGGTCACCTCAGCTCACTGAGCAACATTGATCTCAAGCTTTAAAGCACTGACCAACACATGAGGCAAGCAGGAGAAGACAGGAAGTGAAGCAATCACTTCTCTACCACCTCCTTCCATTATTTCAATCAGACCAGCCTTCAAACACTGTCCCTCTTCTTGTTCCCTGGAGCACTGCCCTGCATAGGTGAGGCAGACAAGTGAAGTGGTAAATGTGTTCATTTGTAGGCGGCCCTCATTTTATCGACTTTTTCAAGGCTGGTTGATAGATGTTGCATCAGGCGAGCTCAGCAGGGAGAGTCATTTAACCAAAGGGCATCTGTCAACCCCAAAAATGCCACATTCCCAGCCATGGTTGATTAATCTTTTAATAAGAGACAACTTAAGAAATAAGTTTCATGTATGACCTCTTAATCTTTGTGAAAGACGATGGAAAACTTTTCAACAACTTAACTTGTTACACTATACGCTGAGAGCAGAGATGCAACATGCCACCATGATATTTTATGCTGTTGTTCCACTTCAATAAAGTGCAAGACTTTATTTTTCATTTCCTCCAGGAAATTACAATTTGTGGTTTTATGGATAGTCACAGTTTGGTACTACTTGTTGATAACACCTTCGTGCAGTCGGTGTACACAGCTGCTTGGTGTCTTGCCACAGTAAGTTTATCAAGTTCTGAATGATCTTTCTTTGCTTACACTAAAACCACAACCTGTCTTCAATGTTGTTTGCATATGATAGAACACACTATAGCAGTCATATTGTCGAGTTTGTGTAAATACTGACACCTTTAGCTAAGTTGGCAATATCACCAAAATAAACCTTATTGATTCTCTCTGCTGCCTCTGCTACATAACTGGCTTTACAGTGGCAGATTTAAACATGGGGTAACAATTGATTTGCATATCATAAAAAAATTTGAAAAGCTCATGCATTTGTGACCTCCAATTGGACTAATATAACTCCTATTAATAAAATGTCTCAATAATCTCCAGCTGATCTACAATGCTGCAGCTAGAGTTCTGACAGGAAGCAGTAACAGAGATAATTTTTCTCCTATATTAGCCTCACTTCACTGGCTCTGTGTAAAACTGAAAATCTTGTTTTCATCATATAAAACTCTTAATCCTCGTGTTGTCTTCAGATCCTGTTCACTCCCCTTGCCCTAAGGGTCAAAAATGAAAAAGTAACACATCAATGACCTGCTGGGTACTAAAAACTGAAAACTGCACTCATGGCTTCAGCAAAGAAAGAACTGGTGGCGCTGTCATTTGCAGCACATTTCTAGCCTCTGAACACATTCCCCATAAGTACACGGGGCTTTTAAGAAATGTTTCATTTGTTTGAAACTGTTAAAACTGGAGATTTGCTGTGGATGGTTGATGTGGCACCTGCATGAGACAATTTAAATTGTTCTGAGATCAATCAGTATCACAATCAGAATCACTTTTATTTGCCAAGTATGTGAGCACATACAAGGAATCTGACTCCGGTATTTTACAGTACCCTCTTCTACTAGACAAAAAGAAAATTGAATAATAAACATAAATTATGTAACAAAAAGAAAAATAGAAAAAATACTAACATAACTTTAACATTACGTAATAAGAAAAAATTAACATAACATAATGTAACATAACATGACATGACATGACATAACATAACATAAAATAACCTAGTTTAAATCATACATGACCTCAGACCTAAGTTTCTCTCTCTCTCTCTCTCTCTCTCTCTCTCTGTGCGTGTGTGTGCGTGTGTGTGTTCTCACATTGCTACCCTTATTGAGACATCAACCCATAAAATTACTTCACATATTAGGACCGATGGACAAGTTAGGACCGAAACCATGGTCCTAAAAAGGAAAACCATTGCATCTGATAGAGAATGGCTTATTAGCATGCCTGGTGGTGAAATCTAGAAAAAATGGTACGGACTCAAGAAGAAGGGATTTTTGCAATTGCGTGTGCATGGGTTTTAAGTAGTGCGCCCCCTCTGGCCAATATATGTAAAAATAAAGTGTGTGTAAAAAATGAAGCGCGCCACCTTTGGCCAATATATGTAACTGAAAGTATGAGTCAGACACATAGACTGTATATAAAGTGGACGTAGCATCTGGCTCCAGAATTGAAGTCCACCCGGAAGTGTCAAAAACTTGCAATATCACGCCGTCTGCTATGGTTGGCTTCAAAAAGCTTTTGCTCCATAGACCCCAATTCATTTTTGGAGAAAATAAAATTTGATAGACTGATGTTCTACAGCTCAGGATTTGCTTCCTGTTAGTTTTCATGGTCAAAATGAGAGATCAGGTGGCCGATCTTAAAATAAATCAATACTTAATTTTAAATAAATCGCTAAAGTTGGCGGAGCCAGGGGGCGTGGCTATACTTGATAGACAGCAACAGAAGCCTCTGCAGTAAAATGTGGGCGGGATAAGAGAGTCTTCAGCCAATCCTGCCCCTAGTTGCTCTCCGGTCCAGCCTGTTTGATGACGCTTTATACGTCACTGGCTCCAAAAAAAATCCAAAACGGCGACCAGGAAGTAGCAAAATCCGGGCTTCATTTTCTCGGCGTTGAAACCAACAGGTGACGTTAACGGTTAATTCACGCCTGGTCAGACATTAAAATGAAGGATGAAAGACAGTTACAAAACAGATAATACGATAACATCTATTTTGTAACTGTCTACATTTGAAAAAAAAATAGAAACAACTTTGTTTATTATGTACTTATTTATAATCAACTTAAGACCACAAAATACTAAATAAATTATGATTACCTTAATGGATTGGATATAGTTTTCCTATACATACAATTCAAATTCAGGCAATGGGTGATGATGATGATGATGATGGTGATGGTAGTGGTGATGGTGGTAATGACACTGATATAACTAAGGCATGGGGAGTGGTAGAATTTCATATCTAACATAATGTCTGTGTGCAAGACTCTAAAAGGAATCCCTGACTTTCAGAGTTCACTTGGATCCTCTGCCTCGACTGCAATGACCATCTATCAGTCAGTCATAAGTCATGGCTAGTTAGCAGAAGGCTAAACAATCAGATTCAGCGATGACTTGAGCTGAACTTGAGCTGGTACTAGCCAAATATTTTGCAAATCAAACTATGCCTATATTTCTCAAATGCAAATAAGCATCTAACAATTACATTTCACCATGGGCAGGATCTCTGCTATTGTAACGCGGTTGTTAAGCACCAAGCTGCACATCAGAACCGAGGAGGAAAGGCTAAAACATGATAATAGTTTAATAATACTTTGACACCTTAACAATACTCTGGTTTGAAGGAATGTATTAAAAATCTATCCAAACTTGTGCCAGCCAGCTACTTAACCCTTTAAGCGTCGTACTTTTTTCAATGAAACATTCAATTTTGATATCACTATTTCAAAAGGTTGTAGCTTGAAAAGGGTTAGAGATAAAGGCATACTGTAAATGAGAAAAATCTTCAATATGACGCAAAGTTTATGATGGGAGTAAAGTCACTAATCTAATTTGCATATTATGACATCACAAGCTGCAGCCATATTGAATTACATCACTTTGCCAAAGCCAGGTGTGTAAATTGGCCAAAACCATGCTCAAAAGTCCTCAATCTGAGACTTTTCAACAAGCCCCGTGCACAAATGAAGTGACATGAAAGCTTTCATTTTAGAAACATGAAATCTGGAGTTTGGTTTTCGTACTTTCCTCTCTAAGAACTGGTGGGCATATCTGTTTGTTTCATTTGTGATGAAAGAAGGATATCAGTGGGCTCAGAATTTGTCAGATCCCTGTCTCCACAATATCCAACAAGCTCAACAAAATGTCCGATCTACTTGTGATACTCTTCCTCATCTCGCAAGCAAACCCAGCCATCATCATTGTCATCGTCATTTACAGCTGGACCGTGAACACCACAGCTAGCTCCATCGCTATTAGCACTGTATTTTCTCCCATGGCTTCTACCCACAGACTGTATAATAAAGATTTACATTATAGTTTATCTTTATTATAGAGTTTATGCTTCTACTGCAGCTGCCGCTATTTCTGTGTTGTTGTTTTTTAACATTCCCGCTACCTCTGTCACCATTAGCAGTGTTTTGACCACATTTTAACCCCACATCCCCAAAGCATCAGCTCCAGTATGTGCTGCTTGTGGACTGTCATAGCAAACGACTAGTTGTCGCTACGAACAGAAGCAGCATCGCTTTCTGTTTCACTGTACGACTGAACATCTTCATCAGAGGATGAATATTGCTCTTCAGAATCTGAGTCAGTCATTACTTGACCAACAGTGAACAGACTTCTCGGCATTATAAGTTTTCTCTCGCTCTCTGTTACGCTTCAACGACAACCGCTACTTCCTCGTCTGCCTCCTCGAGCGGAGCGTGTCGTGCCAGCGGTTTTCAAACTCGATATACTCCAAAACTCTGAATACAAACACCCCCAAAACTGTTGCTCAGATTGAAGTTGCAGATGTCATCCATCCCCTGGTGTAAACTAATAACTACATGAGGCACCATATTTGCAGCTATGGCTTGTTAAATTCAATGTTATTACTGACATATTTAACATATCACTGTCACAGACACCTTCCTCCCTGCACCTACATCATTTAAATGACTACCACTCTCGAGCATTCAACCCCATAATCCCATAACCCCAACCCCCTATTGAAGTGCTTTGAAAAACTGGTTCATAGAACAATATAGCCAACCTGGACCTTCAAGAGTTTGTCTTTGGTACCAACAGATCCAGAGGATGAAATATCAGGATCAGGATATACTTTATTGTCCCCGAAGGGAAATTTGTCTTGGACAACAGTGCTATATCATCTGTATTTCATTACACACACAACACATGACAATTTAAGTGACAACAGGAAACAAAGACAGACAAGGTCTACATATGTGTACTGCCCCACACTCAGTCTACTAACACCACCATCCACAACCACTGTCCAATGTCAACAAAACCAAGGAGCTGATTATGGCAGTGGAGTAGGTAAACAATTTTAGGTTCCTGGGGGAAAAAAAACATATCAAATTTGTCTAGCCATCACATCTCAGAGCGTCACAGAGCATTAGTAGTATCAGTGGTTAAGGTTACTGCACAGAGCCCAAAAGACGCTCAAAGACAACACAGGGATGAGATACACAGGCTGTTGGATTAGTGCTCAGTGAATAAACACATTGTCTAACCATATAGTTTCTCTAGATAGCATTGCCTTAGCCTCCAGTTCTACTGTAAAAAACCTTGGAGTTATTTTTGATCAGGATATGTTGTTTAACTTACATATAAAGCAAGTCTGCAGGATGGCATTCTTTCATCGACAAAGTATTGTAAAAAATCAGAACATTCTGTCTCAGAGTGATGCTGAGAAACTAGTCCATGCATTTGTAACTTCTAGGCTGGACTACTGTAATTCCTTATTATCAGGTTGTCCCAATAACTCTGTTAGAAACCTCCATCTGATACAAAATGCTGCACTCAGAGTTTTGACAGGAACCAGTGCTATAAATCATATTTCTCCTGTGTCAGCTTCTCTTCATTGGATCCCTGTAAAATCCAGGATAGAATTTAAAATCCTGCTTCTCATATATAAAACTGTATCTTAAAGACCTTATTGTACTGTATCATCCAAACAGAGCCCTTCACTCTCAGACTGCTAGTTTACTTGTGGTTCCAGAGTTTCTAGAAGTATAATGGGAGGCAGAGCCTTCAGTTCTCAGCTCTCGGTTCTGGGGGCAGACACCCTCTCTACTTTAAGATGAGGATTAAAACCTTCCTCAGGATCACCTGAGCTGTCCCTTAGTTATGCTGCTATAGGTTTAGACTGCTGGGGGACTCACATGATGCACTGGGCTTCTCTCCTTTCTCTATACTATATCACCATTACACATGACTAACTCTGTGTTTCCCCTGAGGCCCTGTGTCCTGTGCTTGATCTCTCCATGGATGTCTCTGGATGTGGAGCTCCATGTCTGTGATCTCCACCTGCTGTCCTGCTGTCCTCACCCCAACCTCTCCTGTCATTCCTCCCCCTCAGTCCCACTTCAACCCAACCGGTCAAGGCAAATGTCCTCCCTCTCTGCTCCCTGAGCCTGGTTCTGCGCCCCCCGCCCCCCAACTAGGGTGTTTTTCAGTTCCTTTCCACCATCACTGACTGCTGCTTACAGAAAATCCAAAAGCAACTTTGGATTTTTGGGTTTTGTTTTCTGTTCTTTCTGTAAAGCGCTATGTGATGACTTGTGTTGTAAATATGCAGTCTACAAATAAAATTAAATTGAATCGAACTGAATTGAATAACCTCACACTGAACACCATTAAAACAACGGATATGATACTGGACTTCAGGAGGAAGCATGACACAGAACCCTTCCATGTCAAAGGAGTAAAGGTGGAAAGAGTGCAAATTTTAAAATTCCTGGGAGTCCATGTTTCTGAAGACATCTCCTCTTCTGGGTTCATACCACCCACAGCAATACCAGTCTAACGCTGTTCCAGCTGTGGTCCTTATAAGACCACTCCGCCCTATCATCTCTGCATAAACTGTATCTTTCGCCCACATGATGTGTGTGTGAGAAACGGTCTTAACAAGAACCATCTCCCCTCCACCACCTGCTCCTAGCCCAAAACACTGATTTCATTTGCCTACACTTCCACAAAGTTCACAAACATCACCCAGCCTTTCACCAACTGCATCAATAAAAGTGGGGTGGGAATACAAATGCTAACTGCTAATCCAACCAGCACTGCCACGTCCAGCTGACCCAGGCCCATTTAGGAGATGCTCCAGGTAGTGACCAGTGTCAATCCTACCATTTAGTTAGCTGCTAATTCTAACTGCTAATTCAAACACCTTCACCTATAACATTGCTCAAGCTGTGGTCCTTATAAGACACATCTGCTGTATGTCTGTCCATAAACTGTATGTATCTGTTCCCCCTCATGATGTGTGTGTGAAACGGTCCTAACAAGAACCATCTCCCCTCCCCCAGTGATTTCAGTTTAAAAAAATGATAATAATAATTGCTTATCTGTTCATCACAATGGCTTGTAAATAGCTGTATTTTTGCTGTGTTTATTTTTTATGGTTACCATTTGTATGTATTGATTTGGAAATTTTGTGGCCAGTATCTCTATTGCTCTTTATAACTGCGTGCGGAGTTACTCTGGCGCGTGCTGTGTCATAAAACCAGCGCTCCTGTTTGGCTCCACACCTGCTCTGTCATCCAGTTCAGACCGGATTACTGCTCCACACACGCACCGCTGCGGTATAACTACTGGACATGGTGAGTGTTGAGTTATTTTTGGTTCCACTATAATAATGTGCTGTTCATTTTACTTGCATGCGGTTTTCATACGTAGGTTAAAGCAACGTAACTAACATAGCTAACTGTGTGTCGATGTACTCAAACTTCACGATGGTGATTAGCTAGCAGCTAATGCAGGGTTCGGCAACTTTTAACACTCAAAGAGCCATTTTGACCCGTTTCCCACAGAAAAGAAAACACCGGGAGCCGCAAAATCCTTTTGGCGTTTAAAATGAAGACAACACTGCGTATATCGCTTTGTACCTCTATGCCCTTGTTAATCAGTCGTGATTAATTAATTACAAAGCCTCTAATTAGATAGATTTATTTTTTAAATTGTGTCCTACCACTAATATTTATCTTAATTGGTTAATGTCATGTTTGCTCCTGGACCTCATATATTATGTAATGTTAGCTGGAAATCAATATTTTGCGATTGTCTATTTAACTTGTATTTATTTATTTATCTTAAGCTAATAACTTTTCCCTGGTAAGTCGCTGCCCTATTTTCCAAGACGACACTCCTCTGACTCTCTGACCTGCTGCCTGGATGCTGGACGTGACATCGAGCCGTGCTCTCGCGAGTAGTGTCGTATTAACCTGACATATCAAAGAGTAGATACTGAGCAAGACAGTTATCCGTAGTTTACCTTAGTACTCACGAGTACCCGACACAATGCAGGACTCTGCTGTGAAGGTGTATTTGTGACAATTAAAAAAAAATTTTTTTTGAAGGAGCGATGGCTAGAATTTAGGAATGGTGGCCCGCCAATGCTGAATGAATGTAGAGCAAACACTGGGATCCAAAGATCAACAGGACTCCAAATGAATGCCCGCAGGCCGGCGAGTGTCGGAGATTGACAGCTGGGATGCATATTTTGACAGACAAAAATTAAGATGTTTTATTTTATTTTGATGTTACAAGAGGGCATTGAAGAGGATGAAGAGTGGAAAGGCACTTGGTCCTAATGATATACCTGTGGAGGTATGGAAGTGTCTCGGAGAGGTAGCAATAGAGTTTCTGACTAGGTTGTTCAACAGGATCTTGGATAGTGAGAAGATGCCCGAGGAATGGAGGAGAAGTGTGCTGGTGCCCATCTTTAAGAACAAGGGAGATGTGCAGAGTTGTGGCAACTACAGAGGAATAAAGCTGATGAGCCACACGATGAAGCTATGGGAAAGAGTAGTTGAAGCTAGGCTAAGGGCAGAGGTGAACATCTGTGAGCAGCAGTATGGTTTCATGCCAAGAAAGAGTACAACAGTTGCAATATTTGCTTTGAGGATGTTAATAGAGAAGTACAGAGAAGGTCAGAAGGAGCTGCATTGTGTCTTTGTAGATCTGGAGAAAACTCATGACAGGTGGCCAGAGAGGAACTGTGGTTTTGTATGAGGAAGTCTGGAGTGGCAGAGAAGTATGTTAGAGTGGTGCAGGACATTTATGAGGACTGTAAGACAGTGGTGAGGTGTGCTGTAGGTGTGACAGAGGAGTTCAAGGTGGAGGTGGGACTACATCAGGGATCAGCTCTGAGCCCCTTCTTGTTTGCTATGGTGATGGACAGGATGACAGACGAGGTTAGACAGGAGTCTCCATGGACTATGATGTTTGCAGATGACATTGTGATCTGTAGTGAGAGCAGGGAACAGGTGGAGGAGAAGCTAGAGGCGTGGAGGTTTGCCCTGGAAAGGAGAGGAATGAAGGTTAGCCACAGCAAGACGGAGTATCTGTATGTGAATGAGAGGGACTGTTACGGCCACCAGTATTGGTGTGCCGTTCGTTGTGTGGTGGTGTTTTGTTGGGGCCTTCGTGTGGGAGAAATGTTTGTGTGTGGGTTCAGTTGTGACTTTTTCCAGAGTCTTTGGAACCCCAGCTGCCGGCCGTTTCAGCTGATGACACACAGAGCTGATGACGATCTGCACTTCCGTCTGGTTCTCCCCGCACTCCGGTCATCCTGATTGGACCACCCTCCAGCTCCTCCTCCCCGGACCAATCGAAGGCAGCCAAGCACCACACCTGTGGACTATAAACCCCCACCACGCCATTAGGCTTGGTGGCTGGTGCTTTGACCAGTCCACCCTGGTGCTCTCTTTTTATATTGTGGCTTTATATCACTGTATTGTGTGGTCTTTCGGTCTGGAAGCACTTGTGGTTGTGCCCAGACAACTCCGACCTTTCTGTTGGCGGCTTTTGGGTAGTGTGGTGGCCTATGTGTCAGTGGAAACTGAGGCTCCACTTTTGTAGCCTGCCTATTATGTGTAAAAGCCACTCTGTATACTGAGCTTTTGTGTACCGTGCTCAGTAAGTACATCTGTTTAGAGGCACCAGTTTTGTTTAGTTTGTTTGTACACCTTTTGTATTAGTTTCTGTTTCTGGTGGTGGGTGTTGCTTCTGTAGTTCGGTTTGGCTAAGGAGTTTAGTTGTTTTCTTTGTGTTTAGCTTAGTTGTAAACTCTGTTAGCCTTTGTTATGTTTTATTCTGTTCTTTGTTTTAGCAACATCCACCAGTCTTGTGTTACATTGTCACCTTTTTCGTTCCCTTTTACTACTAAGCAATAAATCCCTTACCTAAACCAATTACATCTGGTTATTTTGTTGCATCCAGCCAGCCCCTAGAGGTTGGGTCGTAACAGGGACCCAAGTGGAAGAGTGAGATTACAGGGAGAAGAGATCAAGAAGGTGGAGGATTTTCAGTACTTAGGGTCAACAGTCCAGAGCAATGGAGAGTGAGGAAAAGAGGTGAAGAAGCATGTACAGACAGGCTGGAACGGCTGGAGAAAAGTGTCAGGTGTGATGTGTGATAGAAGAGTTTCAGCTAAAATGAAAGGAAAGGTTTACAAAACTGTGGTGAGACCAGCCCTGTTGTTTGGTCTGGAGACAGTGTCCCTGAGGAAAAGACAGGAGGCAGAGCTGGAGGTAGCAGAACTGGAGATGCTGAGATTCTCTTTGGGAGTGACCAGGATGGATTGGATCAGGAATGAGTCCATCAGAGGGACAGCACATGTTAGAGGCTTTAGAGATAAAGTCAGAGAGGCCAGACTGAGATGGTTCGGACATGTCCAGAGGAGAGAGAGTGAATATATTGGCAGAAGGATGCTGAGTTTCCCACTGCCAGGCAGGAGGACAAGAGGAAGACCAAAGAGGCCCAGATAGCAAACTATGGGTGATTCAATGTTGAATCTATGTTGAGACCTAACGTCGAAATTATACAGAAAGCGCAAGGTTGATAAAATGTTGAGTCAGCGTTTGCTTTTCAACCATAAATTACACTTTACCCAGATAGCAAAAGATGTTAAATCAATGTTGAATTAGGGTTAAGAAGGTTGAATTGTGGTTACGGTTGAAGACTGATGGTTGGATCAATGTTGATTCAACAACATTTTGTCAACATTGAAGTTTGTGTTTAAAAGATACCATTGAATCTACATTGTATTTTGGTTTAATTAAAATGTTTGACAGGTCAATGTTTAATTAATGTTGAATCTATGTTTGCAAACATGTAATCTATGTAAGCAAACGTTGACTCAACATTTTATCAACCTTGCGCTTTCTGTATAATTTCGACATTAGGTCTCAGCATAGATTCAACATTGATTCACCCATAGTTTGCTATCTGGGGGAGGTTTATGGATGTGGTTAGGGAGGACATGAAGGTAGTTGGTGTGAGAGAAGAGGATGCAGCAGACAGGGTTAGATGGAGGCAATTGATTCGCTGTGGCGACCCCTGAAGGGAAAAGCCGAAAGGAAAAGAAGATTTTGATGTTATAAGATCACCATAATCTTCAAATTTAGAATTAAATTTTAAAAATTAACAATCTAAAATAAAAGAAAATTTAATTCAATAGCCTGCTGATTATTTATTTTCCAAAGTTACAGGGAGCTGCAACAGAGGGATGAAAGAGCCGCGGGTTGCCGACCCTTGGGCTAATGTTACGTTCGCTAACGCTTAGCGGCTACAAGTACACCAGAGGGCCGTACTTTGAAGCCAGTTCAACATAGACGGGCTTTCTTTATGTAACTCTGCTCGATAAAACCTAAAGCTAACCTTAGTTGGAGTTAATGTTTAACACAAAAGTGGTTATCAGTTTTTTTTGTCAGGTGTTCTTCTTCAGATTCTGTGGGAGTTCACATGAAAGTGGACTTTTAGCGCACCATGTGACACTTTTCCAGCACATTATGAACCGATGGTGTGCAGCTGCTTCAGTCAACAGGTTATTATAATGGAGAACAATGATGAATGTGAAATATGTGATAACATAAAGCTGCAACTGGAAAAAATGCAAGACAGGAATGCTGGTAGAAAACTGCATCCTCTTATTTTTAACTGACCGCTGTACAATAAATCTATTAAACTTTAAACTTCTTATATTTAAGCATGATATTGTATTGAAGAGCATTTAGTCTGACACTATCCCATAATGCAGGAGATCACTTTAATTAGTGATGGATCAAAGTGAAATTTCTGTTACTAATTAAATATTCTCTGTAATAGGTACCAACAGATAACCAATGTTCTAATCAATGATTTGTTAGCTACAGTACCTGCATGTAAATGCACTAAACATAAAAACATGTTTACATGATTTCTCCATCACCAACTAAATACATGTCGGTTCCCATGGCAATGTGATGCATCCAGTGTGTGATTCTGTAAGTGCTTCATTCAGTGGTTTTAGTAATATACAGATCAACAGATAGAACTTCATCCTTCAGCTGACAATCTGAATCACTCCTAAGTAATTGTCAAGAGATGCTTGTTACAGCCGATTTAAACCTAAATTTTGAACAAAACCTGCTCCCGACCAGGTTAGCGCCACAGCGTATGTTACTATGGAGATGTAGCCAGGTAAAAAGAGAGCCACCTTCTACTGAAAACTTAGACTTTAGTCTTAAGATACCTTGCTAACTCACTAATCTCACTTCGTTGTACAACCCTCAGGCAAGTCTGGACAACTACGTTTACACATCAGCACACATGTTTTTATTGACATGAAACTAATTTTTCTCATCTGTCCTACCACGAATAGAGAGAGAGAGAGCGAGAGAGAGAGAGAGAGCATGACTGAGACTGACGGAGAGAAAAACTTATGAATAAAACTGAAGTTGTCTTTGTGCACACAGTGAGCTGTTCTGTTGTTAAAACATGTTATGATGAAGCTTCTGAACTCTGTTTCTGTCAGTGCGTCATAAAAAAACATAGGCCTGTTTAGTGAGGAGGACAGCACGATGATGCATCCTTTTTTCATTAAGAATGAGCGTTTTTTGTTTTATCAAACAAGTAATACACGTCACTGCCACATGAAAATTTCTGATTAGACAACATCTCCTGAGTCAAAATCTAAATGTGCTACAGGGCTGTTGCATTGAGCTATAATCTGATTAAAGCCATGTTGTAACACCATAAATTATTGTCTTCATAATCTGTAAGACCAAACTATTCAATATGATAAACCCATGTTGTGTAAACAACACCATCAGTAATTTGATTGTATGTTTGATTCGTTCATAAGTCATTCACACACCAGGAAATATCGACATTGAGATGATGTCCAGATCCACAGTGTTAATTGCATATATATACTGCCAAACTGCCAAAGAGCGCAGCTTGAAATGTTTACAGGAGGATAGCTCAAGTTTCTCTTCTACTGACAACCTTCTGACTGCACATGTCATGCCCTCCTGGGCTCATTAGTTTTATGACGAGCGGCTGTGCAGTGAACACAGCCGCCGCGGATGAACAATCAGCGCCGCATAAAGCCGGGCTCTCTCCACCACTCCGACGCTGCATCATTCACCCATCCACCCCGCTACACGACGCACTCTGGACAATCCGTAAGCCACTTCCCCGTTGATTTAGTTTAGTTTATGTTTTGTTTTTTCTCCGCCTTCGGGTCCGCCCTTTGTTTAGTTTAGTTCTGTTTATTTTATAGTTTTTACCTCGGCCCTCTGGTCCTCCCTTAACTGATTAGATTCGGTTTAGTTCTCCCTCCTGCTCTCTCCCCTCCTGCTTTATTTAAGATGAGTTTCTGTTTTGTCTTCTTTCCTTAATTTAATTAAACCATTATAAATTCATCCTGCTGTCTGCTCCTGCTGCATGGGTTCACACACCCCGTTTCGTGACAGCATAGGTGAGTGTCAGAAGACATTTTGAGCTGTTATTTTGATGTTTATAGTAAGTAGTCTGTGGTAGTGTATTATGTGACTGAACAATAATTCTTAAAGATAAAGATGTTAACTCTAGAGAAATAATATGATCTGCTGCTTTTCGTGAAAATGCGTATTTCATAAACCTCCAGTTTTTTCCTCTGATGTTGGAGCCTGATGAGATGACGCTTCAATTGCAATTTGAACAATTGGCTCCAAACTGGAATATGTTAGCAGTTGAGATACACATTTTAAATTTTTTTCTGACTGATAACCAATGCTAGTTAACTGATAAGATTAAAACGCTATTTTGAGTGTCCGTGCCGTCGTTTTGTGCCGATCAGGAACCCATTCCTCTATGGTTGATTAAGAGGGAGACTGACAATGTTTTATAGTTTTTGTTGTTGTAAAAAACACACGTGCGCTGCAACAGTTGTAAAGAGCCACATCCACTGTGTTTTAACTCAGCTGCTCATGCTCAGATGATGGCTAGATCGCCACGTGTTCAACTGTTTTTATACAAAGAGCAGCCAAACACTAGGCTGAAGAGTGAGGAGCTAATAAAAAAATCTAATAGAATAAAATAAATTAACCGATAGTATTACTCGGTCAAACTTCTTAACGGTTAAACAGTCACATGCATCCCTAGTTGTCGGTGACAAAGTAACTACAGTAACTGGATGCAGATCAGTGCAGAACAGTGTGTGGCTTTCAGCAGCTGTCTGCAGACGTCTGTCCCTCTGCTCTGCCCAGTCCTATTGTGGAAGCAACTTTTTAAAAAAATATTCTCCATTCAGAAACCCTCTGCTCCCATGCTCTGTTCCTGTCTGATAAAGCACAAATGTCCAAAAAGTAATTTGGCTCAACAGCGCTAAACATTTTAAAACTTAATTTTTCTGTGTTTTGCAGGCTCAGACCCGTTACTCAAGTCACCTTAAGAAACTCAAAGCACATCAAGATGCGTGTGAGAGGCGCTACGAGAAGGCTCAGATGGAAAGATTGAATGATGAGAGAGAAAGGACCTTGTTGGATGGTAGACTCAACACTGTGGTAAGTTGTACGACACCATTTTATAATGTACATTAGAGTGACAAACAAAAGCACAAAATGACAGATATTGTGTCTCATTAGTAAACATTCATGGCTTCACATGCAGTGTCACTCACACTTTAAAATTTCTGTGGACTTCTTTTGAAAGTCACCTTTGTGGCATCTTTGCAAACATTGCAAAGGGTCAAAACACTACAGTACTCTGAGCTGAACGAAAGGAATCTGTGATCCACTTGTGCTTTTCAAAATGCTGATCAGTTATGACCAAAAGAAGACCTGCGTTTAAATCAAACTCAGGCCGCTGCATTATAATATATGGTGAAGGCATTTATACCCACCATGTGCACATTACGATGTACAGTGAGAAACCATTAAAGACATGGGAATGTCTTATTCGCTATTCTTTAGTTTTCTGTTGTGGAAAGGCTTTATTAAATTTAATTTTGATGACTTCGTAGGGCTTCTCAATTGTACAAAAAACACATTCACAATTATTTTAATCCATATTGAGCTCAATTTTTAACTTACTACTTGACTACTCTGACTTTGGAAACACTGTGCATTTATTGAACTTTGTTAAAAAAGATGTTGGGGGGAGCATATTCAATGGTTTCTTATCACTGGTCTGTCAAACTCAATGCAGTGCCACATGTAGGTGGACTTCTTGTCTTTTAGAGTTCAGGGAGCTGTGTAAAGGAAAAAAATATTTCAGTTCCATTGCAACCCTAATTTATATAATGTATATTAGATGCTAATATTTGTCAAATGGTATAAATCACAGGACATGGAGTCTTTGCCTTCAGCTCTCAATCAGCTTTCCACCTCCATCTAGTTTCAACACATGAAACTAACTTTCGATTTCCAGAGCTGAGAGACACTTATATGCCTTGACTTCCAGCTAGCCTTTTGCTGTTGCTAATTTGCATTAACAATTCTGATTGTTGAAGTTTGTCTATTGCTCCGCAAGTTATCCTGCAGACTTTAGTTTTTGCATAATTTACATTATTAATAAAAATCTGAGTAATCTTTAATTGCCTCTAAATATGTCAAAATGCTTCAATTTAAATGTAACTAATTTCCCTTCACATTTTTTGCAGATTGAAGATGAAATAGAGGTTCCACCCTTAACAAGAACAGACAGTGTATTTGTAAGTAAAGCTCATGTTGTACGTGCTTATTGTTAGTTCTTAGTGGCAGACACAGTAGTCAAATGTTATTTGCATTGGCCCAGAATAATCAGCTCAACAGATAAATTTCTTGTCATGTACATTTTTAGAGAAGATAATTGTTGCATTCCTTTTGATTCCCCATGTAAAATAAATGTCTGTTCTATTGTAGCTGACCAAAGAAATGCTTGGGTACACCTTCGATTTGTCACCTTCCACTATCGACAGCACGGATGAGTATGTCCCAGCATCATCAGAGGCTAGCTCAGATTAATCGAAAGAAGTCAGAAGCAAAGACCAAAGACGCCATCAGAATCAAAAAATGGCTCAGATGGGTTATTTGGAGCAAAGAAAGAGAAGCAAGGCATAGAAGCAAGTGCGCATTCCAGAGAAGATTCAAATGAACCAAGACTCAAAACAGGGACAGAAGTAAAGAGGATCTTTTTTTCGAGTGAGGAAGAAGATTCTGTTAAATCAAGACTCAAAACAAAGAAGCTATACAAGAGAAGTTACAAGAGATGCTCAAGTTCTAGTGAAGAAGAGCATTCAGGTGAATCAAGACTCAGGAAGGAGCACAGGAGATACATGGAGGGAAAACACTGGGCCATGGCCATGATTATGCTATATGCTGTCTGACAAAACATATTTCAAATTCTTGACTTTAATCTGTTTCTTTCACTTCTTTCAGGACAGAACAGTTCATCTGAAGGATGGGATAAACACAAGCATGTTTGTAATTAATAGTTAAAGACTTGCTGCCTTGTCACAAACAAAGCTATTTTGATATTTTTAATGTTTCTTCACTAAACCGGTGTATTTTTTTTTTTTTTTTTTTTGCGAGTAGTGGCCAGCCACTTTGCACATGGACATCATATGTCTATGATGGACATGACTGCAGTGGATGTTGTGACCTGCACAGATTTGACATCATAGCCGGGCAGTAATGTAAGTAAATTTGAGTAAAATACAATCTTCGCTTATCCCGTGCAAATGCACCGCGAGAAAAACATACGTCCTGCGGTAATTCACAAATTACCAGAGGTCCTGGTAATCCTGGTAGTCCTGTGCGAATAGTACCTAAGTCAATAATCTGGATCTTTGAGGTATGACATCATTCTAGAATTTTGCCCGATGACATCATTCTAGAATATTAAGCTGTGACATCATCCTAGAATAATGACTGATGACATCATTCTAGAATCCTGACCGATGAGATTATTGTAAAATGTTGAGCCGTGGCGACATTTTAGAATCTTGACCAATCGTATCATTTTAGAATACAGTGGTACCTCTACTTACGAAATTAATTGGTTCTGGAAGTAGTTTTGTAACCTTAAAATTCCGTAAGTAGAAACGCGTTTTCCATGTAAATGCCCTAATCCGTTCCAAGCCCACCAAATTTCGGGGGCTAATAAAAAATGCATCAAAACATGTAACAAATACATGTTACAATTAGATTACTGCACAATAAACATAAAATGAGAGTTGTACATAATGTAAAAAAATAAAGAATAAAAATTATGTTCATTTACCTTTAACTGCAATCGTTGCCACCTTTTGCCTTCTTTAGTTCATATTTTCTTTTAGCAGTAGTTTTTGCCTGACGTTTTGTAAAGAATCCGATCCAAGGACATTTGCTTTTGTCGGCTTTTAACAATCCTTCAAAAATGTGCAAGACAAACATCATCATAGTGAGCGATAGCCCGACTAGTGAACACTTTTTCTGGGTGATTCTTTTCAACAAATTTCGAAACTTCATGGAATTTTCCTAAAATGTCTTTTATTCGGGCTGATGGAATAATGGCTGCCTCCTCCTCGTCCTTTCTGAACTCCTCCTGCACTGCTGTGTGTTGCATTGCCTTCAGCTTCTTCGTCAAAAGCTCCTTGTTGTGCTCCTGAATCAACTCGTTGATGTCCTCATCATTAACCTCAAGACCCATGCCCTTTCCCAGTGAAATAATTTCGTCAACGTCAGGCTCAACTTCACTCTCCACCTCGAACCCCTCAAAATCTCGTGGGACAACAGCATCAGGCCACAGCTTTCTCCAAGCTGCATGAAACCTTTAAGCTTCAGTCAATTCCAGCCGTTTTCAGTACAAAAAATCGCTAATATTCTATTTTTAAATTTAAAAAAATGACGGAAAAATACAGGGAATATTGGACACGCATCGCAAGGTGCATTTCCTTGAAAACGACCGATTCGTGGATTTTTATACCGACTTCAGGACATGTTTTTGACAAAATAGTTTACTGCCTTGTGTTGTCTGGATGTAAAAGGTTGGATTATGGCCGTTTTTTGTGGAATCTTTATTTCTGTGTGTAATAATGAACCCGGAAATGTGAGTCGCGCTGTGTGCGTTGAAGCCGTGTATAGAGAACGGATGGATGAATATTCGTTTTTGTCGGACAAATGTGTTTTTCTCACCCGCTGTGGTAATCACATCTGAAAGTGGTTTATACCGGCGGATTCATGAGAATCTAAGCTTTCCATCGGCGTATAGTGTTTGTATAATCACGTTTGCAGTCGTCGGACATTCTTGAAATTCCTATGCAAATTAGTAGGTGTACCTAGGGTTAAGGTTACATCTGGTCACCTCCTGCCAAGCCATGTCGATTATCTTGAGGCAAACAACAATATGGAAGTGCTGCTTCCAAAACTCACGAAGGGTAAGCTGGGTGTTTTCAGTGATGTTGAAACACCTCTTGAATAGGTGTTTTGTGTAGAGTTTCTCAAAGTTTGAAATGACTTGTTGCTCCATGGGCTGGAGGCTAGAGTTGGTGTTAGATGGGAGGTACAGCACCTTAATAAACGAGGACTCCTCCAGGATATCATCTTCGAGGCTGGGCAGGTGGGCAGAGGCATTATCGAGAATGAGGAGGCACTTGAAGGGGAGATTGTTCTCCTCTAGGTACCTCTTAACAGCAGGGCCAAAAACCAAATTGACCCACTCAACAAAAAATTGTCGGGTGACCCAGGCCTTGGCATTGGCTCTCCATAGCACCTGAAGTTTTTCCTTGTAATATTTTGTGAGCCTTGAAAGCTCTGGGATTTTCGGAGTGGTACACCAGCAGGGGCTTGATTTTGAAATCCCCACTGGCATTGGCACAAAGGGCAAGCGTAAGGTGGTCCTTCATGGGCTTGTGGCCTGGTATTTTCTTCTCTTCTACTGTGATGAAGGTATGGCAAGGCATCTTTTTCCAAAAAAGGCCCTTCTCATCACAATTAAAAACTTGCTGTGCAATGTAGCCTTCATCAATCACCAATTGTTTGAATTTTCACACAAATTTGTCGGCCGCTTTGTGGTCGGCGCTACATGCCTCGCCATGCCGAAGAACAGAGTGAATTCCAGTCCTCCTTTTGAACTTCTTGAACCACCCACGCGATGCCTTAAACTCCTGATGTATTTCTTGCTCCGAAGTTCCCTCGCCTGCATCCTCCTTCACGAGGTCATTACAGATGGCGGTTGCCTTTTCGCAAATTATGGCCTCGGTCACTGTGTCACCAGCTATCTCTTTCTCCTTTATCCACACGAGTAACAACCTCTCCATCTCATCGTTCACTGCCGACCTCCTCTTCAAAATGACAGAGAGGCCTTTGGAAGGAGTCGTAGCTTTTAGGGCTTCCTTTTGTTTTAATACCGTGCCGATCGTAGATGTATTACGGCCATATTCTTTGGCGAGATCAACCAAACGCATCCCTTTTTCATACTTTTCTATTATCTCTTGCTTTGTTTGTATGGACAAAAAAAACTCTCTTCTTCTTTTCTTCTTTTCCACTTTTCTCCATCACTTTCTTGGGGTCCATAGTGAATAAAAGTTAATACACACACGTAAAACTGTCCGAACACTTTGTGGCCCGACGGGAAAACGAAGAGGATGCCGGGATACACACATAGAGGTCTCTCCTAGCCAATGGGATGCCAGGAAGATGCTAGGCGATAGCCAATGGCAGAGCAGCTACAAGTATGTTTACGTTCGGTAAACTCTGGGCGCGTACTGTATTTTTGCCCTTTGTATCCTGAAATTTCTTTCGTAACAAGAGGCAATATTTTCCCGTTGAGGCGTGTCGTAACCTGAAAATTCCGTATGTAGAGACGTTCGTAAGTTGAGGTACCACTGTATTGAGCTATGGCATTCTAGAATGTTGATGTATGACATCATTGTAAAATCTTCACCTACAACAACATTCTAGAATCTTGACCTATGACAATAATCCAGAACTTTGAGCTGTGACAGCATTCTAGAATCTTGACCTATGACAATAATCCAGAACTTTGAGCTGTGACAGCATTCTAGAATCTTGAGCTATGACAACATTCTAGGTTGATGATTTTTGACAACTTTCCAGACAATGAGCTATGACATCATTCTAGAATCTTAAAATATGACATCATTCTAGAATCTTTACCAATGACACCGTTCTAGAATATTGAGCTATGACATCATTCTAGAATGTTAACTTGTGACAACATTCTAGAATCTTGACCAATGACAATAATCTGTAAATTTGAGCTTTTAATTATGTTTTTGTGGTTTTAGATGTGGGGGTGTGTTTCAGTCCACTGACTTTTAACTGCTGGGTCAAAAATGGCCCAAAGACAGTCTTTGTGCCCTGTTGATGTACAGCTCCAATGAAAATATAAACAAAGACAATGTTTCACTTTTTTTTTAATGCTGGGGTCACTTTTGTAAAAGTCATCGAATTTCAAGTTGAAAAAAAGGTCATTTGAGGGGTTTTCTATGCTATTAAACATAATGGATGGGTAATTTTTTGACCACACAAGTTTTAATGACCAAGCTCCAGCTTATCCTAACGACCATATTATCACTCTCAGACTGCAGGTTTACTTGTGGTTAGCAGAGTTTCCAGAAGCAGGGAGACAGGGAGACAGAACCATCAGTTTTCAGCTCCTCTGTCATGGAATCAGCTTCTAGTTTATGTTTGGGAGGCTGACACCCTCTCTGCTTTTAAGATTAGGCTTAAAACATTCCTATTTGATAAAGCTTATAGTTAGGGCTGCTCAGGATCACCTGAGTTGTCCCTGAGTTATGCTGCTATAGGCTTAGACTGCCGGGGGATTCCCATGATGCACTGGGCTCCTCTGCTCTACTCTACAGTTATACTAGTATTTCAGATCACTAACTGTCACTCTTCCTTTTCATATAGTTTGTATTTTGTTCTCTCTGTGGGTATGGCTATTACTATGCACCACTAACGCAGGGTACACCTAAGCACTACTGCTGAGTCAAATAGACAATTAAATGCACGTAATGTTACCAGCTAGTGAATCTGAATTTATCTCCCCAGTGTTTGATATGATTTGCTCCGGATAAGTATAATTGGTTACACACAAACCCTTAAAATCTCCTTTTCTATAATTAAACAAATTAAGAATGTATAAATATGCAAATCTATTTTTTTTACTTCAAAAGTTAAGAAAAGAACAATTCAGTTTTTCCAGCTCAAAGAGTGCCAAGTTGCTTCCTCTGTCCAGCAAAATATTTTGGAACACATATTTATATTTACATACTCAAATAAACAAAACAAATGGACATTTGTTCCCAAAAACATACTATAAGACTTAAGCAGACAGTGCTCTGTGAGCTAACTTTTACATTAACAACCTTACATGACAATGAGAAACAGCAATCTGAATTTAAGATCAAAGCAATAAAAATTTGTCACTTTGCCTGAAAAAAAATATACTGAAACCATTAGGCATTATACTATGTATAACTGTGCATGTGACAAATAAAACCTATCTTATCTTAGGCTTTGAGCCCAAAGTGCTTCTGTCAACTAACATTAAATTTTTACAAGGAAAATAAAGAAAAACAGTAATTCCTCAGATTTCAGAACATATGAAAATCAACAGGCTTTCAGTCTAAAGTGCCACTTGTGTCAACTAACATTTCTATTTACATTATTAAATTACAAAAAAGTAAATCCTCACATTTTAGAGATTAAATCCCAGATAGCAAACTATGGGTGAATCAATGCTGAATCTATGTTGAGACCTAACGTAGAAATTATACAGAAAGCGCAAGGTTGATAAAATGTTGAGTCAACGTTTGCTTACATAGATTACATGTTTGCAAACATAGATTCAACATTAATTAAACATTTACATAGATTACATGTTTGCAAACATAGATTCAACATTAATTAAACATTGACCTGTCAAACATTTTAATTAAACCAAAATACAATGTAGATTCAATGGTATCTTTTAAACACAAACTTCAATGTTGACAAAATGTTGTTGAATCAACGTTGATCCAACCATCAGTCTTCAACCGTAACCACAATTCAACCTTCTTAACCCGAATTCAACATTGATTTAACATCTTTTGCTATCTGAGTAAAGTGTGATTTATGGTTGAAAAGCAAACGTTGACTCAACATTTTATCAACCTTGCGCTTTCTGTATAATTTCGACGTTAGGTCTCAACATAGATTCAACATTGATTCACCCATAGTTTGCTATCTGGGAAGCCCGCACCTCTCTGTGTTATTTTTTGTATGCAAGTTTTGCTCTTCTGTCTTTAGACATGCAAATTTCTCAATGACTCTATGGTTAAAATCTGGGGTCTCCCTGACAAGTTTCTTTTCCATAGAGAGCATGGCCAGTGCATTAAGACGATCCTGCACATCGTGTTCCTGAGGAAGGTCTTGATTCTTTTTAGTGTTGAGAAGCACCTCTCAGATTCAGCTGTCGTCATTGGAGTCGTGATGAGGATCTTCAGGAGAGACACAGTCTCTGAGAAGGTGTCCTGAAGATTGTTGCTCATGAAGAGCTGGTACAGAGCCACAGCACCATTGCAACTCCTGAACTCTGTGTTGCTGAAGATGAGCGACAGTTCAGTTTTCAGCTTGCCCTTGTTCAGCATTGGATAGGCCTCCATGGTGGTGTTGAGCGCTGCTTCAGGGAACTGGCTGTCGTACTCCTGGAATCTGTCTCCTTGAAGCAGTGTAGCACTGATTAGGTGTTTGGTGAAGGCAAACCTCTCTTTTGCATGGCCCAGGATTGTGTCACAAACCTATAAAGAAAGACACACATTATATCACACAGAACCTACATAAAAGTGTCTTGTCCAATTGTTCACATAACAGCTTACTATGATTATAAACTTTAAAAGACCATACAACACATTCAGGTCATGTCATATTATTGAATCTTATTTGGAAAATGTTTATCTACAACAGAAAGCATATACTTTATTGGAGTAATTGGAGGTTTGGGAATATGGTTGTGGACACCCTCATGTCTATCTTTAATTTACCAGGTTTCAAACATGTTACTTTACAGAGGAAAATAACAGACTTCAGCCTTGAATACAGTGTTAATTCAACACAGATAAGCAATTATTGTTGCTGACATATGTGTATGCACTAGCAGCTGTTGTGGTTGAATTCTGTGTTTCATAAACGCCCTGCTATCTACATGTGGCAGTTTGTCCAGCAGGTTTATCAGCGCTACATGGAGCCATGTTGTTCAGATTGCTAAGGCCAGGAGGAACCGCTGCCCACTTGATATTAGATTTATTTATGAAGCTGTGTGTCCTGATGAGTGGTGAGAAAAGTTTGGATTGTTCAGGTCACCACTCATCAACTTCGGGGAGAGACAACGTCCACATATTTATAGAAATAATAATAACAGCAGGAAGAACAACAGTCACAGACAATCTAGGATACTAAGTTACCAGAGCCTCAGCTTTGATCTCACCTCTGTAGCTATTCTCTGTAGTTCATCTGGTCTCAGTGTGTGGCGCTTCTTGGCAGCTGCTGCTGAGGCACACAGCTGTGATGTTCTTCACTCACAGTAGGGAGGGAGTCTCTGACCAGCCCAGAAGAGAAAAAAAAATAAAACTTTAGTTGCCAGGAAACAGAAAGAAATAAGCCATTAGTATCATAATAATGACTTATTATGGTTAACATTAATCAGACGTTTTTTTTATTACAGTTATGTGATGTTGCACATGACAGAGTGTGAGTTTTCATTTCACACAAATTATCCAAAATAAATAATGATGGAAACAAAATTATTGTCAAAATCATCATTGCTACTCATCACTAATACATCCAAGACTGGCATTAGTTTATAATAGTTCCTTTAGCATTAAGTGTTTGGGTAAAACTCAGTTTATTTTATTTTTTCACAATAAACAATCGTGATATAATGTAATGAACTGGGAATTAAAGGTAATAAAGAAAATGTTAATACTCTGAAAATGATCAGTTCAATCACAACTTTTATTATTTGGACTGATGGTTTAAAAATCTAACTATGTAAGAGGAAAATGATATTATTATATAATAATTTTATTACAGTTTTGACTTAGACATTTTTGTCCCATAGTACTGCGTATGACACTTTTTGTGAGAGGATGCATAAGGGTTTAATATGGTTACATACAAATGTATTTACCTGATCATCTGCCGTTGTCGGTGAAATGCTGCATCACTCTGTGGAAAAGACCAAATCGATGGACCTCTTCTGGAGTTGGCTGTAGAGCATGTCCACATGAGGCATGATGCGGTGGAAAAGCTCCAGGAAGAAGCAGAAGGTAGCATCCTCCAGGAGTCTCACAAAACCTCCAGCTTCACGGACAGTGGTAGGATCAAAGTCACCTGAGTCCCTGATGGTTTCGAAGCACTGAAGGAGGTCAATCTTTGTGCTCAAACACAGTGGTTGACAGCACGGCTGTGGAAGTTCCACCTACTGTGCTTGCTCTTGGAAGCCTGTGTGCCACCACTCTGTCAGCACACTGGTTCTCTTGGGAATCTTGAAAAAAATCCTGAGAATCCAGCTAGGTTAGAGAAGAAATTGACCAACTTTCACAGGAAGGGCTGTGGACTCTACATGATGTGAGACAGAGGGGACGGCGCCCTACGCCCCTCTATTGACCAGCCGCCCCTGTTGGTTACTCTAAGTGGTTGTAGTTGTGATGTGAGTGTGATTGTCTGTCTGTATATGTAGCCCTGTTGACAGACTGGCGACCTGTCCAGGGTGTCCCCTGCCTTCGCCCGAGTTGCTGGATAGGCTCCAGCACCCCCTCGACACTAGTGAGGATAAAGCGGTGTATAGAGAATGGATGGATGGATGTTTTTGTGTATGCACTGCAATAAAGACAATGTTGTGAAGCTTCAAAACATAAGCTGTGGGTAATTTAAAAAAGAGAACTGTTTTGTAAAGCTGTCTTTTTAATCTAAATTCTAAAGTGAAGCTTCAACAGCAAGTATATAGTCAACTACATGGGAAACTCAGATCTCACTGAAGCAAGCAAACTTTGCTCTGGGCAGAGCAGGCAGTCAACAAAGACAAAAAAATACTGTGGATTTTTCTCAACCAGAAAAAATGGTTGAGATGATAGACTGTTGCACCTCCTGTCTAACGAGTGGTGCAATATGTTGGCTTGATGATGTCAGTGGTGTGATGAGGGTGGGATCCAACCTTGTCAGTGAAGCGATGTAGTTCCTTGACAAAGATTATTTTCTCACAAAATTTGCCTCTTATTTCTCTCTTGTAGGCTACCACATCTGTTACCTAACATATTGAAACATCTGTCAAAATGCAGCTTATACAGGTGACTCAGGCAGATCAGAAGCCTTTGAAATAACGTTTTAATTGTACATTATTATTATTTTTTGTTTGAATTTATTTTAATTTTGCATAAACATTATACATGTACGGAAGTCATGTTTGCTGCCCACTGCTGGCTTTGTGTCAGATTCTATCTTCTGACAATAATACCGAAAAGCATCACATAGCAACAGAAACACTGAGTGCTGCTTAAAGTTTAAATTCGTTTGTGCATTTCTGAATGTGGCACAGCATCGGTAACATCATGAACGCTGTCAGAGTTTGACAGTAAATTATGTTGTATGTTCTTATACACATCTGACAGTTTAATTATTTCACACAGATTCCAGATTTATATAGTGGAATAGTTTGAAATAAAGCTTTGTCGGATGAATCTTGAGCTCCATCAGAGCTGTCAGGACATGTTTATGACGATAAGACTATGATTTTGCATGAAATTAAATTTGAAGGTTTAAATTATCTATGAGACCGGAATTGAAAAGGTGAACTTTGCTGCACCTTAAGTAGACCTGTGCCTCTTCCTTTTACAAGGGCCGAGAACTGAGACTTAAGTGCAAGAACGAAGACACAGCAGACAGGTGTGGTGAATGAAACAGTTCATTTACAAAAGAACATAGATCATAACACAGAAGCTGAGCATGAAAACTGGCTAAGCTAAGCAGCACTAAACTCAACAGAGCCACCTGTGGGGCTGGCGGACAAACTAGTCTCATCAAACAGGGACAGAATGAACAAAACTAACCAGTACTTGGTAAGACCAAGGTGGGAAAGTGACTGTGCAAAAGCATAACAACTCCTTTACATTGCTGAGTTGTGGTCTGATGCTGGATTCTATGAAGAAGAGTAGTAGTAGACGGAATCACCCCTGCCTGCTCACACATCTTCTCAGGTGATTGGGATTGGCAACAGCTGACCGCATTGCCACACACCACGCTCACACCCACCTGGAAAGAAAAGGAAAGGAGGGAAATGGAAAAGAACTGCCACTACCTGGCATCACACGTGGAGGGAGTTACACTTCCTGCTAGCTCATTTAAAGGGTAGGTCCTTTTTTGTTGTTTACTGATACCTTGGGTAGTATCCCTAATTTCAGAAAGTCATAGGCGTATTTTTCCAGCTAAAGAACAGTCGAACAGTAAAAATTGAAGATCTTGAGAATGATGCAAAATGTGATGGCTATAAGTAACTAAATACAGGATTTTTGTGTGTCCATTTACCACAAAAAAGTATAGATTGCATCATCTAGAGTCAGCCACTTGACCGTAGACTTTCTCTGTCCTTCTCATTCTGCAACACTGTACAAGCTGCTCTAATTTCTCAGTATTGAAATCACTTGAAACGCATTTGCCTCATACCTTACAGTGACTTTTCAGCAAACGAGTTTAATTGCAATTTTTTTTGACACTCTGAACAGCTTAGCCTGGTAAGTAATATATAAAAATTCAATACATACAATGATTTCTTATTAATTAAACTGTTGTTTTTTTCAGACACTACAATTGAAACACTGGTGCACCACCCTACTAAATGATACTTTGCCCATCCAGTTTATCTAATTTAGCATTATTGTTGTCTTAGTGAGGATAAGAGGTGCAGGGGGAAGGAAGGAATCTAAAAGGAGTTGTGAAGCAACCAAGTAATCTGTGCACTAATACATAGCACAGGTAATTTACACGTTTGGATATGAAAAGAAAGGAAAACAAACAACAAAAACAGCTAAACAAAAAAGTTTGCTTCAAAACAACAAACCTTTGGGAAACTATTCTCTTATTGATGGAATTTATTCACCCACACATTTCAAAATGTGGTATTTCCATGTCTGAGCTTTGCAATGATGCAGTAATTGGATTGTTGTTTGAAGGGCAAAGCAAGGATATCAGTACACTGTAGAGCTTTAAATCCAACACTTAGCACTTAGCCACGTCTATGGTCTAATTTAAATTAAGCAGCAAAGGTACCTCAGCAGAAGGTGAATGCTGAATCTTAATTACATCTCAAGCTCCAGCTGCTCTTTAATTCATCTTAATATAAGACGATCACAGAGTGTAATAAAGCCGGTTGGAATTAATCAGAGCATAGGGCCATCTTTGCAGCTGCTATTTTTGTGTTTCCTCTCATTTGGACTCATGTCATTTCATGGCTTGGTCTTTCTGTCTCCTGCCTATACGTCTGTAAGCTAACACGAGGCTAACAAATAATGCTTTTACCTTTATATTATTATTATTATTTAAAATTTTATTAGCATTTATCAAATGACCAGGTGAGCCAAGGCCTAGAGGAACAAATTTACAGAAGAATATACAATTACCATTATCTGCTGTTTTGGTGTAATTTGACCTGTTTTTGACATTTTACAACAGTAAAAACACCGTAAATGTCAATGTTTAGGCCTGAAATATGATGACTACTCCAAAAGTGATCCAAAACTGAAAATGAAACAATTTTCAAATTTGATACTTTTGCATAGGTGATACATTTTTTTGTATACATTGAAGATGTTCTGGCTTAAATTTGACATATCTGGCAAAATTGTTTTTAGAATCTCCACTGTGGGTGAAATCAAGAAAAAACGTGGCTTTAGGGAATCTTGAAACTGTACATGTCATGTTTGTATTTTTTGATTTTTGGGGGACCTTAACACTGTCCTGAGTGCTGCATGTGTTCTGTGTTTCCCTCACATGTGTCCAGGTTCCCACAGAGACAGACACCTGCTAGTCTTTGAAGATTAATGGGGGAATCTCAAAACACTGAGTGAAACTGCTTAGGAATGATCTTAATGTTGCACAAAAGGAACCAACATCCTACTGGTCAGAAGGTCCCTTGACACAGTCTACACATGCAAGCCCAAGCACCTGCAACATAACAAAATATTTAAAAAAACAAAACAAAAAAAGCAAGTGTAATTGAGTGAAATTAAGAAGCACTTTGGATTGATGTTAGTCCAGTACAGAGTGAGAACACACCGTCTTATTGTGATCAGCTGCAGGTTCACTTTAAAGGTCAAATATTAAAAAAAATTCAAAAGACAAACACATTTCATGTTTCTTCACCATGAGTCAGTCATGTTGTTTTCACTTCCATCAAATTCCATTTTCATTTTGATTTCAAACTTAAATAGTGACATGTAAATGTAAAGACAAAAGATTTTGGGTTTATTCCATTTGAGTATTACTCACAGCAGAGCAGGCTGAGTCTTAAATATTAAATTCTCTTTTCATTATCAGTTTAGTATGGTCATATACCTACATATTTTCATTTAGTTTTTTGCTCAAATACCACATACATGTGTGTAAAATTCTATTGTATAATTTCAGTTTCATTTTAAAATGAAAGTAGTTATTTACACAAAGTTTGCTATGGGCTTACATGCAGTAAACTTCTGTACACATCAAGTATTAGTATTGTGCTGGAGACACCAGCCTCGGTTTTACTTCATATTCAATCGTAAAGGAAGTAACTCACACGGTACACAAGACTTTTTAACCATGTGTTGGTGCTCCCTTTAAAACTGTAATCCAAAATTGCACCCCCAACTACATGTTGTGTCCCCCCTTTTTTTTTTACCATTAGTCATCTGCTGGTGCCTTGTGCATGATTTTATGTACAAAATATTACTCTTTATTTTTTCTTCGAAGTACAGTCCAGTCTATACACAGAGATCATTGTATGTGTGGATCCTCAGGGATGGACCTCAGGCTCCATCACATGTTTCTGGGCTTTTTTTTTTTTTTTTTTAAAGAAAGATCAGCAGTCATCGCTGCAGGTTCATTACATTGATTTTTTTGTCTGTGTAAGTAGTTTATCACATCAAAACAGGCTATTACCAACATAACTCTGGGATTGTGGAAGCTTTGATAATATTTAAGGCATGCTAGCCTTTTGACATTCAGGGTTCAACGATCCATGAGAGATGATGAACAAAGGCATACAAATGTGTGTCCTACAAGTATTATATCTGCAAAGTCTACAGAAAATATGCTTCTTGTATTTATACAAACTGGCAGGAAAGACAGCCAGATGACGTATATGAAATACAGAGGTTATCCACCCACTCTCCTGAGTCGCTGCATTGGCATAAAGTTACCACTTTGACACACTTCAAAATCCTGATTAGGTTACAACTCTGATAGGTCGTTGTAAATATACATTTCTCAATGAATAACAAATAATCTGAAGTACACATTCATTAACTTAAAAAAATGTCTATCATTAGGACTGGCCAAGGGATTTTTGCTTAATGTAAGAAATATCACGCTTACAATAATACATTTTTTTTTAATTTTACAAATGAATGAAATAAAACAAACAAACAAACAAAACAATTTACTCTATCAAAAGAACACAACAAGGAAAAATAACAGTAGAGACAGCAAGAAGTTTTTAAAGGAATAACATTAGCCAAAAACAGAAGACAAATTACAATTAATAGTCTTTTATTTAATTTTTTCACATCATCTTGTGGTCAAGATGGTTAATTCCATCTCTGTGGTGTGGAAGGTGAGGCAGGTATTATGCTTGCCTGCAGTATCTCTCTGTAGTACTACAATTAATTTAACTCTGTCTCTTGACTTGGCATTCTTATGAATACAAAAACAGTGTTCACAGCAGTATTCACATAGCACTTTTATGTGTGTGGCTTTGCTTCGGTCCAATTTTCCTGACGCATTTTGTAATTGAGCATTCCCTTCTATATAAAGGCACACCAGCAAGGATAAATATAGAAAAGAATCTGTGCCATGTGTAATCTATGCATCTAATCCTCCCTTTCATACATCCACCACAGAGGTGGTAGATGGAAAGATAAATGCAGCATCAACTTATGCATTCATCTGTTTAAGATGTTACTGAATGGCAAGATTTGCTTATGGCACTGTATGCCTGCACAGAACAAACGAAGATTATATCAAGGTCGACTCTTAAGGAGAACAATCACCAACTGTCACCGTGACCAGCTTGTACATGGTCCTTACAGACCAAGATATGAAATCTAATATATTCGAAAAGCTTCTTGGCAGGTTTATGATTTGACCTGAGGGCTTAGAATTATGTCTTCAAAGGTGCAGCAACTTCAACAAACAAGAGTCACCAGGGGAACTGAGGTTGGGCCTGCTTGTCTGAAGTGCTGAACAAAAGAATTCACTGAGATTTCCAAAGAATAAATGTAACCATTTTGTTAAAGAAAAAAAAAATCAACTCATGGTAAAGTGCAAAAGGCATCAGCAAAATAATGAAAGTGATCAAAGGAAAATAGTGGTCAACAAAAAATACAGTGACCCAGCTAGGGTCAGACGATCAGTACCTTCTTTTTTTTTAAATTTTTCATCATTTGCACTTTAAGTTCTTGTTTTGCTTTCCTTTAATGCACACAATTTAAATGGTTTAATGAAAATATTATTTACATTATATTTTACAGTTTAGATTTCATATGTTTGGCATTTTAACAATGAGACCAGTTTAGTAAGAAGTTGTTGGAACCTTTGTAGAATCTAACATGTCTTTTGAATACTTTTCATACTTACCTGTATCAAAGATTCCCTCGTAGTCATCTAAACCCACATCCTAACTAATCAAAATTCACATAAACTTTGCAGCTCAGTCATCCAAATTAAATTTTACTAGGTGAACATATAGGGCTAGCTCTCAAAGAGACTAACAGATTTAATCCTGTTGCTCCTCACTAAAGAAATCAGATTATGCTGGCTAACTGGGTTTTCCTGTTCTCTTTTTGAAATAAAACTTCAATGTGTTTGTGGAGTCATGCACAGATATGTCTGCCTTTAATTTTAAAAGTTCCATCTTCAGAGAGCAGTCATCATCTGAAGGCCTTGGCGCCATCAAACAGTGTTATTTTCCTGAGTTAAAGAGTCATTCTATTTGATGAAGAGGATGTGATTGGCTCGATGCTGAGCAGAGACCAGAACAGACAGGCTGAAAAACGATTAGAGTGAAATGTTGTTTTTCTGAATAAAAGCTAAAACAAAAAAAAAGCTCATTTGTTGAACTTATAACTCCTTGTTATACACGTATAACAGGTGTTACAATTTAATATTAAGTGAAAAGCTAGAAATGCTAGAAATAGTTAAAAATGAAAAAGACAACGAAAACATGAAGACACAAGTGATGGAAAGAGATGCAACAACTAGTCATGGTTTGGATTCAAACCCATGCTGATTCAGCAGTCTCCCCTCTGAGGTGGTCTCTGCACTACTAATAATTTTATAAAGTGTGTGGTGTCTGTTCTTTTCATTATTTAATCAAGTAGTCTTGTAAAATTGGTCTTTGTTCTGCTCGAGGTTTCTTCGCTGTTAAAAGGGTGTTTTTCCTTGCCACTGTCGCCTTTGGGCTTGCTCTGGGGGTCAGGCATATGGGTTCTGTAAAGCGTCTTGAGACAATTTGACTGTAATTGACGCTATATAAATAAAATTGAATTGAATTGAATTAATATCAACTTTTCTCTGTTTCACTTCAAATGCACTATTAGGTCTGTGTTTATGCTTTTAATGTAAAATATCACACGTACATAATCCAAAATGCATAATTTCAACACACTCAAAGGTTTGAGCATTCCCAAAATGGAGGACCTTAACCCTGTAGCAAAGAGAAACAATAGTCCATTCATCAGTCAGTCCAAAACACTATATAAATTTTAAAATTATTCACCAATTTACAGCTCAGATTTCAGTTGACATTAATGCTACTCAGAGTTCATGTAGCTCGTGCTGCATCAGATGACCTGGTCTGCAAAGTCACCCAATCCACTCAACTGAGATGGATGGAAGATGGATGAGTTGGAGCACAAAGTGCAGGAAAAGCAGCCAACAAGTGCTGAGCATACGTGGAAAGTCCTTTAAGGCTGCTGGAAAGCTCCAGGTAATGACCTCTTGGAACTTCTCTGAAAAAAATCAGTGTTCAAAGCTACTAACAAAGTAAAAGAAGAAAAAAAATGCATTTTAAACTATTGTATTTTTGCTTTGTTTACACTTTTTTACTGACTGCTTCAATCCAAATTTGTCTTTTCCTCATCTTATTGTCTTCAGTTATCTCTCTCTATAGATGTCGGTCCAAAATTCTATATTTTTCCCCAGAGATTTTATCAAACACAGTGTGATCAAGGTGTAACGCAGTTTAGGTGATCTCTGCCAGCTCTAATCTTAAGGGCTGCGACACAGTGTGGAATATACACCCAAGGGCCTTGGGGATGAATCATTAATAACAGCAGCTACAGCTCAGGACTAGAGCAATTCTATTAACTATTATTTTCTTATTGGATATATAGAAGGACATGCCCTTACACTTTAATTGACGCTCACAGACATTTTCCTTCAAGAATATGACACTAAGACAGTGTATTCATACACTGTACAACCTACTCATTTCTCCACATTTGCCTTTTTCTGAAACAGTTCCTGCTCATTGTTTGCTCATGAGAAGGCTAATAGCATATTTGGCCGTTGATTATTTATATCTGTATGCACGGTCTCAGCGTGGCATTTGGCTGAGAGATATGCTTGTGCAGCATGACATTATGACAGCCCTGACATTTTAGACCCTAATGTTGCACATGCTGTTTTGCATTAGAATATGTCTCTCTAAAATCCTCACTCTTATTTTCTCTATTTTAACTCTCAAATACCAACATCTGACCCCAGCTTTGAACACAAATAATGACAATAAGGACTATTTTTTCTTTTCTTTGTGTACAATTACTTAGGACAATGTAAAGAATGATAATGAGGCTGGGCAATCAAGTTGACCAGAAGCCATTACCAAAAAAAAAAAAAAAATCACCTTACATACTATGTAAGGTGATTATAGTGTATAGACATAATCATAGAAGGGTGGACATGTTTGCAGTTTCTCTTTTTGCTCAATTGAAGAAAGTCATAAAGTACTGAAACCTTTAGGTGAAGGATTTAGTTCAGGCAACTGGACTTATTCTTGTGATCTTGAAGATGTTTCGCCTCTCATCTGAGCAGCTTCTTCAGTTCTAGAACTGGTTTGGAAAGTCCCAGGTATTTAACCACGAGAGGTGAAGGTGGGGCTCAGGCTGATGGTATCTACAAGGGATTCAACACCTGTTGTAAAAAAAAAATCTTTAGTCTTTTATCACCTTGCTTATAGTAGATACCATCAGCCTGAGCATGGAAGTGGCAGGCAGGTGCTAAGTATCCAATCAGCTGGAACTGGTGCACAAGCAGATGGGAGTAATCAAGACAACTCTCTCCTCTCCAATGAAGGCAGACTCTGCACACTACTCGATGTTGGATCGTCAAATAGGAGCGGTCAGACTTGAGTCCCTGTTCAGTCCACCTCCTCTTTTTTGGTCTGTGTTAACTCTGTGTTCTTTGCCTGTCAGTCTGGTCTCCCGCTGGCCGCACCACAACCGCACCAGCATGCAACTTGCGAGGTGTTTCCAGCTGCGATCCAATGTGTTTACCTTGAGCAGGCCGCAGCTCATTTGCATAAAGGAGACTGGACTTCTTTATGCAGATTCGATGCGGCATGCGGAGATTCCATGCATCGTGAATCTGTCCTCAGACTTCTAAACTAGCCGTCGGTAACCTAGAACAAGGACAGATTCAGCTAATGGACAGCTTATTTCTCACCTCAAATGCTTTCAGAAATACTTTTCCCTGAATTGAATTGAAATAAAAGAGACTTTGCTGCCGAGTCGCTGTGTTTATCTGATGTATCTGTGGGACCGTCAAGCTCTGTACCTTAACTAGGATGTATATTTGAGTTGAAGTTGAATGGTAGGGTCACTTGTAGCAATGACACTGAAAAAAAATGTAATCAAACACATACATCAACGATAACATGGATATCTGCAAAAACAAATCTTGGATGATGAATGTTCCATCAGTTTCATTACAATGGTTGAAGTTGAATAGACGAGGAAAGAAACAAAGATGGTTTACTCACTGTTTGACTGTTAATGTACACCTGTTTTTGCTTAAGGGGACTTCACATAAACTACATTTTAGTACCTAAATATGTGAAAATATTTTTCCTTCTTTGGTCCTTACTACTTAGTTTAGGTTTGTTTTAGTTTGGAAGTTGACATAATCTACAGTGCAGCTAACACAAGGACACAATTATCTTGTTTTATCATATGTCCTGGTAACCTTAGTATCCCAACCTGGTTACAATATAGGTTGATGCTACGGGTACGGACCCGTACCCGTAGCATCTGTACTAGAGGTACGGACCCGTTAAGGTCACTGAAGAGCTGGTGCCGGTTAACTACTATTTGCTGCACATTACAGGCAGTTTATATGAATGACTTTGACGGCGAACATTGTATAATTTAACCAAAAATACACCGTCTCCTCTCACACTTTAGACATTGCAGTTTTTACACTTTTAGACGCCGTGTATAAATTGTTTGAAGTCCAGCTCCTATTAATTAGTTTACCACGTTCAGTGGTGGAAGCGGCTGACGAACTCCATTGCAAATGTTCCCATTTAATTTCGGACGCTAATTTACAAGATAAAGTTAAGGATGTCGAATATGAAACAAACACTTGTGAATGGTGAGGAGCAGCTCTTTAATTCGGCATGAATTAAAAAAAAACCCACAAACTCGATTTACTGTGATATTGTGACATTTGTTTGTGGTTATGTAACTTAGCCATTCAACAGAGTCCGCTAACATTAAAGTGACTGTGACGTGCAGTGTCTGTGTTGACAGACGTAGAAAATACGTCAGGGTTTTGTTTAGGTTGTTAATATGTAATATTCTGTCGCTACTTTTGAAGGTAAAAAAATACTTGTAGTTTGCTGGCTGTTAGTTCCGCCATTTGTTTTGTTTGCTGTTTGTGCTTTATTAGAACAGGGTCACGTGAATAAAAAGTTTTGCTATTTTTAATAGTAGTGCTGATTTCAACCCCCAAATCGCTGTCCGTGAAAAAGTCAGATAATGATATTTATAAGACATTATGCATGATAGAAAAGAGAACAGCAGATGACTGACATGACAGGCTCGGCATGCAGATTCACCTCGAATCACGGAAGCGCCTTCATCACTCGGATTACCAAACCGGCTTATTAATATTTATGTCCGTCGGATTACCAGCCAATCACAAAGCGCGTTCATCAGCCGGCTCATTAATATTCATGCACGTCTCATTAATATTTATAGTAAGGGAAAGTGCCGTATCCGTAGGCCACAGGCTACGGGTACGGGTCCGTATCTGTAGACACTACCTACAATATATTGTTAACCAAGAAAATGTACAATATTTTGACCTCACAAAATATTAAAAATGTTTTTGTTTTTCTTTATGTAATGTAAAATACAGTACATATGAACAACTGCAAATTAAATGTAAAACTAGTCGAAGTTAGTGTTCCCTTTAGTATCTCAAAAACCTATAACCTGAAGTGTGAAGTAAAGCTTGTTTGCTCCTATCCCCGTCCCTAAACCCAGTAAACATGCTGATTCTGAAATTGATCATTCCATCTGTTGGTTCACCTCCCAGACAGCATCACCATCACCACCACCTGGAACAAACAGCTTTTGGTCAACCTGGGAGTGAGGTAATCAATGAATCAAGTCAAGTGCAGCCCGTTCTACCTCTACCACCATTAAAGCAGATTTATTACATGTCCATCATGGGAGGCTGGGGAAGAGGTGACGCTCCAGTTCAGAGAAGGGGTGCAGGGCTCAATAAAGAAGAGGCTCGATGGAGCTATTAACTGCTGGAGAGAAGTGATCAGCCTGTGATGAGCTGTTGGGTAGGCCCTGAACTGGGGCAGCGGGAGATACTGCAAAGGTTCATTACAGCTAGTTCATCATGTATTGTGCTGCCTTCAGCTGCATTCCCACCCAGGTCCACTCCTCGGGCAGCCTGGGTCCTTATCTGCCTCAGCCAAATCAAGGTCTTGTCAATGGTTGAAGCTTTTAGGGGCTAGACAGCGAGAAACATCAGCCTGATTGCATGACAGGAATGACATGGCTGGATCAGACTGAAATCTAGCTTTAAATCAGTGCAAAATTAGACTGTTGAGAGTAGCCTCATGGCAATTAGATCTTTAACACTGCATATACCAAAAGAGAAAATTTTTACAGGGCACCTGACTGTTACAAAATATGCAATTACCACTTCAACACTATTTACAATTAACGCAACGAAAAATAATAGAGTTCCCCATCAATTTCTCAAAATATTTCTCCCTGACAGAGCAACGTGATGAAAAGACGGTTTGATGATCTGAAATTTGCTTCAGTAATCAAGCTATGGGTCATTGCTATGGAAAAAAGATGGGCACTGAATACTCCAAATATTACCACGAATAAAAACAAAAAATGACAAAATAATATTGCAAAAATAGTTAACTAATCTGTAAGAGATGTAAAATGGTGTGCAAAGTAAATAAAGCAAAACTCACAATTAAGGAGTTTCATGTGTGTGCCTCCGTCAACTAAAGGCATGGCAAACTGTCTTTTGGGCCCTCTGTGAATGTTCATGAAACGTTGCAACTCAGATGCATCACATCAATTTCACACCACATTCTAGCTTCATTCTGGCCACTGTTTGCCATAATTTCAGGTGAAAATCTCCTTTCCTTCTGTAAATATGATCAGACCTGGATTTTTAACTGCAATCTGTTCCCATGGAAAATGTGCCCTTTTCCTCATTAAAACTGAGTCTACTGTCTGTCCCAGCTAGCTTCTGGGAGGTCTCAAAAATTCTTTTCAATTTCAATAAAAATGGGAATAAAAAGATGCAATTAATGCATCTTGCATCTTTCTCAGTGAAAAATAGCCAGAATGTCTGGAAGGCAAGAGACCAGTCTTACACCATAGGTATGCTTTAGAAAGCAACACTATTACTACAACATTAAAATCAATCACAGGTGAAGTAACTAACATTGATTACTTTGTCACATGGCACTTGTTTAGGGGTGGGATATATTAAACAGCAAGTGGAGAGTCACTTTTTGAAGATGATGTGTTGGAAGCGGGGAAAAATAAAGAGCATAAGGATCTTATTGACTTTAACAAGGGACAAATTGTGGTGGCTAGGTCATCTCCAAATTGACAGGGATGTGGTATGTTTCCAGGTTGCAGTCGTCATGGACGCCCAAGGGTCACTGATGCATGAGGATAATGAAAGCTGGCTCAACTGTTGAACTACTGACTACCCATCAGTCAGCCAGGCCAAACATTCAGTTCTTGTTGTTGTTTCTGCCTCATTCTAACCTGTAGTGCTGTGCAATACTACAAGATTTGGTATTGATCCGATACCAAGTAAATACAGGGCCAGTATCGCCCATATCGATGCCGATACACCAGATACCCGCTGCTTGCTTGTTTGGCTGGCACTGCTGAGTCACATGACGGTACAACATCCAATTACAAGAGGAGAAATAGCTGCTGCTTCTCAGACAGGACGACCTCTGACAGCCAGGTCCCCTATTTGTTGAAGCTGCATCAGTGCAGACAGACAAGACAGAAACTGAAACTAAAGTGTCGATATTGTTGCACTGGTATCATTCAATATCAATACCAATGTTGGTATTGATATTATCCATATTTGGATCAATCCGCCCACTTTTACTAACCTGTCGTCTCTTTTGTTACAGCTTCTGCCATTCCTGCCTGCTCTTCTGCCTCCATGGTCGAACCCTGCCATGCTAATCCAATCCAGTTCCACCTGCAACTTGCCTCCTGATGGATTCATTCCACTCAGTCAGGTAAACGTAGTTTATTGAGTTAATCTGTGTGTAGTTTTTCTTTCTATCATTAGTGTGTTTTGTCCTTTTCTTACTGTTGTGTGCTTGCCTCACACGGTTATTAGCATAACCTTTACACTGCACTGTCCTGTTGCCAGAAACAGTATCCACAGCACAAAACACAATCTGCTTCTGAAAGTACTTTCCAACCAATGCTCATTTCCCTCCCGTTTCTGGTAAAACCATAATATCAGTACTTTGTGAAGGCATGTAATCACATAGAGATGCAAACAGACCTTTTGAAAATTACCACATTCAGTTAGAATAGAGTGACACACCAACATGTAGCTTATATTGAGAACAAGTAGTTGGACTCTTGGCACATGTCTGAGAGTATAGCTTATAAGGATCCAATTTAATCCTCGATGGAAATGCACACCTATCTTAGGCTTTTAAAAGAGAGATGCTTTGGGTCAGCTGGGTTATGTAGCTCTCTTTCTTTGGTCTCAGTGACTGGGTGAGAAGCACCTGTAAATCCATGTCAATGCCAGATCAAGGTAAAGTCTATTGCGAAGGATTACAAAGTCAATACATCAGCTTATAGCACTGTCAACCTGTCTCTCTGATAACATCACGACTTAATCCTCCACACTGGAGAGTCCTCTCCACCTGGACAGACATCGTGTGACAGGAATATTCTAACACTTTCAGTGTATAAATCCCATTTCTGTACTTCTGAGAACCAAGATGAGGACAGAAGTGACAATTTGAGAGAACTAATTTCCAGTTCTCTGCCTCTTATCTTTATACTGAAAATAATACAACCAATTTGCTTTTATAAAGCCATGATATGTCAGTCTGTGTCATATCAGAACAAATCCAGGAAATATGTTGCTGTACTGTATGATTTTTCTACTTGTCTTGTTTAATTATTTGGAACCTAACAATAAGGTCTGTAGAATATTTTGTCTGAATTTTGAAAGTGTGATATGTTCGGAGACCTGGCAATATTTGTAATTCACCCCACAACAAACCATCTTAGCTGGAAGGCCATTTTAAGACATCAAAATGTAATGGCTACTTGTAGCTTTGTGCATATAATGGCAATATGTACAATTCTGTGAAAAAGTATTTACATATATCTTCTGTTTTTGCATCTTTGTTCCACTTAAATGTTTCAAATCATCAAACTAATTTTAATGTAAGACAGACAACCCAGAAAAACATAAAATGTATTTTCTAAATGATTTAATTTATTGAAGGAAAAATGCTGTCCAGCCCTATGTGGAAAAAGTAATTGCCCCCTTAGCTACCAATCTACCAAATAACCAAATTTATTTGGTAACTGGTTCAGCTTCACCAGTCACACTCATATTTTACTGCCAGACTTGTTGAATCTAAGCATTACTAAATAGAACCTGTCTGGCATTGTGAAGTAGCAAAAGGGTCTCAAAAAGCACCACATAATATCACGTTCTAAAGAGATTAAAGAACAGATGTTACACAGTCATTGACAGTTATCAGTCTATAGGGTTACAAAGCCATTGCTAAGGCTCTGGGTCTACAGAGAACCACAGTGAGAGACATTTTCTACAAATAGAGAAAACATGGAAGAGCAGTGAACTTTCCCAGGACTGGCTGGCCTATCAACATTTCTTCAAGAGAATGCTGACATCTCATCCAGGAGGTCACAAAAGAACCCCAATGACATCAAAAGATCTGTAGCCCTCACTGGCCTCAGTTAAAGTTGTATACATGATTTCACAATAGGGAAGACACTGGGAGAAAGCAGCATCATGGGAGAGTTGCAAAGTGCAAACCACTATTTACCAAAAAACAAAGAGGTTCGTCTGGCATTTGCAAAAAACAATATCTAGATGAGCTCCAAGACTTTTAGGATACCATTGTGGGGACTGATGAGTCAAAGATGGAACTTTTTGAAAGACATGGGTCCCATTATATCTGGTGTAAAATTAATACAGCGTTTCAGAAGAATAACATGATACCAACAGTAAAACATGGTGGTGGTCATGTGATGGTTTGGGGCTGCTTTACTTCCATAGGACCTGGACAACTTGTCATAATTGATGGAGCTATGAATTCAGCTTTCTATGTGAAAATCTTCCTGGAGAATATCTGTCCATCAGTCATGACTAAAAGCTCAACATAAATATGCAGCAAGACAATGACCCAAAGCAAATAATCAAATCCTCCTCTGAGTGACTGAAAAGAATAAAATTAAGGTTCTGGACTAGCCAAGTCAAAGTCTGGACTTTAATCTAGCTGAGATGGTGTGGCAAGATCTTTAAAGGTCAGTACATGATTAAAAAACTGAAAGTGGCCGAATTAATACTTTTCTGTAGAGAACACTGGGTCAAAGTTTCTCCATAGTGATGTTAAAGATTGATCACAAGCTGACAAAGGTGCAGTTGCTTCTCCAACGGTGGCCCAAGCAGTTATTAGGTTCACAAGGCAATTTCTTTTTCACAAGGGTGATAAAAGTTTTCAACAAATTTTCATTTAAAAAACAGCATTTTGTGTTCTGGAGGTTATCTCTGCCTAATATTGAAGAAATAGAAATATTAGTTTGATGATGGGGCTGCACAGTGGGATAGTGGCTTGCACTTTCGCCTTGCAGCAAGGAGATCCCCGGTTCAAATCCCGGGGTGGGCGTGGGATCTTTCTGCATGGAGTTTGCATGTTCTCCCTGTGCATGCGTGGGTTTTCTCCAGGCCCTCCGGCTTCCTCCCACAGTCCAAAAATATGCTGAGGTTAATTGATTACTCTAAATTGCCTGTAGGTGTGAATGTGAGAGTGATTGTTTGTCTATATATGTAGCCCTGTGACAGACTGGTGACCTGTCCAGGGTGTCCCCCGCCTTCGCCCGAGTCAGCTGGGATAGGCTCCAGCACCCCCGCGACCCTAGTGAGGATAAAGCGGTGTATAAGGAATGGAAGGATGGAGTTTGTTGATGGCTACACAGTGGCTCGGTGGTTAGCACCATCGGCTCACAACTAGAAGTTCCTCGGTTTGTATTCTGGCCTGGTCCTGGAATCTCTACATGAAATTTTCATGCACTCCCTGTGCATGCATGGGTTTTCTCCAGGTACTCCGGTTTCCTCCCACAGACCAAAAACATGATGTCAGTTGGTGATTCTAAATTATCTAAGATAAATGATTCTAAGATATCAAGATATCAGTTTTACAGCACTGTAAAACCCCATGTGCACCAGGTTTGTGTTCCTACAAACAAGTCCACATCACCATTTCATAAAATAGCTCTATAGCAAAGAATTGGAACCAACATACTTGCCACACCAAATCTTGTGTCAAAGCTGTAAGTGCAACCAGGACAGAATATCTGTGCCAAGATATGTGCACAGGATTAAGTTTCTTGGTGAATTGTGAGCTTTTTTATTTCCCCTTGCGATTTTGGTATTGGAAGCAACAAAGTCTCTGTTGCTCAAGATTTCAAAAAATTTGTTAAACTCCATGTCATGGATTTGTCTGTTTTTTAATTTCTTTTTCGCTATTTTTGCACTTGTTTGTGGTGATTACATTTAGTTTTATTCATGTATCACCAGTTACAATTCAAGTTGTCTCAAGATACTTTACAGAACCCATATGCCTGAACCCCCTGGACAAGCCCTAAGATGACAGTGGCAAGAAAAAACTCACTAATTGTACCTAATATGTGGTTGTAATGTGTATATGTCATTGTACTGAGTTGTGTTAGCTGCGTTGTTTTATATTGGCTGTGAATGTCAACCAGAGCTGTTGCTCTGGTTGGCATTCCTGCTGTCAGCATGCCAATTGCACGCTCCCTCAAATCTTGCCACATCTGTGGCATTGTGCTGTGTGATAAAACTGCACCTTTCAGAGTGGCCTTTTATTGTGGGCAGTCTAAGGCACACCTGTGCACTAATCATGGTGTCTAATCAGCATCTTGATATGGCACACCTGTAAGGTGGGATGGATTATCTCAGCAAAGGAGAAGTGCTCACGATCACAGATTTAGAAAGATTTGTGAACAATATTTGAGAGAAATGGTGATATTGTGTATGTGGAAAAAGTTTTAGATCTTTGAGTTCATCTCATAAAAAATGGGAGCAAAAACAAAAGTGTTGCATTTATATTTTTGTTGAGTGTATCATGCTGACCTCACTGAATACCCTCTCACTGGGAACAGAGGAGGGGAGTGGACTGAGAAAGTTTCCGGCAAGTGGTGCTAGAAGGTGCAATCGGGATGCATTTTGTTTCCACCATTCAAGTGGCTGGCTTTTCTGCCTGTTGATCAGCGGTTTCCTTAAGTACTGATCCAGCTGCTGAGTAAACTGCTCCTCCTCATCAGTCTCGTCTGGGGTTGGTCCATGTGCCCCAAGAAGGTTGGCATACATCTGTTCAAGCATGTCTGATGGACCATTGACTTCCTCCTCTTCTTCTTCTGCCCTTTTCTGTTATGGATTTTCTTGGCCTTGACCTTCTGAGGAAGCACTTTTCTGTTTTGCAGCCTCAGACAGAGTGGCATGCTCTTCCTTGATTCAGTCCTTTGCATTCCTCAGTGTGCCAGGAGCCAAGGCATGACCCTGTGTAATCTGTGTAAGTGTAATCTGTTCAAGTGGGCTCATTGTGGCAATCAGATTGTCTACAAGAGCCCACTGATCTGCTGTTAAGACAGATATTTTTTTCCATGTTCCCCTACATATACATTAAGTGCCCGCTTCTGCTCCAGCATGCTCTCCAACATGTGAAGAGTGGAGTTCCAGCGTGTTGGCACCGACTGGATTATTTTGTGCTGGGGAGGTCAAGCTCTTTTTGAATGTTCTTCAAACACTGTTTGGCCAGCACTGATTGGTTAAAATGGGTAGCAGAAGATTTTAATTTGGCAACGATGTCTGCCATTGCTTGCTGGCTGCTGATCCCATCATTCACCACCAACTGAAGTGTGTGAGCACTGCAGCTGAGATCGGGTAGTTCGGCGAGCCTCATACCTTTGATCAAGTTGGCACCACTATCATGAAGCACAAGCACAACTCTCTATGTTTCGATGTCCCAGTGCTTCAGTAGACTGAGGAACATATCGCTTATGTATTCACCTGTGTGAGAGCCATCCATCGCTTTAACATTGAGGACAATTTGTTTCCTTTGTCAATCTTAGTCAATGAAATGACAGGTCAGGCTCAAAAGGGATTATGTCTCTCCAGACTGACAGTGCGTTGTAAATGCCAAATAAGGACCTGCATTGTCCAATGTGACCAACTCCTTGATTTTGTTCTCTACCTTAATGTGTACATCTTCAAAAAGGTCAGTGCGATAATACTTGTCAGTTTTAAGGGAGTATCTGGGCTCCAGCAATGCCACCAACCTTTTAAAACGAACACCAGAGACAACTGTAAATGGTTGATTGTCTGTTGCAATCATCTCAACTATGGCAAGGTCCACCTTTTTTGACCTGGTATCAGAATTAAGCCATTTCCTTTGGGCACCAAACATCTGTACAGCAGTAGGTTGTGTAGAACTGGCTGCTGCTCCTCTTTCATTCTTTTCTTTTACTGCTTCACTGTAGGCCTCAAGGTGGTGACGTTTCAGGTGGCTCCTCATGTTTGAGGTATTTTTACCTTTTCCTTTTTCAGCCCCCATGCTCACCAATGAGTTGCATATGGCACACTGAGCCTTCCCTGAAGTGGGCTCAGTGAAGTGTTGCCACACTGGATTTTTGCGTTCAGCCATCTCTATAAAGAAAAAATAAAAACACAAATTAGTATCAATCTTTTTGCATCATCTTACATTTATACCACCCAATATCATCACCCTTTCATCAGTATTTATAACACAGCGTTGATGATGTATTGCTTGCTGACATATTAAAAACAGGTATAATCTACTCATTGCAAAATGTCCTTTGTCACACATTTAAATAGTTTAAGAGAAAACAATAAACCTGAAAAGTTTTTATTGGCATAAAGCGCTTGATTAGCTCCTCCCCAGTAAATGAGACCCCCCCCCCTCCCCGAACCTCAGCCCGGCATTTGTTGAATTAAACTCCTACAAACACCACGATACTGAATTGACAATGTTGACTTTACTTAATCCTTAAACCGGTGTTTGTAACAGCAGAACTACGTCTACAGCTCTCTAAATACAATGGTAAGCAGTTAAAGACAAAGCATTCAGCAGCATTCCCATTTTTCTGACCCACGAACTTAATAACTATATTTGCAAGCACGTGTATTACATGCACTTCGCATTGATGTTTCAAATTTCAAAGTGGGTGGCAATATTTCAACTAAGTTTAACAGTTAGAGGCTTCCTGAAGCAGCTTCCAGGGTTGCTTTCACCACTCTACCAGTGGGGGAGGGGTAACACTGCATGTGCGCTGCAGGGTCTTCCGGCAACACAGAGCTGCCCATGAATGCCTGTCTGTAAATCATGCCAGGGAAAAATAAATCCGCGAGCCCACACGTGTATCGGCCAATGCCAATACAAGTAAAAAAACTCAAAAATTGGCCCGGTATATTGGCCGGCTGATGTATCGGTCTGTCCTTATTTTTTTTCAATATGTTTATTAGTTCTAAACTTAATAAACAAACAAACAAACAGTAGCTCAGCATCAGTCCAAGGATACACAATATGTTTCAACTGGCACAGCTAGCAAATCCTACAGCTTTTCAAGTATGAAAGAGTCCATTTAAAAGGTGCTATATCTGATCTTACAGGGAGCTCCACAGCCTGAAATTGACAGACCTGGTCCAAACTCTTCCAAGAATTCCCCAGTGCATCTCTAAAATCCCAATTGTCCACCGAAATGAGGGGAAAAACATGTTTCACATCCTTCGGAGTGCAATCACTTCCACGGTTATACAGAAGAAAAGTGCACACAGACAAGAAGGTTTCATAAAAACATTTTGTTGTCAACTACCTAATTACAGTCTACTAAAAGGACAAAAACCACACTTAGTCCCCTACTTGAGGGGAAGGGAGAAGGAAGAAAGAAAATAAAATAAAATAAATAAAAATTTCAGGTAAAGGGCTCTCAAGAATTGACAAAAGCACGATGCAAAATTGTTGATACATGACCCTGTGTATACTCTAGGAAGAGTTTCCAGGTTAGGTTGAATACATCAGTTTCCAAATGAACCAAGCACGTTAAATAGTCCAAAGGACTAGAAATCCATTGCAGCAAGATATTCTTCCTGGCACAAAATGTTAAAACACTGAATAAAATGCGATTATATTTATCGCTAATTTGTTTATTTGGTAGACTGAGGAGAAGAGACAGAGGATCAAGATCAATATTGACTAATTATATTTCTAATTTCAAATAGGACAGACTCCCAGTATCTCTGTATCTTGGGGCATGACCAAAGACAATGTGTCAGGCTGCCTTCATGTAAATTACATTTAGGACACAGTGATGAAGCGCCTGGTTTGAATTTTGATAGGCGGTTAGGGGCCAAATGTGCTCTATGGAGTAACTTTAGTTGGAGAGCCCAAGAACGGTTACAGATGGATATTTTTTTGAACAATTCCAAATACTGATCCACATTTCATTTGTAATGTCAATATCAAGTTCTCTTCCCCATGTCTGAGCCAGCAAGAGAGTATCCGGCTTGCAACAACACTTCAATGTCTTATAACACATACTAAGTGACATCCCTTGAGTTCCGAAAAACAGTTTTTACAATATTTGAAACCTCAGTGTTTTCCATCAATGATGTTTCTTTTTTAATAAAATCTCTTATCTGAAAAAAATGAAAAGATTATTTTTCCCTATTCCGAAGGTTTCAACAACTTGACTGAATGGCATAAGGGTCCCCTCCTTGAATAAACAACCTAAAGAAGAAACACCTTTTGTCACCCAATCCATGTAACCTGCATCCAACATGCCTGGCAAGAAATCAGGATTATTGACGAAAGGAGTAAAAGTGGATGTTTTCCCAGTTCTCCCTTTAACGTGTCTCACCACTCTCCATGCCTTCACAGTATTGACAATAATTGGGTTACTACTACAGTATTTATTTACAGTTTTCAGTTTCTTCAGGAAGAGCAAATCTTTAAGAGGACAGTCACATACTGCAGCCTCCAAATCCAGCCATGTTGCAGGTGAATTACCGCATACCCACTCTCGGGCATACAATAAAAGGGAACTCAACTGGTATTTTTTGAGATCTGGGAGGTCCAGGCCACCCGTATGACCTGGAGACTGCAGCGTTGACATCTTTATGAAAGCCCTTTTTTATTTGCTCCAGCTAAAGGAACTAAATCAACTCTTTATTTTTTGGATCACCTTGTGTGTGAACAAAATAGGAATCATTCTAATCGGATAAAGCAAATGGGGCACAACTATCATTTTCAGAAGTGAAATTCTTCCTAACCAGGATATGGGAAGGCAATTCCATCTGTCAAGGTCAAGTTTAATTTGATCAAGTAACGGGTTAAATTGGTCTTAAACATCTGATCAAAGTGAGATGTGACAAATATACCTAGATCCTGTAGGGGACCACCTAAAGGGAGAATTGGAAATGTTGGGTTGTTTCCCCAGGGGCATAGCCTCAGACTTTGAATAATTAATTTTATAATAAACTGAACTGATTGATAATTGAAATTACTCTGTGGATTGACGTACTAGGCTTAGAAAGAAATAATAAAACGTCGTCAGCGTATAAAGAGATTTTGTGAGACCTTTGCTCGATATTGATACCAAACACATTAGGATTGCTACGAATTGCTTCTGCAAGCGGTTCAATTGCAAGGGTGAAAACGAGGGGGGAAAGAGGACACCCCTGCCTACAGCCTCTCCCCACCTCAAAGTTTGAAGACCTAAGGCCATTTGTAATCACTGAAGCTAGGGGAAAACTGTAGAGGACTTTTATCCAGCTAATGAAATTGGAACCCAACCCAAACTGTTGCAGAGTATAAAACAAGTAAGACCACTCGACGCGGTCAAATGCCTTTTCTGCGTCTAAAGAGACCACAAGACCACCCGCCGCTTGCTGTTGACACAGCTGAATCACGTTTAGAAGGCGTCTGAGATTATTACAAGAGCTACGACCCTTGATAAAGCCTGTTTGGTCTGTATATATAACAAGGGGCAAAATATTTTCCAAACATGTTGCAAGAATTTTTGACAGTATTTTCAGATCCGCGTTAAGTAATGAGATGGGTCTATATGAGCCACAATTTTCTGGAGGTTTTGATTTTTTAAGAATTAAGGATATATTAGCTTCCCTAAAAGAAGGGGGAAGGACACCAGTATTAAAAGAGTCTTTAAGCATATCAAAATAGGACTTTGAAAACAAGTCCATAAATTCTTTATAGAATTCAGATACAAGTCCATCCGGACCTGGAGCCCTCCCACTCCGAAGAGATTTGATGGCTCTCTGCACCTCCAACTCCGAGATTTCAGCATTTAGGTTTTTCTTTTTGTCATCAGGTAGACTAGGTAACTTGATTTGAGAGAAAAACATTTCCATTAGCGATTGAAAGCTGACACATTGTTCAGATTTGTACAGATTCTTGTAGAAATCTAAAAATGTTTTACTGATTACCTCAGGATCAGTAGAACAGGAGCCATCCCCAACAGAAATTGAAGCAATTGTTTGATTAGCTGGTTTTACCTGGTTTGTCCCCATGTTCAAACAATTTTTGTTTGGCAAATTTGACTCTCTCCGTAGCGTTTTGTGTCAGTAGTGTGCGAGCAGCGTATGGCGTTGAGCTCCTCCGGCTTGGATTTTAATGTTTTTTTTAGCATATTCTTTTACTGCAAAGCTAAGTCTTCGTTCTAATATAGCTTGTCGTTCTGATATTCTGCGCTTTTTGCTGGATGTGTAAGATATAATTAGTCCTCTACAAAAGGCCTTAGACGTTTCCCAAAGCAAAGACGGACTATTTGCTGTGGGTATGTTGACAGAAAGGAAATGTTTGTATTCTGTTCTAAAATATTCTAAAAATTTAACATCTTTCCGAATCAAGGGGTTTAATCTCCAGTGTCTTGATTGAACTCTAGCATTTTTAGGGGCAAAATCTAAATACACACGTGGACAAAATTGTTGGTACCCCTCAGTTAAAGAAGGAAAAACCCACAATTCTCACTGAAATCACTTGAAACTCACAAAAGTAACAATAAATAAAAATTGATTGAAAATTAAATAATCAAAAACAGCCATTACTTTTGAATTGTTGATTAACATAATTATTTAAAAAAACAAACTAATGAAACAGGCCTGGACAAAAATGATGGTACCTCTATAAAAGATTGAAAACTATTTGACCAGAGTGACATGATTAACTCAGGTGTGTCATTTAATTGACATCACAGGTGTTTCCAAACTCATAATCAGTCAGTCTGCCTATTTAAAGGGAGACAAGTAGTCACCCTGCTGTTTGGTGAAAAGGTGTGTACCACACTGAACATGGACAACAGAAAGCCAAGGAGAGAATTGTCCCAGGACATCCGAAAAAAAATGATAGACAAACATCTTAAAGGTAAAGGCTATAAGACCATCTCTAAACAGCTTGAAGTTCCTGTGACAACAGTGGCTCATATTATTCAGAAGTTCAAGACCCACGGGACAGTAGCCAACCTCCCTGGACGTGGCCGCAAGAGGAAAATTGATGACAAATTGAAGAGACGGATCGTTCGAATTGTATCCAAAGAGCCCAGAGCAACCTCCAAAGAAATTAAAGGTGAACTCCAAGGCCAAGGTACATCAGTGTCAGATCGCACCATTCGTCGTTGTTGGAGCCAAAGTGGACTTCATGGGAGACGACCAAGGAGGACACCACTGCTGAAAAAAACTCATAAAAAAGGGAGACTGGAATTTGCAAAAATGCATGTTGACAAGCCACAAAGCTTCTGGGAGAATGTCCTTTGGACAGATGAGACCAAACTGGAGCTTTTTGGTAAGGCACATCAACTCTATGTTCATAGACTCAAAAACCAAGCATACGAAGAAAAGAACACTGTCCCTACGGTGAAACATGGAGGAGGCTCAGTAATGTTTTGGGGCTGCTTTGCTGCATCTGGCACAGGGTGTCTTGAAAGTGTGCAAGGTACGATGAAATCTGAAGACTATCAAGGCATTCTGGAGAGAAATGTGCTGCCTAGTGTCAGAAAGCTTGGTCTCAGTCGCAGGTCATGGGTCTTCCAACAGGACAACGATCCAAAACACACAGCCAAAAACACCCAAGAATGGCTGAGAGAAAAGCGTTGGACTATTCTAAAGTGGCCTTCTATGAGCCCAGATCTGAATCCCATTGAACATATGTGGAAGGAGCAGAAACATGCCATTTGGAGAAGACACCCATCAAACCTGAGACAACTGGAGCTGTTTGCTCATGAGGAGTGGGCCAAAATACCTGTTGACAGCTGCAGAACGCTCATTGACAAATACAGAAATTGTTTAATTGCAGTGATTGCCTCAAAAGGTTGTGCAACAAAATATTAAGTTATGGGTACCATCATTTTTGTGCAGGCCTGTTTCATTAGTTTGTTTTTTTTTAAATAATTATGTTAATCAACAATTCAAAAGTGATGGCTGATTTTGATTATTTAACTTTCAATAAATTTTTATTTATTGTTACTTTTGTGAGTTTCAAGTGATTTCAGTGAGAATTGTGGGTTTTTCCTTCTTTAACTGAGGGGTACCAACAATTTTGTCCACGTGTGTATACTGCAGCATGGTCCGATATGGCAATGTGTCCTATTTTGCACGAAATTACTTGCTTTAGGATGACTTTGGGAAGGAAAAAATAGTCAATGCGTGTGTGGCATTTATGAGGGTTAGAGTAGAATGTATACTCCTTTTCAGAAGGATGAAGTTTTTGTTAGGGAATTTCTGCGATGTCAGGTGAGGAAACACCGGAGGCGAACTCAGGAACACTCAGATGACTGATGTAGAGAAAAATGCTTTACTGAATTCAGGAGAATTGACATAACAAGTGCATTGTCAGTATCAACTCTGAGGAGTCTCTCTGTCCTTGCAGGGTTTATACTGTCTGAAAGGGAAAAGAGGCAGGATCTAACCTTGTTGTTGTTGCTATATCAGCAAATAGTTGTCTGTCTGAGCAGTTGGTGTGCTTCTGTGTGTCTCCAATTGGAGTCAAGGGATGACCTTCTGTATGTTAGTTCGAAATAACCTATTACCTACAATTTTTCCTTAACAGTTTTCTCCACACATCAATATATCCTATATCCTCAAACAACTCAAACACCTGCTTTGTTTTCCATGGTACAAGAAGGCGGCCTACAGGGAGTCTAGCAATCAATGGATTCATGATACAATTAAAGTCGCCCCCTACAATAATGTTTTCATGGGGCAGGTCTGCCAGTTTTGTCACTATTTCTGTTAACCTGTTAAGGTTCAGCGACCTGTGGGCGGGCCATTTTGATATCTGCATAAGCATTTTTCGAAATAGAACGACACTGCCAACTCGATGATAGAAACATTATACACCGATGGAAAGCTTAGATTGTCATGAATCCGCCAGTATAAACCACTTTCAGATGTGATTACCACAGCGGGTAATATAAACACATTTGTCCGACAAACAACGAATATCCATCCATCCGTTCTCTATACACGGCTTTAACGTACACAGCGCGACTCACATTTCCGGGTTCATTATTACACACAGATGAAAATATTCCACAAAAAACGGCCATAAACCTTGGACATCCAGACGAAACAAGCCAGTAACATATTTTGTCCAAAACATGTCTTGAAGTCGGTATATAATCCACGAATAGGTCATTTTCGAGGAAATGCACCTCGCGATGCGCGTCCAATATTCCCTGTATTTCTCATCATATTTTTATTTACAAATAAAATATTAGCGATTTTTTGTACCGAAAATGGCTGGAATTGACTGTACCTTATAGGGCTACAAAGGTAAAAGGGTGACAAGGTGGTAGATAAATATTCAATATGGCAAATTCCTCCCCATGTATTGCAGCTTTGACAAATACATATCTCCCTTGTGTGTCTTTGACACATTCTATAACTTTGAATGGTACAGATCTTTTAATGAGAATAGCAACCCCTCGACTTTTACTCATGAAAGCGGAGAAAAAAACATGCTCCAAGCCACATTGTTGCAACTTTAAATGTTCTGCGTCATTCAAGTGTGTCTCTTGCAGTGTTGTTAGTAACGGCGTTTAAATAAATGGCGTTACGTAACGGCGTTATTTTCCTCTGTAACCTATAATCTAACTCGTTACTTTGTCCAGTGTTATATCACCGTTTGAGTTATAAACAAAGACTTGTGCTTCCGTTACTAAAGTCGGGGCTCATGACAACATAGCCTGCAGTCAGTTGTGGTTTGTTGTGGTTTGTTTCCTTCTTTTACTTCCTCACTCAAGCGAGCTGCCTGGTACAACATGGTTTCGATAGATACCAAGGATTAGAGAGTGATGTCACGTCACTGTTTGCCTGTGGAACAAGGAAATAAGTTGCAATGTATACGTAAAGTGACTACGCGAGTCACGTGACATCACTGACGAATACTTGAGAAGTTTTTACACACAAAGCATGTAGCTTTTGCGACGAACAACACACACACACACAAGTGCTGCAACTTAGGACCAGAAGAGATGGCGAGTAGAGAGGAAACGGGGAAGTTGGCGTTTTCAAATTGGAAATACGAGCACTACTTCACCATCATTGAGAGGCAAGGGAAGAACTTGCATGTGAAGTGCACGTTGTGTCCGGGAGGAAAGCGTTTGTCCACATCTGTCATGAGCAACTCCAATTTAATGAAGCATCTGACCACAACACATGCAGCAACAAAACTAGTAGCCAAACACACCGGCGATAATACATCAGTGGCTAGTTCCAGCAAAGAAGGGCATGACGGGGCCACGCCAGCTAAGCAGCAAAAGCTGAATTTTACTCCCCCACAAAAACCTGTCTCACAGACTGAACGGAATGGGATGATCGGAAGGTATGTTGTTGAAAACATGTTGCCCATATCAACGGTTGACTCAGATTCATTCAGAGCCATCATTAAAAAATACCCACCAGAGTAAATGTCAGAGTGCCATGCAGACAAACGTTCTCTAAATGGTAGTGTCTACGGATACGGGTCCGTATACGGCACTTTCCATTTGCCAGACAGATACGGACCCGTACGCGAGTCTCGCGAGTCAAGAAGCTGCTAACCACTGCAAACTGTTGAAAGGTAAGCAAAGGATAAGGTTAGGGTTAGTGTTAGGGTCAGGTTTAGGGTCCGTACCTGTCGTACCGATGCTACGGGTCCATACAGCTAGCGTCTACCGGGAGTCACGTGACCAGATCTCGCGTATCTGATTGGCAAATGGCAAGTGCCGTATCCGTAGTCCACAGGCTACGGGTACGGGTTCGTACCTCTAGCAACAACCTCTCTAAATATCTAGATAACGAGTATGTCAAAATGCACAGAGAGCTACTGAAGAGTTTTGAAGAGACAGACTATGTCTCTACGACAGCAGACATTTGGACTGCACATAACAAAAGTTATCTGGGCGTAACTGCCCACTGGATAGACCCACATAGCCTGAAAAGAAAGAAAGCAGCACTGGCATGCAGAAGATTCAAGGGCCGTCATACCAGCCCGATCTCACGAGGATTCGTGAAACTGTCACGTAAGTTTTAGTTTCGGTTTCGTGCGCACCAACACGATTTCGTCATGTTTTTCGTGCCGCTCACCACGAAATGCGCACCAATGTATTTTAAACGGCGGACTTTTCGTGCCACTCAGAACGTATTTCAAAAGAATGTGTATATTATATTTTTAATGTAAAACCGTGGCGAATCCAACGCTATATTTTGCATGACATCGTTCCTAAACATAACCATAACCATAACCTAACCATAAGCCGGTGGTACACTTACCAATTTGCATAGGAATTTCAAGAATGTCCGGCGGCCGGCGGCCGCAAACACGATCACACAAGCAGTATACGCCGATGGACAGCTTAGATCGTCATGAATCCGCCGGTATAAACCACTTTCAGATGTGATTACCACAGCGAAAAACATTTCGTGGTGAGCGGCACGAAAAAACTACCAAAGAACTCACGCAGCTAGAGAGAAAACTGATGAGGGTGTCAAGTTTAACAATCTGGCGGAGAGTGGAGGAATGAACCGGTCTTCTTATTGGACTGGGTGTGATTGGTGATGAGCTCCAGCTGTCCGGACTCCAGGGTGATGGCTGATTGCCTGAGTGAAGGCAGCTGTGTGGCCGCGCTTCACTCAGTGCCTCGCTGGGGAGAGGAGAGAGGGAGGAAGAAGGAAAAAAGGACACGAGAGGAAGAGAAACAATGGGGGAGACAGATGGGGTGAGGGTTTTTGGATGGAGGAGGAGGGAGGATGAGGGTGAGGAGGGAATCCTGACACAATGGCTCTAATTTTGTGAAGGCATTCAAAGTCTACCAGCCCGTCGTTGAAGATGATGAATCAGAATCTGGAGATGATGAAGACAAAATGACATTTTTGGATGTTCATGATGTTTTAGAAAACAGAGGTGATGCTGATGATGATGGTGATGATGCTGTGATGATAACATTGCCACCACATCACAGGTGTGTATCACACACATTAAATCTGGTTTCATGCACTGATGTTGACAAGTGGCTACAGTCATCAGATGTGAAATCTACCTACAGAAGTGCAACAGAAAAATGCACAGCGTTGTGGAACAAGGCTTGTCATTCCACAGTGGAGGCAGAAACTGTTGATGATGTTATTTCAAATCGATGGAAAAAGGCATGGGGACTCTGAATAGATTTCCACTGATAAAGCACATTTCACTTAAATACAATGCAGCAACTCCGTCCAGTTCCCCCGACTGTTTAGCCTAGGGAAGCTGGTCTTTACGCCAAAGAGAAACAGGTTGTCTGACCAGATGTTTGAAAGGCTTCTGCTTCTTAGGTACAATCACTGGGTTAATGAGTAGAATGGTTAGGTCTCTGGGATGCCTGGATAAATGAAGGAATGCATACGTGTATGGATACACAGGTAAATGTCTAGTAGTAGCTAAAGTTTGAGTTTACGTTTTCTACGTTTTTCCAGTAATACAAATACCTCATATTTTGTTTAACTATACTTTTGTCCATGAAGGAAAAACTTGAAAGAGGCTTCAGTATGTCTGCAGACATTTATTTTATTTTATTTTAATTTAATTTATGCTAGTGTTAACACTAACAACACTTTATTTTGTTAAATGGTTAAAGAAAATACTTGTAGGCTACAGTATGTCTACCAGACCAGTTGTCTGAAATTGTAAGAGAGATTTATTTATTTTTACCAGTTCCTGTGTAGTCTAAATGCACCTTAATTGTACTTTGGTTCATGAAGGCACAACTTCGAGTAGGCTGTTGTTGTTATGCCAGTTGCTGTGTGTTGGGTTCAATAAATATTATGTTGAAGTGAAATAAATTGAATTATTGAAGTTTATGTCTCCCTCATGACAAAGGTTATTTGTTTAAGGTTAAACACCTGTCTATGCTGTTCTACTCTATGAAACAGGTGTGTGAAACATGCTTCTAAAAAGCCAAATTATTTGACATAACTCTTTTTTTAGTAATGCAAAAATTACTTTTCTTCATAATTAGTTACTTTTATGATAGAGTAATTGAGTTACTAACTCAATTACTTTTTTAAGAAGTAATTTGTAATTGTAATTCAATTATTTTTTCAAAGTAACGTTAACAACACTGCTTGTAGCAATGCAATGTCAACCCCTTCTTTTTTTTTAGAGCCAATAGTACCTTTTTTCTTTTAATTGGTGAGTGACTTCCCTTAATGTTCCATGTACACACTTTTAGCATTCACAAGTCAAAGCTACCGTATGATGCCACTCTGATGCCAACAATATATACAAGGACTGCAAGATGCTGAACTGAACAAGGCAAACTAAACGAACCAAACAAATCACGTCAGTGAAAACAATACAATAGGAAATCCCTTCCATGTGCGCTCCCCCTTTCACCAAACAGGGGACTATACCATTTATAACTGAAAAAGAGCATTGTATCTCTTGCATGGAGATACAAAAGCTAAAATAAAACATTTATGAGGTGAGGCTCATAAACCTTCCATCGCTGCTACACGCTGCTAATTACTAAAACAGAAAATTGAAGTTGAGCAAATACCACTTAAAATGGACCATAAATACTCACATCAAACGTCCAAAACAAAAATGTCCAATATCCTGTCTGTCCTTAATCTGCAGTCCAATCCAGGGCAATTACTTCCATAACTCTGCAGAATTCTAGTCGTTTTTTCCATGGTTTGACACCAAGTTATCCATGAATTCTGCTGCTTTCTCCGGTGAGTCGAAGATAGTGGCGTTTCCATCATGCACGACCTTTAGTCTAGCTGGATAAAGAAGAGAGTACTGGATGCCTGCCTCTCGTAGACGTCGTTTTATCGCATCGAATCCCTTCCGTCTCAGCCGAGAAATCTTGGAAAAACATGATCCTAGAGCCCTTGTAGGTCAGCAGCTGGTCCACGGTGCCCATCCGCCGCGCAGCCTCAAGTACCCGCTGTTGGTCTCTGAAGTTATGAAACCTGATCAGCATCAGGCTCGGGTGCTGATTTGGTCCTGGTTGAGAGGCTAATGTACGATGAGCTCGTTCGAGCTTTATGTGGCCGTTGTTGGTCTCAAGCTGCAAAAATTCGGGCAGCCATTTCTCATAAAACTTTGGAGCAGCAACACCATTCTCGATGCCCTCTTTTAAACCAAGAACACGAACATTCTTCCTTTGGCCCCTGTTTTCGAGATCATCAATTCGTTGTGCCATTGTAACGACTTGTTTCTCCAATGTTTGTATGCGGACCGCAGCCTGATCAAGGCCGTCCTCTTGTGTGGCAATCCGTTGCTCTGCATCCGTAGCGCGCTGAGCTAGCTCCATTACCTGAGCTGCTTGGCTCCTCAACATTTCTGCCAGGGAATCCACTTTTTGGGTGACAACAGATGTTATGTTCCCAGATGTTATGTTCCCAGTGATCTCTTCTATAACCTGACGAAGGGCAGGATCAAGTATGATCGTCTTGTTAGTTTTTGTTAGCCCGGTAGCTTGCTCCGTGTTAGCCATGCTGTTGGAGCTAGCCATGCTGTCGGTGCTAGCCGGCGCCATTTCCCCTTCAGAAGTCTTGACTTTCTTCGCATTTCTGGTTGCCATTGTGCTGGTACAATTCGGAAAATACACATCAATGTTCATATTATCACTGGTAACCACGGGAGGCAATTGAAGGACAATTTTCTGCTCGAATATAAATGATGCAGCATGCAGCTCTGCGATATCAACTTCTCGCTACTGCGCCATCTTGGGTGATCACCCTATCCTTATTTCTAAGTCTATAAGTCTCTAAAATCCATCCATCCATCCTCTATACACCGCTTTATCCTCACTAGGGTCACGGGGGGTGCTGGAGCCTATCACAGCTGACTCAGGCGAAGGTGGGGGGACACCCTGGACAGGTCGCCAGTCTGTCGCAGGGCTACATATATAGACAAACAATCACTCTCACATTCACACCTACAGGCAATTTAGAGTAATCAATTAACCTCAGCATATTTTTGGACTGTGGGAGGAAGCCGGAGGGCCTGGAGAAAACCCACGCATGCACAGGGAGAACATGCAAACTCCATGCAGAAAGATCCCAGGCCCAGGCAGGGATTTGAACCAAGGATCTTCTTGCTGCAAGGCGAAAGTGCTAACCACTAGACCACTGTGCAGCCCCTCTAAAATACATGCAATATGTATGCAACAAATCTAGAAAGATGTGAGTCAAGGTCAATATTTCACATTCCTCTAAAAGCCATAAATTTTTTGTTTGTTTGTTTTTGTTCTGTTTTTTGTTTCTTGCCTTTATAATTGGCAAGAAATAAGTGTTGAATTAAACAAATAAACTATAAAGTATAAAGTCAGTTGATATGGAATCATTTGGTACAGGCTGTAGAGACAATATTTGGTACAAGTAATAAATGGTTTTATTCGAGTTGGGGGATTTATTTGCATGAAAATATAAAAAGCACTAAGTGTGTTAATGTCCTTTGTTTGTTAATTAAAAACAGAATATGAGAAAAATACAACTGTGAATGCCAAAAAATACAGACATATACTTACTCAGTATTGTCTGCATCAAACCAACAAAACTGTTCATGAGCGTAATTTTGTGATTTTTTTTATCATTATTATTATTATTATTATTATACTATGTAGAGATCTGACCACAGAGACTGAACAGGAAGGGAGACAGGACTGTACTCTTAAGTGCACCAGTGCTGTTCATTATTGTATACATGTGTTGTTCTGCAGCCTTAGAAACTGTAATCAACATGTGGCGCATCCACCTGCATGCCCATGTGTTTACTGAATGGGGAGGGGCAGGAGGCAGCCAATGGAGTCACTGATAGTGGGGTGCTGATTCAGAAGAAGGGGGTTGAGGGGAGGGTTGTTAAGGTGGATAATAGTAATGGAGTGTCAAGTGAATGGGGTGAGGGAAGGTGGGTGGAAGTGAGTGGATAGTCGAAGGAATGGACAAAAAAGATTATGAAGTGAAAGTGATGGAGGGTGGGCAGACGCCATATCATTAAACCTGCTGACAGTCATGCCTCCTCCAGGTCCCATTCACTAGAATGGTTCTAATTCACTCCACACCTCCCTGACTCTTTTTTACTAAAGTTTCATCTCCAGGTCGTGACAATAATCCCAAGGTAATGGAGCTGATAATGTATAGTGAATATACTATCAACAGGATCAGAATGCTCCTGTAAGTGACCTCATATAGTTCTATTGATTTATGTCTTCATGAGCTCTTCTCATACATGGATTCCAAGTTGCAATGGGGAATCAGTATTTGTGTCTGACTTGAACACATTTGCATACTATATTTGCAGTTAATGATCGATTTGCATAGTAATCAAGCAGGACTTCTTAATGTGTCTTCTCCCTGTCACTGCTTCTTATGTGGCGTGTTTTGGGTCAGTGGAGTCATGCAATTCATTATTTCAGCTCCCCAGAGAAAAATGTGAAAAGGCCACTGAATGTCAGTTGACATTTCTGGAGCTCAGATGATCGCCAAGCTACCACACCACCACACACCAGGCCTCTGAAATGTGAATGCAATAATCAAACAAGCATATGAACCACAAGTGTGTAATGAGCCAAAGCATTATCTCTTGAATGCTATGTGAATTCAACAATTTAATGGCCAATTTTATTCAAAAACCAAACCACTGACAGTCCAAAGGTGAGGCTAGGAAGCAGAGTTGCAGTCATATACACTTCTCTGCTGCTTCCTTACAGCTGTCACACTTCCAATGTCCCACAGAGACTGTGTCACCCCCAGAACACCCAGATTCTATAAGTTTAAAATTAACAGAAGAGGAGTTGTTCCTACGGACTTAATTCAGAATATTTCTATGGAAAACTGTACAACACAGTTTAAATATACAACCTATTTGAATCAAGTCAATGAGAAAATAGATTTTGTTGACTACTGTGTTATAAATAAGCTGTCATTCTTATTCTTCTTTGGGGGACAGAGGAGTAAGGTCTCCCTGTGAGGATTGAGGTCTCCTTCCCATTGCAATGATGCACTTTTTTACTGGAAACCCAGCAGTGTGTTTTTTTCTAACTTAACCCTGTGATGCGCAACATGGGTCAAAAGTGACTGAAATCCAATGGAAAATGTGAATCTCCTGACCCACACTGCACATCAAAGGGTAAAACTTAGAAAGCAGGTCTAATACTTTCATGACAATCCTTTGAAATTCTTTACTGAATATTATCACCAACTTTTATTGAAATACCCTAAAGTATATTGTTTGTATGAATTTGTTTTTGTTGTTGTAGGATGAGAAGCCAGAAAGACACTTCCTAATGTTAGATACCAAATAATTTACCATTAAGATCATTAATGCAGTGGTTGGCATTGTTGACTCACAGCTTGAAGATCCTGGGTTCCCACAGTTCAAAAAACATGCTGAGGTTAATTTGTAATTCTAAATTGTACGTAGGTGTGAGTGTGAATGTGCTGTTTGTCACTATATGTAGCCCTGTGATAGACTGTGATCTGTCTGGGGTATCCCCTGCCTTCACCCTAAGTCAGCTGGGAAAGACTCTAGCACCCCATGACCCTAATGAGAAATAAGCGGAGTATAGATAATGGATGGATGGATGGATAGATGGATGGATGGATGGATAATTTAAGCCAGTCTAATGAATTTCACAACCATTGGCTCAAAGAGCAGTGAAAGATCTGATATGTTGATTTTGAGATTGATTGTTGTGAAACTCTGAAACTACTACCAGAATGCAGCAATAATGAAGCTCCTGAGTCACATTTATGGTGCTTACAACTCAAAATGTTGATTTGATACATAAAAAGCATGCTGAACTACAGAGCCATAGTTCACGTGTTACAGAGTGATCAGTATTTTCACCTGCAAACAAACTTTGACAGAGTTCAGTCAGTGGGTTAGAACTGGCAATCTGACCCAATCCTACATTTTAGCAAAATAAATACAGAAAGTGTGGTCAATATAAAAAAATGTAACTTCTGGCCAAGGCTAGTTAACATAGATCTGTGCAATATATTTGAACAAGTTAAAGTTTGGCTTGCTAATTTTTTTAACAAATTAATTTGCATTTGTTAGTCCCATATCAAAGGTGTTAGGTGTTACAGTTAAGTGTTGTAGGATACACTTGCAGTGATCAGCACATTCTGTCAGTGACTGTAGCACAATGCAGTCACTACTGTGTGAATTATGTCCACAGAAGCTTCTCCTGAGTCCACCTCTTGCAGTATTTCTCTCCCAACACTGCATCTGTTTATTAAAATGCTTCAAATTCAATCAGGTCAAATGACCTTGGCATTCTAAAGGAGATGCTGGTGGCAGCTCTGGTGTGTGCATTAAAGCGATGTCAGCAGGCATTACTCTCAGCCACTGTGTGCTGATCTCAGACCTGCGCAGTTAATAATGTTAAAGTTACACACTTTCTATCACTCCTAATAGAGATATTGTCATAGTCGTGCTACTGCAGAGGCCTGCAGAGCCGAAGGGAAATAGATAGAGCGTGCAATCTTTTGCTCCCTATTGTTCCTTCTCTGTGTTGATGACTTCTCTAATGTTTGTCCATCCATTCCCAAGTCACATTTATTTCCTAACCCTGAACAAAATGATGTCCAGGGTAACACAACACAATTCATTATTTTTAAGGAACTGAACTTTTACGACATACTTTGTATGTACTCATAACTGTTGTGGAGAAATTTTGTCAGTGGTGGGCATCTACTATTTGTTTGCCTGTTTGTTTAATTTTCTGTGGTTTACCATGTCTGAGGCCTGTTAGGATTTCAACATACCTAGGGTATGTTATGGCTTAACTCTACAATCTAAATAGATGGCCTCATGAAGCTGCTTTTCATCTCAGCAAGTCAGCCAGAGTCTGTGAATCTATCTGTGAGATGTGTTTACTGGCACCAGAGTGACATATTTTACAAATGAAGAGCAAATACAGAGAAATACAAAGATTTAATATTGACAATACAGACAAAAAGTGACACAGCAGCTGAAGCAGAAGAGAAAGCTGCAGACAACTGCAGACTGTGAAGTTTAACAGTCTTATCCATATCACTACCAACAAATTAGATGTAGATCTAACTATTGTTACATTTATATATTCGATTAAATAAACATGTTGTTTAGTTGTATTTAACTGGCTGTAAAACAGCAAGTAAGAAAATGTTTTGGAAACATAATTTAACGTGGTAAGTTACCCGACTCCTATCTGATAGAATGTGCAAGTGTGTGCAACTTTCTCCCAAAAAAGCAAACTATAATCCTAAACTGGATGAGGAGTTAAAAATATAATACAGGCTAAAGAAAAAACAAAAAATAGAACAACTGCTGCTGCCAAAGTCACACAGGAAAACTGCCAAAAAAAGGGGAAAAAAATGCAGACTGCGTGAAAGTGCAATTAATATACTCATCAATATCACTGTCCCTTTGTGTATAAGTTGCTTAGCTGTACGTTTCTTCTTCACGAGTGAACAGTTACTTTAATTATCACTATGCATCACTGGATTGTATGAAGAAATTACAGAGGCTGTCCTTTTAAGCTGCTCACAAAAAGACAAATAATTTAACAAATAAATAATCCAGTCACAAAAATAAAATTATGTTCATAGACAATGAATTCAGTAATCTCACATTAAGTCTCATTCTGATTCTGTAAAAACTATTTTAGTCTTATTCTTCCAACTTTGAAATTGCTTACAGCTCTAAAAACTCATATCTTCCCTTCTCACTACCTGTGCAGTGAGTGTGAGTGCCGCTGAATGCTGATGCCATCTTTCCACTTATATATAAATGTGTGTGTGTGTGTGTGTGTGTGTGTGTGTGTGCCCATGTTTTTGCTATATTGTGGGGACCAAATGTCCCCACAACTGTAGGAAAACCGAAAACTATGTCACTTGTGGGGACCTCATTTTGGTCCCCACAAGTTTAAACAGTGTTTTCTTGGCCATGTTGTTGTTACTGAAAAAAGTAAAAGTGCAAAAACGTTTCTTTAGGGTTAGCCATTGTTTTGGTTAGGGTTTGGGTTTGGTTAAGGTTAGGGTTAGGGATTAGATATGAATAGGAGTCAATGGTAAGTCCCCACAATGATAGAAAAACATAGTGTGTGTGTGTGTGTGTGTGTGTGTGTGTGTGTGTGTGTGTGTGTGTGTTCTTGTACTTGCTACATTGTGAGAACCATTTTCTGCATTTAACTATCAAAGTGAGGACATTTTTACAAAGTGAGGACATTTTGGCCGGTCCTCACTTTGAAACAGCCATGTCTGAGGGTGAAGACTTGTTTTTAGAGAACAGGTATGAATTGAGGTTTGGTTAGGGTTAGGGTAAGGATTAAGTTTAGGCAATCAGTTGTGATGGTTAAGGTTAGGGTAAGGCTCTAGGAAATGCATTACGCCTATGGATGTCCTCACTAAGATAGAAGTACAAACATGTGTGTGTGTGTGTGTGAGTGAAACTTGAAATATGTAATGAAACTCTTCACTATACACATATTAAAACTGTCAAGAATTGTAAACAATAAAAAAGTTTGCATTTGCTTGCGTTTGTCTAACGCTGCCACACCTTTTGGAACACTTAAACCTCACCACATCTCAACTACACCGTATTTTAGCAAATATAAATGTTAAATAAAACTATGTCAATTTTGGAATTTACAAAGTTTTTTAAAAAAAAATTCTAGTTCATGTCCAATCTTGGTAATAAAAGTAGTAATAACTATTTATACAGCACCCTTAATAATAGGGTTCACAAAATGTTTTGACAGTCAAACGTGCAACACAGATAATCAAGCAACAACAACTAGTGCTACTGCCTCTGGATGGTGGTCTTTGGGCTGATCAATAGACCCATTTATTGTTGGAAAAACAAAGAGGGCTGCGTGCACACCTTGGCAACGGAAGCATGGCAGCTAGCAGTGGCTTGTGAAGCTATGCGAGTGCATTATCAGTAAAAGATTACGAAAAATACTTTAAAAAGCTCACTTTAATAAATGGCAAGAGGCTCCCAGATCCCTGTACACTTACCGAATGGTACTATGACGTTAGTAAGTGGCCCAATATTCAGTGGCCTGATATTTACTTATATGTAGTTGAAAAACCTAGCGTGTACACTAGAGAGAAGCTGTGAGCATACAAATCAATGGAGGCCTGTGATTATGCAATTTGTGGACATGTACAGGAGGTGAGATACAAGGACACTGACGAAGGGTTTTGTGTTTTGATGTCTGAAATCCTACCCAGCCAAACGCAAGGGCAGAAGACTACGATGTATGAGGCGTGGGTGATCATCACCAAAGTGGAGAACTACATACACACATCAAATTGCATCTGTATGGCGGTGACTCCAGCCGCTTTATTATTTATGTCCCCCTGTCACAACAGTCGACAGGGTTTTTATTAGTGGCGCTAACCATGTGGGAACCGACAGCTCGTTAGTATATTTTGTGCTGATTTCACTTTATTTGCCACAACAGAGCACACACGTGCATTGTTGATGGTATCCTCCGTCCAGTCCGCTCGCTTGATAGTCTGGAGCCACAGCCACCTTCGGTTGCACTGAAATGGCCGAGAGCCCCTTGGTATGCGGTAGAACTTATGTCCCTCTTGAGTATTTCGGTTCGTACAACCAAAAACACAACAACCTGACATTATGATGCCAACAGTTCAGCGTTAGCTTGTTTTGCTACTCCGTGTGGTGCGAACAATGCCAGGAAAATGATATGAAGCGGTACTTCCTTTGCCATGATCTGCACGCAGCTTGTTGATGACGTAGGCTCTGATGGGGTCTATACACCAGATTATTTCAATACTTACACGTAATGAAATTTACTCTGAAAATGACATTTTAGGACTGGTGACCTCCTCACCTTTTCTTGTGTTTGTTTTTACTTCAGTAGTTCCACTCTTTCATATATATATATATATATATATATATATATATATATATATATATATATACACACACAACACTTTTGTTTTTGCTCCCATTTTTTATGAGATGAACTCAAAGATCGAAAACTTTTTCCACATACACAATATCACAATTTCTCTCAAATATTGTTCACAAATCTGTCTAAATCTGAGATAGTGTGCACTTCTCTTTTGCTGAGATAATCTACAATTCTACAATTTCATTTAGCAGTCGCTTTTGTCCAAAGCGACGTACAACACAAGCAAGAATTCAGACATAAGGAAAAACCTGTAGTAAGTGCAAAAGTGCTTCAAGTGCTTCAAGTGCGATTGGTCAAAGGTGTTGCCATCAAGGTGCAGAAGAATTGCCAACCCCCCCCCTCCTTTTCATTTCTCCAACTTTGTCAGTGCTAAATAAGTGCTGGGTTTTGGACCACCTGACTTATTCTACCCCTAAGATGGAGTCGGATTAACCCTTTAAGCTTCAGTCAATTCCAGCCGTTTTCAGTACAAAAAAATCGCTAATATTCTATTTTTAAATTTAAAAAATGACGAAAAATACAGGGAATATTGGACGCACATCGCGAGGTGCATTTCCTTGAAAACGACCGATTCGTGGATTTTATACCGACTTCAGGACATGTTTTGGACAAAATAGTTTACTGGCTTGTGTTGTCTGGATGTAAAAGGTTGGATTATGGCCGTTTTTTGTGGAATCTTTTTTTCTGTGTGTAATAATGAACCCGGAAATGTGAGTCGTGCTGTGTGCGTTGAAGCCGTGTATAGAGAATGGATGGATGAATATTTGTTTTTGTCGGACAAATGTGTTTTTCTCACTCGCTGTGGTAATCACATCTGAAAGTGGTTTATACCGGCGGATTCATGAGAATCTAAGCTTTCCATCGGCATATAGTGTTTGTATAATCGTGTTTGCAGCCGTCGGACATTCTTGAAATTCCTATGCAAATTAGTAAGTGTACCGCCGGCGGTACACCTACGACGCACTGAAGCGTAAAGGGTTAAGTGCCTAGGTGTTCTCTGAACAATTGAGTCTTCAGTTGTCTCTTAAAAGTAGAAAGGGACTCAGCAGAACGCACAGAGTTTGGTAGTTTGTTCCACCATTTGGGAACAACAGAGGAGAAGAGTCTGGCTAGAGATTTCGAGACGTGCTGGGCTGGAAGCATCAGGCATCTCTCACATGCAGAGCGAAGTGGACGTGAAGGGGAGTAGACCTGGATCAGGGAATCCAGATAGGCTGAGGCCGTTCTTGTAAATGTTTTGTAAGCCAGGAGGAGAGTTTTGAATTTGATTCTGGCTGCAACTGGAAGCCAGTGAAGGGAGATGAACAGGGGAGTGACATGAGCTTTTTTTGGGCTGGTTGAAGACCAGACATTCTGCTGCATTCTGGATAATCTATAGAGGTTTGACTGTACATGCAGGGAGACCTGCCAGAAGAGAGTTGCAGTAGTCAATGCATGACATCACAAGAGCCTGAACCAGAAGTTGTGTGGCCTGTTGGGTCAGGAAGGGTCTGATCTTTCGGATGTTGTAGAGGGCATAACAACAAGATCGAGAAACTGAGGCCACGTGAACCTTAAAGGTCAGCTGGTCATCAATCATGACACCCAGGTTTCTGGCTGAGTTTGTGGGCACAAGTAGGCTTGAGTGAAGTTGGACACTGATCTGAGGCTGAACAGATGGACAAGCTGGAAAGACCCTGAGTTCAGTCTTAGACAGATTTAGCTGAAGGTGATGTTCCTTCATCCATGTGGAGATATCAGCCAGACATGCTGATATCCGAGCTGAAACTGTTGTGTCGTCAGGTGGAAAAGAGAGGAAAAGCTGAGTGTCGTCAGCATAACAGTGGTAGGAGGAGCCATGGGAGCGGATCACTGCACCAAGTGAGGTGGTGTACAGAGAGGAGAGTAAGGGACCAAGCACTGACCCCTGAGGGACCCCTGTTGATAGGCCATGTGACCTTGACACCTCCCCTCGCCATGACACTCTGAAGGATCTGCCTGTGAGGTAGGACTTGAACCACAACAGGACAGAACCTGAGATGCCGAGCTCAGAGAGTGTGGAGAGGAGGATTTGATGGTTCACGGTGTCAAAGGCAGCAGACAAGTCCAGCAGCAGTAGGACAGAGGACTGACCAGCAGCTCTCGCCAGCCGCAGAGATTCTGTGACTGATAGGAGTGCAGTCTCAGTGGCGTGGTCGCACCTGAAGCCTGACTGAAAAGGGTCAAGTGGGTTGTTGTTCCGCAGATGTTCAGAGACCTGGTTAAATACTGAGCGCTCCAGTATTTTCGACAGGAATGGTAGAAGTGAAACTGGCCTGTAGTTTTCAACCTGGGCTGGGTTGAGATGAGGCTTTTTGAGCAGTGAGGTGACGCGGGCTTGTTTAAAAGTAGCAGGAAAAATGCCAGTTTCCAGGGAGGAATTGACAATGTGCATGACTGCAGGCTTGATTGTGGGCAAGATGGTCTGCAGGATGCTGGTGGGTATTGGATCGAGAGGGCATGTTGTAGGTTTTGAGCTTAGAAGAAGTCTGGAAACCTCATCCTCGTTCAGAGGAGCAAAAGAGCAGAGTGAAGGAGCAGTAGTGGGTTTGAGCTGACTGGCCTGGTCAGGCTCAGAGAACTTGTTGCTGATTGCAGCCACCTTTTCAGTGAAAAAGGAGGCAAACATGTCTGGAGTCAGCTCAGTGGACGGCTGAGCAGCTGGATGAGAAAGCAAGAAGTTGAACCCCATAAACAGTTTTCTGGAATCAGAAGCTGCACAGATCTTGTTCTGATAAAAAGCTTTCTTTGCAGACTGCAAGCAGGAAGTAAAGGAAGCAAGTTTCTGTTTGTATGAGGACAAATCAGCAGGTTCTTGGGATTTATGCCATTTTCTATCTGCTGCCCTGAGTCCAGTTCTTTGTTCTCTCAGAACTTCGGAGAGCCATCCCACCTCACAGGTGTGCCATGTCAAGATGCTGATTAGACACCATGATTAGTGCACAGGTGTGCCTTAGACTGCCCACAATAAAAGGCCACTCTGAAAGGTGCGGTTTTATCACACAGCACAATGCCACAGATGTGGCAAGATTTGAGGGAGCGTGCAATTGGCATGCTGACAGCAGGAATGTCAACCAGAGCTGTTGCTCGTGAATTAAATGTTCATTTCTCTACCATAAGCTGTCTCCAAAGGCTTTTTAGAGAATTTGGCAGTACATCCAACCAGCCTCACAACTGCAGACCACGTGTAACCACACCAGCCCAGGACCTCCACATCCAGCATGTTCACCTCTGAGTGGCTGGTCTCAGACGATCTTGGACAGCTGCTGAAACAATGGCATAACCAAAGAATTTCTGCACAAATTGTCAGAAACCATCTCAGGGAAGCTCATCTGCATGCTCGTCATCCTCATCGGGGTCTCGACCTGACTCCAGTTCGTCGTCGCAACCGACTTGAGTGGGCAAATGCTCACATTTGATGGCGTCTGGCACATTGGAGATGTTTTCTCTTCATGATGAATCCCAGTTTACACTGTTCAGGGCAGATGGCAGACAGCGTGTGTGGTGTCGTGTGGGTGAGCAGTTTTCTGATGCCAGTGTTGTGGATGGAGTGGCCCATGGTGGCGGTGGGGTTATGGTATGGGCAGGCGTCTGTTATGGACGAAGAGCACAGGTGCATTTTATTGACAGCATTTTGAATGCACAGAGATACATGACGAGATCCTGAGGCCCATTGTTGTGTCATCCATCCAAGAACATCACCTCATGTTGCAGCAGGATAATGCACGGCCCCATGTTGCAAGGATCTGTACACAATTCTTGGAAGCTGAAAACGTCCCAGTTTTTGCATGGCCAGCACACTCACTGGACATGTCACCCATTGAGCATGCTTGGGATGCTCTGGATCGGCGTATACGACAGTGTGTACCAGTTCCCGCCAACATCCAGCAACTTCGCACAGCCATTGAAGAGGAGTGGACCCCCACCCCCCAATAAAACAAAACTGTACCTTTCAGAGTGGTCTTTTATTGTGGGCAGTCTAAGGCACACCTGTGCACTAATCATGGTGTCTAATCAGCATCTTGATATGGCACATCTGAGGTGAGGTGGGATGGATTATCTCAGCAAAGGAGAAGTGCTCACGATCACAGATTTAGACAGATTTGTGAACAATATTTGAGAGAAATGGTGATATTGTGTATGTGGAAAAAGTTTTAGATTTTTGAGTTCATCTCATAAAAAATGGGAGCAAAAACAAAAGTGTTGCGTTTATATTTTTGTCGAGTGTGTGTGTATATGTATATATATATATATATATATATATATAGAGATGTGATGATCCGATTTTTAATAACCTTTAGTTCTTCAAATCGTGCTTTGAAGAGGATGAAACCTAATTTTGGTTACATACAAATAAAAGGTGTTGACTTCATGAGTGAGAGGAAATCTGTCTGCACACATAACACTGGCATGCGTCTTCACCACACTTGAACAAGCAGGCTTTAATTTCCAATTAATAGAGTGCTATTGATAATATCTAGTCTTTAAATTCTTTAAGTTTAATAAAACCATCATCGAATTGAATATAATTTTACATATTGCACATCATTGTTTAAAAGGTTCTTAGTTTTCCAGGTTATGTATGTCTACACATGGATCAGGCTCCTATCTGTAACCAGTTCCGGAGTACAAGTTTTGTCCTACTGACTGGCTTGTGCCATTTTGGTGAAACTCAAATAATGAAATCCATTTTATGAATATCCTCACTTTAAAGCAGAATACAATTTCAATTCATTTATTTCGTCAAGGATGTGTAGCACAGAAATGCACATTTTAAGATCATCAGATAACCAATCATACACACATATTATGTGATACACACCCCTACTCGAAAGGGAGCAGGCTGAAGAAAATCTTATATTTCCTGCCCCTTATCAACTAAAGATAGCCTTGTTGGATGACTTACGCTGCAAGTAAACATATTCAAAAAAAATCCACACAAAATACATTCAAAGATCACAAAAAGAAGAAGAAAACACAAATAAACAAAATTACCCTTCCACAACCTTCCATGAAATACAAAACAAACACAACACATATAACTGTGCAGCTTACAAAACTGTACAGGACATCTTTTCATTTTCTAATCATAGGTACCGGCCCTGAACGAATAGTCCAAATTTAGACACAAAATAAAATCAACAGATCACACGACACCTATGCTCTAGCATATAATCTCATTGTTCTATCTTTAAAAGCTTTCTTCAGAGAAACTATATTTGTACAATCCTTAAATTCATCATAAAGAGAGTTCCAAAGTTTCACACCCACTACTGACACACACATTCATTTTAATGTAGTCCGTGCATATGGCTGTTTAAAGTGACCTTTCCTTCTCTGCTCAATCTCCTCTGAAGTACAGACAAATAAGTTTTGTATTGCTATTGGTAGAACTTTGTTTTTAACTTTGAACATAACTAATAATGTACGTAACTGAAGTAATTCCTGCCACTTCAGTAATCTAGAATCAAAAAAGAGCGTATTTGTGTGCTCCCGATAACCTGCTCTATGAATAATCCTGATGGCTCTCTTCTGTAGAAGGTACAGTGGTTTTGTGTTACTTTTATAAGTGTTTCCCCAAACTTCCACACAATAACTGATATAGGGCAATATAAGTGCACAATACAGTGTCCTCATTGTCCTAAAATCTAATATGTGCTTTAACTTATTTAAAATAAAAATACTTTTTGACATTTTTTCCTTACATGTGCAATGTGGGCTTTCCAAGTTAGACCATCATCTAATATTACTCCCAAAAAGTGGAGTTCATTGACCCTTTCTATTTTAATTCCATCTATGGATAATACAACATTTTCTTCCTTTTTTTTCCTATTACCAAAAATCATAAATTTTGTCTTTTTTACGTTTAATGATAATTTATTGTCTTCAAACCATGTCTTGATTTTCACCAATTACTGTTCAACGATATTTATCAAAGCTTTTATATCATATCCAGAAATATATAAATTGGTGTCATCAGCAACTAAAACAAATTTCAATAACTTTGACACCTCACATATATCATTAACATAAAGAATAAACCATTTTGGTCCCAACACAGAACCCTGCGGGATTCCACAGACAATCTGCCTGTGTTCAGATTTCCTACCACCAATCTCCATAAACTGTTCTCTATCTTGCAAATAGCTCCTCATCCAATCTAATACTATCCCTCTCACACCAAACGTTTCCAGCTTTGACAATAATATGGAATGGTCTATTGTATCAAATGCTTTCTTTAGGTCAATAAACACCCCTATGGTATATTTCTTTTTATCAATTGCTGTTGCTATATCCTCTATTATATTCATTACCGCTGAAGCAGTTGACCTGTTACAACGAAAGCCATACTGACTCTCACTCAGTAGCATATTCTTCTCAATAAATTTGTCTAATTTTTCAACAAACATTTTTCAAATATTTTTGAGAATTGAGACAATAAAGACACAGGTCTGTAATTTGTAAGATTATGTTTGTCTCCACCTTTAAAAAGTGGTATTACCTTTCATTTTATTGGGAAAAATTCCTGTTTAGAAGGAAAGATTTAAAATATAACACAACCGTTTACTAACACAATCTATAGTCCTTTTCACAATTACCATGTCAAGCCCATCACTATCTGTTGATGTCATATTTTTCAATTTCATTACTAATGATATAATTTCATTTTCACTAACATCGCTAACAAACATAGATTGCAACAATTTATTCTCTCCTCTCCATTCCATTTGTGCATCTCCTTTTTTGTTTTCTTTTATAGTTTTTGCCAGATTGGGTCCCACAGTTACAAAAAAAGAGTTAAATTCATTTGCCACTTCAGTCTTATCTTTTACAATCATATTGTTTTCATTTATAATATGACTTGGTGGTTTTATCGGCCCTGATGTTCTTCCAATTATCTTATTCAAAATCTTCCAGGATTCTTTAATATTGCTTTTATTTTTTTCTAATAAATTATTGTAGTAATCCTTCTTTACTTGTCTAAGTATTGTTCCCAATTTGTTTTTATAGGTCTTGTATCTTGTTTCAGCAGCCTTTGCTCTTGATTTTATAAAATCTCTATAAAGTTTGTTTTTCTTTTTACAAGCATTTTCTAGTCCCTTTGTAATCCAAGGCTTTCCCTTGTTGCTATCCTTTTCTTTCCATAGAATCTTCGGGCAATGTATGTCATACAGCGATAAATATTTATCAAGAAAAACCTCATATGCAGCATTTACCTCTCCCACATACACCTCGTTCCAGTCAACTTTAGTTAAATCAATCCTAAACTTCTCTCTTGCTTCCTCCGTTCTCTTCCTTACATATTTATATATTATCTTCTGCTTTTCTCTACTCATGTGACATTCATAAGTAAGAAACACAGGTAAATGATCACTTATATCATTAATTATCAGTCCACTCTTCATATTTTCAACTGTATTAATATAGATGTGATCAATTAAAGTTGCCGTATTAGTAGTAAATCTACTGGGTTTAGAGATTACTGGGTACAGCCCCCTACTATATACCACATCCAAGAATTCTCTTGTTAATCTATTTCCGGGTGAGCTCAACAAATCAATGTTAAAATCACCACAGACAATGAACTCTTTCTGTTCCTTTACCTTATTCAGTAACTCTTCAAACAGTCATTGAATGCTTCTACATTGGATCCAGGTGACCTATATACGCATGTGACTATAATATTTTTCTCTGAATTGTTCCTCTGTGTAGTAGTCACAAGTGATATTAATTGAGTTGAACAGATGGTTGTCTGGGTCGACATCATGTTCAAAATCATAACGTTTATAGTTTGTTAGTTCTGAACTTAAGAATGACTGACTTACAGCCTTTCCTGCCAGACACGTGTCCTCCTGACCTGTTAGCGTCACCGTCTTCCTCCGGTTACTTTCATAAACCGTATCCATTGCATTTTAATGCATGTCCATTTTCATCGTTAGTCCTTCCGTCGTACACATACCATTATTTGTATTGTTCCAGATCTTTAAGCTCTGGTATCATGACCACTTTGGCTTGCTCGGGTGTTCCATTCAATCGAATCATGACCCTGCAGTTCCGTGTCCATGTAGCCTGTATCTTGCTTTCTTTTCTCAAAATGCGAGCCTGTCTGGCGATTTCTGCATTCTTCTTTGTCAGATGTTCGTTCAAATAAATCCCAGTTCCTCTCAGCCTTTTAGCCTGCCGTAGTAATTCCACCTTGTGAACCACGATGACTGATATGGTTCTGGGTCTCCCAGGGAGAGAATAACATGCCGAAATCCCATCACTTTGAATAACCATGTCCTTACTTTTAAAGAACTTTGTCACTTGTTTTTCAAGTGACTCCTGCTCTTCCGCCGGTGCATCTTCCTCACCTTCGTTGCTACGGTTGGCTGCGGCTCTGGCATATGTCCGATGTGTAGTTTTGAGTCCAGTTATAATCACCTCGTCTTTCCTCGTATGTTGTTCCAGTTCCTCAATTCTTAGAATTTGCAGTCCTTGTTTCAAAATAATTTGCAGTGTAAATTACGAGACCAGAGAAAGATATTGTTTGAGATCTATAAAGAAAAGTGGCACTTGGATTTGTTTCGTAAACCAAAATTACGAACGTACATTCAGTTGAAGGACTGTTTTTCTGTAGAGCCTTATGTAAATTGTTATTTAAAAAGAGGACAGAGGTCTCTGTGTGCTCAACTCCGAGCTGGAGTGCTGCCTCTACAGATTGAGATTGGTCGTTACAAAGGGATTCCTGAGGATAAAAGACTATGTATTGTGTGTGATATGTCTTTGGTTGAAGATGAATTTCATTTTATGTTTCTGTCCTTTGTATATGAATTTGAGAACGGTTTTGTTTGCAAAAATCCAGAATGTTAATCCTGATCTGTTTTGGATGTCCGAGGGAGAAATGTTAAAATGGTTATTTGAAAACGAAATATTTTCCGTTGCAAGCTATATAGAGAAGGCATGGATTTTGAGACTGAAAACCATGTATACAACCTGATGTTTATAGTGATTCATTTAACTGTATGCCATCTTCTCTGTTTGATGACCAGTGTCATATAAGCCCATATGGGCTGGGCACTTATATGGGTGAATGACACTTAAATAAAATATATTCATTCATTCATTCTTAGTTCTAAATCATTGATTTTCTTATCCTTCTCTTTAACAGTGATCTTCAGGTCTGTTATTTCGTCCATCATTTTCATAAGCGTGTCCTGCTGTTTGGCCACTGGCCTCATGTCTTCAGCCAGTTGTCTCAGCATCTTTCTTATTTCCTCCACATCCTCCTTAATTTTCTTTTGTTTTACACTCATCTTTCTTTGTTATGTTTCCCGTAATACAATATCGTAATCCAGTTTACTTTCTTTTTCCTTATTTTGCTAACAGCTCATAGTCAGTGTTATCCGCCATCTTGCTCCGTGATGTCATCCACATGCGTCCGTTCTAGGACGAATTCTGAACACAGGAAATGAAATATCTTCTATCAGGGAGATAAAATCTAAATCACTGTAGTGAAGGCGATAGTCTGCCTTTTCAGAGTGACATCTGATGTAAAATGCTGTCAAACAATTGAATATTCTTAAAGCAGTGATCATCAACTGGCGGCCCGCGGGCCGAATCCGGCCCGCCGAACCGTCCAATCCGGCCCGCAACTGGATTCCAAAATTGTAAGGATCAAAGAGAAAATATCATGTGGTCCACACTATTAAAGCAGTCAGTCCAGTCATTATTAAAGGATCTGTTTTCCACATCAACTTTTCGTTTCCTGGCCTTAGAGAGTGCCATTTTACCCGTGTTAAGAGGCCTTTTCCTGTCACTTCTGCATTGTTTCTTTTTCAAGTGCTCTGTGAATAAAGTTGACTTGAGATGAGGCAAAATATCTCTATCACTCCTAGTGGTTGACTGTGGTGCAGGTGATAGGAGCCTGACTCATTAAGGCTAAAAATGCCTTCAGTTTTGTAATGAAATGGAAAAAATATAAAAAATAAACATCAAATAATAATGTTATGCCAAAATTCGATTTTTATTTAATTTTTGTTTGAGGGTCCAGCCCCCAAAGTGACTGTCCGGTAAAATTCTGGCCCTCTGGCAAATATAGTTGGTGACCCCTGTCTTAAAGTCTAATTCTAATGACTGTTTTTGGCTTGGCGGTAGAAACCTCTGACAATGTGCCTCGGCCTTACCGATTATTGGATCCGGTATCCACCATATTTAATGTCAGTGATATTGTTACTTTTATGAACTCATTCCTGATAAAAATTTATTTCTCTCACTTTTAGCAGAAACATTGCTTCCATCTGCTAATTACTTGATCTCATCTACTTGGTTACATTTTGATCCGTGTTAAGCTACTTTCACATATAATCTAATGAAGACGATGCAGTAAGTTCAGTCTTAAATACTCAGCTACATGTTAAAACAAGCCTTTATTTAATAATAATAAAAAACAAACACTATAGAAGCAGCCTTTACTTCTCCTCACTTTACAGGTATAATCCATCATAGGTAAGTAAAACATGTAGCTGTTTTCCTTCTTTGCTTCAGCACTGGGGAACAACTGTTCAGAGTATTTGCTTCCATGTGACATGGATTCTGACCAAACGGCTTTGGATCACCAGTGTTGCTGGCTTTTTTTTTTCTGATTGGCATCAGTTACTGATGCTGTTTATTGTGAATGCAAAAAAACTTTGTGAGGAGTAAAGTTTGAACTTATGTTATCATCCTCAACAGTTCCTCCATTTTGCCTGCTATTTTGATACATTTTGTGTAATGTGTATTTTCAAAGCACTAATTCCAACAGTCACAGCATACTGTACCGTTGCTCAATTTGTTTTTAATAAACAATCCAATAACGTGTTAATTACATTCAACCACAACTACTTTGCTGAATTTATTTGTCCTCTGATTATTTGTATTTGTTCTCTGACTATTGTTTTTTTTTTTTTTTTTACTTTTTTCACTATTCCTAATAAAAATGAAATGTCTTTGGCTCTGATACAGTAATAAAACTTCACATTGAAAGTCCTCTAGCAACCCAAAAGATGTAATGTTTACACACACATATATTTTAAATAACATCAGATCAGAGACATGACATAACTAATATTACTGTTTTTGCATGGATGGTTTATACAACATGACTTTATTTGTCCATGCTGATAAATAAATGTTTGCATTTCTATGTGTTTGTCTTAAGGGCCGGTCTTATTTTAGCTTGAAGTTTTAAAAACAAACAACAACTCTGTACTGTTTTGTACAATGGTTGAAACATAAATTTCTTCTTGTAAAATACGAGTTAGAAGGTTAGACTCATTTGCAACTTCATTCTTTGCACCCCTTTCTAAACTGTGAGTCTATGTGTCGTATTATAAGCATTTACCAAAGCTCCTTGCAGAGCATATTTATGCAGCGGTTCATTTTCCTCAAAGACAGAACGAAAGACACAGTGTGGAAGGCTGGGGAATTGCACAAGTCAAGTGAACCTCGGGGTAATTTTATTCACACTTTGTATTAGAGGCACCTCCAGCGTTTTACTAATTTCACAGTTGAATGACCTGCCTATAGTAACCCATTTGTTTCTGGGCAGCACCCCTCGGTGCAACTTCTTACTGGAACACATATTGGGAACTGTATTAAAATGAGAAACTTATTGTGCACCATTCCTGGAACTAAGTCTCCAGGCTGATGAGTTTTAAATTTCTTGGGTGGAGTCTGAGCCACATTGCTAAAAGGTATTTTTAAGAATTTTAAGTGAACCCCAGTGTCTGGTTATTCGACTGTATTCAGAAGAAGAGGATGTTTGAATGCTGTAGTTGGATGCAGTTCAAGGTTAGCACAGTTACAAGTAGCTCCATAGGAAGAGACACGACACTGGTGCTGAAGCACTAAAGACATCATGTTGCCAAGTTAAAGGTTCACAAGGTCACATTTCTTGGCAGAAACTGGAGACTGTTTTATTACAAAAACTATGGAGGTCAAACATTTTCCTAAGACAGGAAGACAAGAAGCAAAGGATAACCTAATACACCACTCAACATGGTAAGGTTTAACCTCTGACTGTGCAGCATGGACTGAGGGATTCAGCCAGTCATCCATTTTCTAAACTTTATCCTGCAGTTCAGTGGTTCTCAGACTTTTTCTGTCAGTCCCCCCTTTGGAGAACAAAAAATGTCCATGTTTGAAATACAGTAGATCCTACAGTAGGGTTCACAAATATCCTGTGGTGTTTGTCAGAATGGGCGCCTGCACTGCATTTTCAAATGGTTCAGCAAACTTGGGAAGATATATCTTTCCAATTTTAACTATTTAAAAAGGTGAATTAACACACATTGGCTGTCTCTTCCCACTTGCTCATCTCTTACATTAAGTCAAACATATCACCTCAACCACTCTTTCCATATGCAGGGGACTAAGAACCAAGAGTGCATCACCTGCATTGATCAGAAAGTTTCAGTGTCATGGACAATGTTTCTATTACAATAGTAACTCATTGTCAAAGGGCTTTCGCTACATTGATGTGTGTCATGGCCTTGCTTGAAAAGTGAAAAGTGAAAAGTGCCAATTGCGTGAGTCTCACTGTCAGTGCATAAGAGTTGACAGTGCTGATAACAGCCACGTTACACAATAATGAGGTGACAGTGGTTTGGTTTTGTCCCAAACATTCCCTCTTCACAGCTGAATCACGTTCGACCAGTGAGCTGACCTTTGATAGAGGTGTTAGAAAAGTTAGCTAATGTTGACTTACATGTCATATTGACTCTGCAGTTGGAACACTGTAGTACTACCAGTGGGACAAAGTTGAAGGCATGTTTATGCACTTAACTGTTTAGCTCAAAGAACTGATGTCTGTTTCCACACCCTCACAAGGGGTTCAACCATATCAGATTTTATGGAAATGTCAGGTTACATGTTTCCAAATTTTCACCAAAATTGGCACAGGTGATCTTCAGACCAAGCCTCACAATAGTTATCAAATTGAGTTTTGATTTTCTACCGTAAACAATCATAGTAACACTTCAATCTATCATAACTTAATTGTGGCCCATGTGTTACGATCCCTGCTCTGGCTCCTATTCTTCTCCTTTCTCTTTCCTCCTTGTCTCTCCTTCTTCCTGTCTTTGTCATCTGTCTCTCTTCCATCTCTCTGACTCATCCTGTCATCTCTCTCCCTCTTGTCTCTCTCTCCTTGTCTTGACCCTCGGGCTCCCTCTGTTTGCGTTTGTTGGTCTATTCGTCTGTCTGCCAGCCTCCCTTGTCTCACTCACCTGCCTGCACTTTGCTGATTGCAGTAATGTACATCAGCTGCAGTAATTAGTTCACTCACCTGTTCTCTACCTCACCACCAGCTATTTAAGCAATGTTCTTTCTCTCACTCCCCGCTGGATCATCGACTCCGATCTCCTTCTGGATTCTGGTTTTCCCACTGAGCCCTGCTTACCTCCCAACTGCTTTAGCTCCCCATGTACACAGCTCTCCCCTCTGGATTCCCACCAGTTCCTGTTCTTTGTTTCCTGTCTCCTTAGTCATATTTGGACTCTGTTTTCCCCAAGCATGCCTCCCCATTTTTGTGAGTTCCTGATTTTAGACAGCCAAGTTGTTTGTCTTGCCTTAGTTTGTTGTGGTGTTCACTTTTCAGTTTAGTGGTTTGTTTAGCTGTTGGTTTGTTGAATTAGTTCCGAGTAGGTTTTGATTTAGTTACCTCCTTTTATTAGTTGTTTATCTTGTAGAGAATTTAGTCTTTGTTTCCCCCACAATTTAGTTTCCCTTTTTGTGTTTTTGTAGCTCTCGCCTTGCTAAATAAACCCTTTTCTTTATTCGCCTGTGTCTGCACCTGGGTTCTCTAGCTCTTAACCTAACACCATGGGCTCACAACCCCATTTTTAGGACACAAAAAAAATATTGTATGGATACACACGTTTTTATATATATATATATATATATATATATATATATATATATATATTTGGGGATAGACATCAGTAAGCAATAGTCTCACCAAATGAGTGTCTCTGTTGATTTAATATTACAAAAATCTGTTCTACCCCATTCTGTCCACTTTTGAATTTTATTCAGCACCATCCAGAAAAAGAAAAAATATATCTTTTTTTTTTTTATCTACGTACAAGACAACTCTTGTATATTGTTAACTGTTTTTAAATGTGATTGTATTGTACTAACCCCTATTGTAATGAAGATGGGACATTATGTAAAATGTACAAAACAGAATACAGTGATTTGGAAATCTATAATCAATTGAATACACTACAAAGACAAGATATTTAATGTTCAAACTGATAAACTGTTGATAAACGTTTGCAAATATTCGCTCATTTTGAAATTGGTGCCTGCAACATGTTTCAAAAAAGCTTTGACAGGGCAACAAAAGACTGGGTAAGTTGAGGAATGCTGAAAAACGTCTGTTTGGAACATTCCACAGGTGACCGGGTTAACTGGAAACAGGTGAGTGTCATGATTGATTATGAAAGGAGCATCCCTGAAAGGGTCAGTTATTTACAAGCAAGGATGTGGGGCGACATTCACCACTTTTGAACAGCTGCATGAGCCAACAGTTTAACAGTTTAAGAACAACATTTCTCATTGTACAATTGCAAGGAATTTAGGGATTTTATCATCTATAGTCCATAATATCATCTAAAGACTCAAACAATCTGGAGAAGTCTCTGTACAGAAGCGGCAAGGCCGAAAACCAACATTAAATGCCCGTGACCTTCGATGCTCAGGCAGCACTGCAATAAAAACCAACATCATTCTGTAAAGGATATTACCAGTTGGGCTCAGGAACACTTCGACAAATCACTGTTAGTTATCAAAGTTTGTACTAATGCAAGTTAAAACTCGACCATGCAAAGCAAAGCCACATATGAACAATACCCAGAAACGCTGCCAGCTTCCCAGGCCCACATTTCAAATTGTTTTTGGAAATCATGGATGCTGTGTTCTCCAGGCCTCGGGAGTAAAGGCATGTCTAAAAGTGGAGGTGACATGATGGATTTAAGACAATGCTGCAGGAAGATGCAGCATTGTTGAGTCTCCATTTGAATTTGTGTCGAAAGTGTGGATTTGGACCTTCCTACGAGCTTGAATTGTCTTTATAGGCCGAGTAAAACCAGAATTATGATAAATAATAATAATAATGCCATACTTTTTTACCAAACTTTACCCGAGTGCATCTTTTGCACACAACTAAACAGTGAACTTTGGATTCAGGAAAAAAAAAGTCCTCTGACACCAAAAGTGCTGGCCCAAGAAACAGAGAAACATGGCAATCCCTTCCTATTGGTTGAAAGTGTGCCACATCACCAGTCAGGAGCTTCTGTCCTGCTGCTAGGAGAAACCTTGGAGAGTGTTGACAGAGTGACGCAGGCACAAAGAGGTGCCCCCTGTTGGCTTTGGCAGCAGGTCCCACATCTATTTACCACTTTCTGAGTTGTGTTGATAATCGAAATAACCACCAGAGTTATGATAAATAACAAACACCATACTTTTTACCAAACTTTACGTGAGCGCATCTCATGCGTCTTTTGTGCATGACTAAATGGGGAACTGGAGAGTTCTCTCAAGGCTTCACAAAAACAGAGAAACATGACATTCTTTTCCTATTGGTTCAAACTTCAGTGGTTGGAGGCTTATGTCCTGTTGCTGTGTAGCCCCGTTAAAAAATAGGGCGTTTAATTATCCTGATGACATAAAGCCATTAGAGTTTAATGTAAAAATTGATTCAACTAAAGTTATTTGAGTTAACCAAGATATTAAAATGGTTCATTCATGTTCATTTCTTCTGTAAACAAAATGGTTATGTACATGGTTGAAATATTGTATAGGTAAATGTGTGTGTGTGTAGAAATCTAAATGATTACATTTGGTGGAAGAGAATATAAAGAAAAAACACGGACTACTCCTTTTATTTTCAGTTACTGTTTATTGGTTAGGGGTAAAAGGTCAGGTTGTGTTTTCTGTGTGGGGATTGTTTGGGAATGAGGAAGAGACGGTGGGGCAGGAAGAGAAGAAAAACGTAAGAACGTGGGATGCACGTTGGAGGAGGGCAGCCGGATGAACAGAGAGTTGCAGAGCAGATGTTGAACTGGATTTTATTAATCCAAATGTTTGATTCACTGGAATTAGGAATTGACTCGTCTGTTTAGTTTTGTTGTTTGGTGTCTGAGGAGGAGAACAGACATTCCGGTTTGAGCTAGCCTCCATGCTAGCGGCTAAGCTACAAGGTTGGTTTTGTCACGGATGGAGTTGGACTTTGGACTGTGAGTAAAGAAGTTTTCGGTTCTGCATCTCTGACCTGCGTTTGCTGGGACGTGGGATTTTTCATTGGCTGGAGGCTGACGTTCTTTGCGCCGGACTGTGAGTGCCACGGTGCGGAGGCTGCATGCTGCTGGTGGTGGATTCTGCTGACCGCGGGGACAGACATCGCTGCTGAGAACTGAGGAACGACTGTCTGCAATCATCAGGAGTCTTCTGTTTTTCCTCTGGACAACAGTGACCATCACGAAGTGGACACAGGCCTGCAACGATCTGGGGTTGGTGTGTGCATGAGTGTGTGAGTGTGGGCCCACAAATAGAGAGACAATACCTGGCAGTTTAGCTAAGTTGGTGTTGGTGTTTAGATATCAAATTGAAGGGAATAATTGTTTGTTTTTTCCAACCTCTTGTTTATAATGTTTAATTAAAGTGTTTTATTTTGTTTACTTGCCGTCAAACTGTTGGGGTCAGTCAATCCAAATTAGTAGGAACTAATGGTGAACAGACGTACAGAGTTTGAAGTCAGAGTAACTACCTTTAGTAGCACGAACCCAAACACCCCAGTACTGTAAATTATCACAACTTCTTAGCAGTAAGTGTAGTCTAAAATTATCGGTGCTGGGGTGCTACACTAGGAGAGACCTTGGAAATTGTTGACAGAGTGGCGTAGGCACACCGACAAACATCTTTGAGAGGAGAGCTTAGTAGGACCCCCTGCAGAGTGGAAAGTTACGCAGACGGCGAGAGACGGTGAGTGAGTTTGGATCAATTTGAGACATTTCGCGTTGGATTACTTCTTCAGTGTACTATAGTGAGTTAAGTGTGTAGTATAGTTTATTTGTTTTGCATATTGCAGCAATGAGGTGATTCATGAATGTAGAGAGTGCACTGCAGCTCTACTTTGAGCTGGATGAAGCTGACGAAGGCTTACAGCCAGAGTCTGAGACAGAGAGCGAAGACTCTGATAATGGAGAAGATGACCCATCTTTTCTTTCTGAAGAGGCCATAGAGGAAGATGAGCAACCCACAGTATCACAGTGTGTTATGAGGAGGTCTGCGCGGAGGAGCCCACAGCGTGGCACGCCAACTCACTCCAGATCTCGGCTGGCTCAGGCAGCAGAGTCTTAGTTCTGAACCATGGAAGACAGAGGCTGACGCTGACTGTGCTCCAAATGTAAGCCGGTTCCAGTGATGAAGAACACCAGGGGTCCAGTTGGATATACTTTTCATGTCAGTTGCGACAATTTGCAACAATGCCAACAAAAATGCTGCAAAAAACAAAGAACTGGGGAAAAATACAAATGAACTGACATAGACATGGAAGAGCTGCACAAGTTTTTTGGTCTCCTGTTTTACATGTCTCTTGTGTTGCTGACAAGTCTCCAGGACTACTGGAGACAGGATCATATTTTGTTTGTGCCCTTTCCAGCCAAAGTGATGACCAGAGACAGGTTCTGGTCCATCCTTTGGAACATCCACCCCGGTGATCCTGATGAGGATGCAGAAAATGACAGGCGGAAGGGGACACCAGGCCATGACAAACTGTTCAGTGTCATACCTCTTTAAAAAGAGATCCTTTGTGCCTGCCAGGCATAGTATCACCCGAGGAAGGAGCTGGCTGTAGATGAGAGGATGGTGGTGACCAAAGCAAAAACTGGCATGACACAACACATAAAAAACAAACCAAACAAATGGGGGATGAAACTTTTTGTATTGGCTGAGTCAAGCAGTGGCTACACCATGAGGTTTACCATTTACACTGGCAAGATTGCAACTATCAGTGAGCATGGGCTGTCTTATGATGTGGTCATGAACCTGTTTGAACAATCCTCTCTTGGTACTGGGTACCATACTTACAAGGACAATTTCTACACCAGTCCCAAACTGTTCAAGGACTTCCTGGTGGAACTCTTCTCTCTGCTTTGTGGTGTGGACAAGGCAGGTATTCCATTAGAGCTGATCTCATTCCTGGTGCCATTGCCACTGGCAGAGGTGTCGGCCAAAGAGGCGGATTAAGGTGCACATGCCCCCCAAGAGAGACACAGGAAACAAGAAGAGACACATCCTGAAAGTGTCAGGCCTGTGATGTACCACTCTGTGCTATGTTGGAAAAGCATTGTTTTTCAGAGTGGCTCAAGTAATTCATGTAAAATATTATTGTTTATATGATTGTAAATAGTTGTACAAAAATGCCTGAGAATTTCCTGTATTTTAATGTAAATAGTTATAACTGTGTTGTTTGCTACATTTCTACACTAGTGTTTGAAGTGTACTATTTATATTTGCATTCTAAGTTATAAAAATGAGTTGTTGCACATGTCTGTGGTTTCAATAATAAAAAAAATATATATATAACTTTTTCCTACTCGGATTTTGTATTTCTTTGGCAATTTTAGGTCCAGTTTGTTTATACTTTATATCAAGAATAAATAATGAATTGTAGAATCACACAGGTGAGGTTGTACTGAAAAAAGTCACCAAGGAAAGATAAACCATTTTTAAGGGAAATATAAAGGTCACATCAAAAGTGGTCAAAAATGGCCAATTGACCCCTACACCTCAGGAAAAGGACTATCCACATTGTTATAAGCGCAAAGTTCAAAAGCTAGCATCTGTGATGGTATGGGAATGCACCAGTTCCCATGGTATAGGGAACCTGCACATCTGTGAGGGCCTCATTAATGCTGAAAGATACATACAGGTTTTGAAACAACATAAGCTGCCATCCAAGCAATGTCTTTTTAGGGATGTCTCTCCATTTTTCAGAAAGACAATGCCAAGTTCTTTATGTGTTACAACAGTGTGGCTTTGTAGTAAAAGAGTACAGGTTCTAGACTGGCCTGCCTGCAGTCCAGACATGTCTCCCATTAAAAATGTGGTGCATTATGAAGCATGAAATATGACAATGGAGACCCCAGACTACTGAGCAACTGAAATTGTATATCAAGCAAAAATGGGAAAGAATTTCACTTCCTCAGTTCCCAAATGCTTGTTGAGTATTGTTAAAGGAAAGGTGATGTCACACAGTGGTAAACATGCCCCTGTCCCAGCTTTTTTTTTTTTTTTTTTTTTGAATGTATTGCAGGCATCAAATTCAAAATGATTGAATATTTAAAAATAAACAATGCAGTTTATCAGTTTGAGCATAAAATATCCTGACTTTGTAATGTATTCAATTTCATATAGTATGAAAAAGATCTGAAGATCATTTTATTCTGTTTTCATTGATGTTTTACACAACGTCCCAACTTCAATGGAACTGGGGTTTGTATATAAATATTGTAGTATCATATATTCCCTGCATTGTATATTGCAATACAGTCTTTCAAATGAACACTGATGCAGACCTGACAAATGCAGTGGGGAGCTTGGCAGACTGTCAGGCCCTGTAGCTGTGGCACAGAAAAGCATTTCAAAAAGGTGATTATCAAAGACTTCATCTTCCCCAGGATGGATGATTGCCAAAATGCTGCCCTTTAGTCTCATAATGAGCCACATCCCATGTCAATAAACCCTGGAAATCACTCTCCATCCATCATCAGCCAGAGGTAACCACACACACAGCAGAAGTGAAGGTCGACTTTTGTCTCCAACATTATATTTGGCTCTGACTTCTTCCTTTCTCAGAATAGATGAGCTACAGGAGCTGACATGGCATTTGATGAGGTGAAGGAAAGATGACCTGACTCAGGTGGACAAGTGGATATAGATGTCAAGATTTAGTTATGGTACAGTTGCGTCAGTCCTGATTTAAATATACACATACACTACCAGTCAAATGTTTGGACACACCTTGTAATTTAATGATTTTTATTATTTTCATGACTGTTTACATTGTAGATTCTCACTGAAGGCACCAAAACTATGAATGAAGACATATGGAATTATGTAGTAAACAAAAAAGTGTGAAATAAGTCAAAACATGTTTTATATTTTAGATTCTTCAAAATAGCCACCCTTTGCTTTGATTACTGCTTTGCACACTCTTGGCATTCTCTCGATGAGCTTCATAAGGTAGTAACCAGAAATGGTTTTCCAACAGTCTTGAAGGAGTTCCCAGAGGTACTGAGTACTTATCGGCCCTTTTGCCTTCATTCTGCGGTCCATCTCATCCCAAACCATCTCCATTGGGTGTAGGTTACATAGCCTGGAGCTGTGTTTGTGGTCATTGTCCTATATTCAAAGCAGGAAACTCAGCAAATTAGTCTGCTTTGATCTATGGATGTGAATGATTCTGACAGATTCTGCTGTCCACAGCTGTTTTTTACTTTATGAAAAGCTTCTGAGTTTTTTTTTTTTATGTCTGTTTTGTTTATTTTTCCAGATTTAATAAAATCTCTAATATGCCAAAGGCACACCTAGTTCGTAGCCTACTGAACTGCTGAGAAAAGTTTCAATGTATCTACAACTTCATGTCAGTTTTCTTAATATAGTGAACCTGACAAAATAAAGCAAAAAAAAAAAAGTTTTTGAAACAAACAAAATCTGCTGTTCAATGTAGAAATAATACAATTATAAGTGACATAAGATGGAATCAATTGACATTTGTGTCATGTTGTACAAAGGTGTACTTCTATTATGTATCTTATGTATTAGCATGTTGTTTTTTGTGTGTGCATGCGTGCGTGTGTGTTTGTGTGTAAGGTCTATACCTTCTCTTCCAGCTGGATACCTTGTGAATGACTGTTTGGATACACTCCAGAACACAAGCTAGGATATTGCCTGGAGTGCAGAAAACTCTGCACCATTTTAATGGTCACACAATTTGAAAAGTGAGGAACATACTGAGTCAATGCTGCAAAACAGTGGAATGATACTTCATTCATGCTTCATCATAACTAGGGTTATATGACGATCAGGTATGTCCTGATCAATTTTTTTGCCCCCCTCTGATCCAAGTCATTTATTTTTAATATCTGACAATGCCAAGTCCCCATCTGACACCATTTTCCTCCACAATGCAAACTTCATTCTTAAATCATTCCATTGTATATGCTTAACAACTGAATAGCTCTGCAATGGATTAAGAGGAAAATTGCATTTCTGCATCGAAGTTATTCCTTCATGTTATGTATGTGATCACAAAATCTAAAGCAAAGCGACCCTAAAACCTGACTGAAATGCAGCACCAAGACAGTAGGGTGTAACATAGCTCCAAAAGCTCAAGAATTCCTTAGCTGTGCAATAATAATGTAAATAAGTCAATATGCACAGTTTCACTGAATTTTTTTCTACAAGCATTGATCTGCCGTGGTAACACTGAACATTTCCTCGCTGCGGGATAAATAAAGGATCGATCTATCTATCTATCTATCTATCTATCCATCCATCCATCCATCCATCCATCCATCCATCTACAGTGGTGGGTATATCACAATAAAATTGTCAACATCTCATTGGGATAGAACAGCAGCCTCCAGCAAGAAATCCAAAGTCCAATTGTGTCTCACCAGTAGCGTGATTGCAGTTGTGCCCAAGCAACAGCTGACATCTGCCTTGCAATTAACCCTGAGACCATCTATAAAGATAAACATAGATATTATCATCAACTTACTGCGTTTATTTAACCACTATGGAATGGATGCAAACATAGTCGAAGATAAATAGCTTCGCTAATGCTAACACTCAACTGGTAAGAATTAAGACATCTCTGAAAATTACTTCTCAAACGTTGTTGCCATTGCCTGTGACTACAGACAAGCAGCTACTAACAGTTCGGTTATTTGATTCTGGATCCCAGTATAGGCTTGTAAAGTCAAGAATGGCACTTGCATGTTTACGAAGCGCAAACATTGTTGAACACCTACCAAATACTGTATATGAATTTATTATACAGACTATGACGGCTACACATGCAGTGAGATACTGACGTTTTACTGTGATGCAATGATGTGCCGCAAACTTGGCTTCTTGTTAATGAAAAAGCAAACTGGTTCTTAGGAGGCATGAGATTTGAACCACAACAACAGGTATGAAGACAATGAGCAGCACAGCCCAAAAGGTGAGGAGAAAAAGTCAACAGCCAAACTAACCATCTGCAAGATAACTGATCTGAATAAGTGAACTCTGCCTGAATACCGGCGCTCTCCTCCTCACTCTGTTGGGACTCCATTTGAGCACTTCAGCAGGTACTTCAGACCCCAAGTTATCAAGCACATAATATACCAGACCCAACTTATATGCAACCCAGAAAGACATCACCATCACTTTCACCACTACTGAAGATCCATCCATCCATCCATTCTCTATACACCGCTTTATCCTCACTAGGGTTGCGGGGGGTGCTGGAGCCTATCCCAGCTGACTCGGGCGAAGGCAGGAGACACCCTGGATAGGTCGCCAGTCTGTCGCAGGGCTACATATACAGACAAACAATCACACTCACATTCACATCTACTGGCAATTTAGAATAATCAATTAACCTCAGCATATTTTTGGACTGTGGGAGGAAGCCGGAGTGCCCGAAGTAAACCCACACATGCACAGGGAGAACATGCAAACTCCATGCAGAAAGATCCCGGGCTCAGGCCGGGACTCAAACCAGGGATTTTCTTGCTGCAAGGCGAAAGTGCTAACCACTATACCGCTGTGCAGCCCACCACTGAAGATGAAATGCTGAATTTTGTCACTATCCTGATCTACATGGGGATTGGAGACATTGTCTACTGGGCAATGGACACCAGGGTCCTTCAAGTTGCAAACCTCATTTCATCTAAGAGGTTTAGGCTGATTAGGTTTGTCCACCTCCACAACAACACTCAGATCATTGGCACTGTCAACCGATTCTTCAAGATTGGGCCACTATTCAGTTTCCTGAATACTGCCTGCAGGAGGGACCCACAAACCCCTGAGCAGTCTGTGGGTGAGGTCATGGTTGCCCACAGAGACAAGATAGCTGGTAACTTGAGGTAGTAAAACAAGAACAAGCCACAGAAATGGAGATTCAAACTGTTTGCCAGAGCTTCTGAGCTTCATTTATGTCAAGGTGCTATATCAGGGAAAGACTACTTTGGAAACTCATGATGTTCCTCTCATGTCCAGTCAAAAACCCTTTGGTGCCACGAGTCAGATAGCCTCCATCTTTGTCAATACTATGTCCTCCTCTACCACCACAGCCATCTTTGCAAACAACTTCTGTACCAGCCTAGAGTTGGTGCAGTACCTCAAGGATAAGAACTGCAGGTACACAGGGACATCCATGGATAACAGAACAGGGAAGCCTCCACGCAAGTCCATCAAGGATATGGAGAAGAAGGCTGTTCCTCAGGGTACCTGCAGCTACGCCATCAGTGATAATGGGATCCTAGCCCTCAGATGGAAGGTTTACACGGTTGTCACTTTCTGTCAACAGGGATGGGAGTTGAGCCCATGTCCTCAGTCTGCAGGTACTGCAAGAAGGAGGAAGTGAACTGTCATCAAAGGTACAATTCCAATATGGGGGGAATTGACAGGAGTGACATACTGGTCCATCTCCACTGCAGCCCCATGAAATCCAGGACAAGTCCATGTGCCTGTTTGGATATGCAGTTGATGTCAACCTAACAAAAGCCTGGGTGACCTACAAGTGGGACTGCAAGGCTCTTGGTGTGGGTGGCCTGTCAATGAAGAACTTTAGGATTCAGGTTTTCAGGTCTGCCACCAACCAATCATGTCAATCATGTCTTGCCTCCAAAGGAGCTCAGCATCAAGTAAGCCCCAACACCTTTGTCTGTGCTCCTAAGCCTGCAAGGGGCACCATAGTCACACCACAGATGATTTTGTATTCTTTACCTGTTCCTTTTCCATGCCTATGTCTGCACCAACCACCAGACATGAAAGGACTCTTATGTCCTTAGGCAAGGTCCTTAGTGCTGTCCTGCCTACCTACTTTGTGTTGTATCTACTCTCAGATACGTCGCTTTGGATAAAAGCTTCTGCTAAATAAAATTGAAATTGTAATTGTAAGGGGCACATCTTGAGGCCAAACATACTCTACAGAGTCTGTATGGTCCACCTGTGCCTCAATACTCAGCACAGCGACTTCATAAAGTACCATCATGCAGCTTGCTAAGTGACTGGATTAGAATTGACTTTGATTGTTGGTCAGAGGCATCTTGTTTTTAAACAGGTTTCTAACATGATTACACTCTTATGCTACTGAGGTTGATATTTACAAGTTGCAGGAAAAGTGGATACTTTGGAAAGTGCCCTTATTTGTTTTCCTGACAATGTTTACATAAGGAGTTTGAAATTACTCTCATTATTTTTAGTTACATGCAGAGACTTACTGCAGTTGTTTTTACACAGTTTCAAGTGTGTGATATTTTAACACATGTAATAAGTTCCGTAAGACATATGTCTTACTGGTGATTCGGAAATAAATGTTCCCTCAGCTTCATATGTGTATTTTTGTTATGTTCTTTACAGTAATTTATCCACATATTATTTTTTACCCTAGGTTGGTAAGGAATCATCTATGATCACTTGTCTGACTTTGATTTGTAGTCTAAATCTGAATTTAAAATGACAAAAAAATGAGAAAAATAAAAATGTTCTCTTTTATCCACCAATGCCACCCTAGGGTTGAAATCTATAATTTCCTATTATCTCAATGACTTCCCTATAAAGGATTTTAAGCAGAGTTGGATCATTTTTAGTTGTCCATTTTGGATTATAAAGATCATAGACTCATTGGGATTTTTAGTATATTGTTGTTGTTTTTTATACTTTTTTAAAAAAAGAAAATGCATTTTCCAAAGTTTAGAAAATCAATAACCACAATTGCCAGTATTTTACTGTAAACTTCTGATTCTACAGTGGAATACAGTTATAAATTCTACAGTAAATAGCTGTTTAGCTGTGGCGTCACATAAAATGTTTGATATTGTAATTCTGTAGCTTCTTTCCATGGGATAACTAATGTTCAGCTCAACAGGTTTGCACTTTTCTAGACCTGACTTAATAATAGGTTTCCTTCAGTACAGATTTTATTGTCGGTAAATGGAAAACAAAAGTTGCATTGGGCTAGAGCAGGTATTGGGAGGTTTAAAAACTGCTTTACTGAGAGCACTGTATGAGAAATACAGATGGAGACTGTTGCCTCTTGTGACACTTGCTGAGAAAGTGTGTACAACATGTTTATAATAGCATTGGTTAACTGTTGCTCTGTCGAGAACCCAAGTCTCCATAATTATGAGAAGGCTAATCACTATATTCAATGACCAGCCATATATCTTAACAGCAGGTTTTAAGATCAAGGGGGTTTGGTGTGGAAGGGACAACCTGATTTCAAACCTCATGATTGTAGGAGCATACTCAGAACATCCATCAATGTGCAACGCACAGTCCAAACACTGAACTTTGTTCTCATCTGCTTCTGCGATGTTAGCAAAGAAAATTCCCAGTCATACAAATTATGACAAGCATAATTTGAAATTTCTGTTGAACTGACACAGACATGACAAGAGTTGGAACTCAGTCAGTGAATTTACCATACTATGTAAGATGCAGCAGAGGAAATCATTCAAGACTATGTGGAGATATGTTCAGTAATTAAAGCTTACTTCCAGTGATACACTGTTGCTTTCTCATAAGTGATGTATATATGAATGTGATGTATATCTGATATATGTGTGTGTGTGTGTGTGTGTGTGTGTGTGTGTGTGTGTGTGTGTGTGTGTATACATCAATAAGGGTTACCATTCCTGAATATTTCGAGTCTTGACAAAGTACATGTGTATTAATATGCACAACACTTTGTTCAATTCAAAGAATAAAAGAACAGGGTTATTGCAAAATGTAGGACAGGCACCTTGAGGCAAGTAAGTCTGTCAGGGGATCAACTCAAGTCTCCAACCTGGAGAAAAGCCTGTTATGGTGGAAGGAGTGAGTCATCCCCCAAGCTCTGAGGACACCAGCAGATCCAGAACCTAATTAATCATGAGTCTGTCTGAATTCAAATATTGCAGAACCCTCATGCTTTCTTTTTGGAAAAATGCAATTCTCTGCTAAAACAGAGACATTGGGTCAGAGCTATCTTACATCCCAGAAGAGTCAGGGCAGAAGGACAGATGTTAGTTTCAGTGGAATGAATTAGTTGTGGAGATGGTTGTGATGGTGGGTGCAGACACTTCACCTCTCTCAATCTGAATAGAATGCTAGCTGTCTAGTGGAATTTAAGGTAAAACAACTCATGCTGTTTTGTCTATTTCTAACCATTTGGGAGCTGTCATGTAGGATATATTGTAAAGCACAGCGGTTGAATATGAGAAATAAAATACAGTAGTGAATAGCTTACTTAGACTTGTTTAGTTAGACAATCTACTGTGTCAGAAATATACAGACAGCAACTTGAATTATCCGTTTTTATGATGTAAATTGCTATGTCATTTTTATGATTTTTTTTGCTATGTGACATGTCCTCTTAACTTCTGGTGAGGTATTATGAGTGACCACATCCACTGACTCGTCGTTGCTCATGTAAATAGGACCCATGTGATACAGTCATTGAAGTCAGGAACAAACATAACAGTGCGAAAGTTTGAGGAGCTCAGCAAAAATCTGGCAAAACAAACTGTTCACTCAAATAAATCAAAAGAAAAATTTCATGATTTTTTTTTGTGGCAAAGATGTGTGTGTGCCATTGATTCCTTCATATAAAATTGTAAGTTATAGGAGTCATTCAATGGAAACTCAAAACTGCCATGATACACCTGGTCTTTACAAGTGTATTCACTTTTGTCCCTGACCATATGAGGCTGAAAGCTGAAAGGAAGAGAAGAATGTGAATTCTCTGAAAGTAAAACCAAGGGAATATTGTCCACAATGTAGATGTCTGAAGTTAATAGATGTACACTGGCATTTCATCTCTTTAAGGTTTGGGCAATTTCCACCCGAAATTTCTACTGAGATTTACAGAAAGTAAATTGAATGCTGTTCTTGAACTGTTTGGAGTACATGCATGGTTGGGGTCTCATTTGAAAGCTGACAACCTGAATTTTCACCCAGTGCAGTCAGAATTACTCTAGGTGCTACTGGCACAGAGTATTTCATGTTGGCACACACTGAATTAGGATGAATTTTTTTCTCGCCTACATTTTTTCCCTAATAAAACACCTGAAAATCAGTGTGGCAGCACTGCAAGAGCTTGAAAACACAATATTGCAAAAGCCTAGGGTCTTACATAGTTCAGGTCAAAATTTCAGAGCAATACTACAAGAAATGAGTGTTTCACACATGTATTTGTACTGATATGCTCCGCCCCTGTCAATGTTGGATACAATCTTTATACACTGTGCACACTCTCTACAGAATGGTATAAATTCATTTTCACTTCATTTTCACTTCATTTTCATTCCAAAAACTCATAAAGAACTCAAAAAATCACTTCAGATAGGCTTCAGTGTCGATCACACACACAGATTGAGAGGAATACAGAGAAACAGCAGGTGGAGCCCGGAGCTCACGAATGAAATATCATATAAAGCCGCTGGCAGAGGCGGGATTTATATTCAAGCCATTCAGCAAGCTCATTGGCTACCAGGCCTGTCAATCTAACGGTTCCTCCGGCGTGATTTGCTGAGAAACAAGTCAATCAAGTGATGTAATCGATATCTGTCAGACTCGGCCATGGTTGGCTATATCGCCGAAGTAGGCGGAAACGAGTCACCTGATTGGTTGAAGTTCGGTTTGAAACGGAGGAGAAGTCTCCAGTATCCATTTTGAATCGCGAACAAAGGGAATTCGACCGTGTATGATAAAGTTATAATAGAAAGATGCAGTGAATATGAAACGCACAGCGCCACCACGCGCCGCGTGCACGCGCACGGAGCCGATCGTTTTCTGGATTTTTTACCTATTTCGAGACATGTTTTGGCCAAAGTATTATACTGGATTGTTTCCTCTGGATGGCTAAGCTTGGGTTCTGGCCGGTTTTTGTGGATTATCTTCTTTTATGACCAGAAACGAGCGTCCAAACTGCGTCGACAGGTGAGCTGTGCACGTTTACATGACTTGTTGTTTGTTGGATAAATGTGTTTATACTGTATTACCCGCTGTGGTAATCACATCTGAAAGTGGTTTATACCGGCGGATTCATGAGAATCTCAGCTTTCTATGTGTGTATAGTGTTTGTATAATCGTGTTTGCAGTGTCCTTCTATTTTAAAAAAAGCGTATACCGATAAAAAAACGGCCCGCCCGCGGGCCGGCGTACTCTTGATGTGGAAAAGTTCATTGCCTTCCCAAGAAAAATACTGTTTGCCTGTAGTCATTTAGACGCCAGTGTATTTATGTGCCAGGTCCTGCCACCATATCACATTCCTCTGATTGGGTCTTCGCTCATTTTTCTACCTATATCGCATAAAAAAGGGCAAACGGATATTTCTCCATGCCCAAATCTGTAGTGGCAGCAGCACAGGCTACCACAGGTTAGCTTAGCTAATAGGACTGAATAGGCATTCATGCTAATATGAAAAAGGGTTATAGATGGAGTTGGTTTGGAGTTTGGTGCCAATTTGTTGGCAACTGCTGCTGTATAGATAGACAGACAGATAGATCCTTTATTGATCCCACAGCGAGGAAATGTTCAGTGTTACCACAGCAGATCAAAAAAGACAGATATAATTAGTCATTTTCTCATCAATGCTTGTAGAAAAATAATCAGTGAAATTGTGCATATTGACTTATTTACATTATTGTTGCACAGCTAGTGGGTGAGCTGAAATACTGGGAGCAGGCTTGATTGAACAGTCTGACTGCAGCAGGAAGGAAGGACCTGTGGTATCTCCCAGTTACACACTATGGATGAAGCAGTCTGTCACTGATATTACTGTTTCCTGCAGAGGGTGAGAAGTGTCCTCCATGATAGACAAAAGCTTTGCCATCATTCTCCTGTCTCCCACCACCTCCCTAGGGTCGAGAGGGCAGCCCAGGACAGAGCTCGCTTTCTTAGCCGGTTTGTTTAGTCTCTTCCTGTCTGCAGCTGTGATGCTGCTGCTCCAGCAGACCACTCCATACAGGATGGCTGATTCCACCACAGAATCATAGAAGATGAAATTTGTCTGTTCCTGCTAAAATCCACCACCAGTTCCTTGGTTTTCGTTGATCTGGAGGCAGTTCAGCAAGCACCAGTCCATGAAGTCCCGACTGACTTCTCTGTACTCCTTCTCATGTCCATCAGTGATGAGGCTCATGATGGCAGAGTTATCAGAGAACTTCTGAAGATGGCAGTTCATGGTGTGATGAGAGAAGTCTGCATTGTAGACTTTGAAAAGAAAGGGGACAAGGACAGTCACCTGCAGGGCCCCCGTAATGCACATTGTGGTGTTTGGTCACACAGTCTTCTAGCCCTCACAAACTGTGGCTGGTGCAGTCAGCAGGAGGTGAAGATGAATGCAGTGGTGACTGCAGCAGGATGGACTGCCCCAAGGGGAGGGGTGTCAAAATGTGTGACTATCAAGGACTGTAGACATTGCAGGCACTTCAAATGCTCATTTTGCCTGGAAAGCAAAATAAATGCTTGTTTTGAGCAAATAATTAGATTTGCTGTGGTTCAAATCGTTACAATTCTTTCTTAAAGAGTTGTAATTAGTAGCTGCTGTCACACTTTAGAGGTGTTTTAATTGTGTGTGCAACATCCACACTGTGCCAAGGCAGGCAAACTTGGCATTACAAACCTCAGTCAAACACACACCAACATGAGGTAAACAGGAGACTGTCAACGAATGCAACCTGGTCATTATTTGCATATGAATGAATAAACTCTTTGAAACAGCCAAAAAACCTTTTAACAACGCTGCATACATCAACTACCTCAGAGTCACAGGGGAGCCCACATTGTAACCATCGAGCAGAGACAACAGGCAGGGTCATAAGAGGAGTCTATCTAATTCTCTGGCGGTGTGTTGACCTCCTATCAGGAAATACAAAATTTGCCTGACCTGAACACAAATGTTGCCACTACATGCTATCCATCCATTCTCAATACACCACTTTATCCTCACTAGGGTCGCGGGGGGTGCTGGAACCTATCCCAGCTGACTCGGGCGAAGGCAGGGGACACCCTGGACAGGTCACCAGTCTGTCACAGGGCTACATATACAGACAAACAATCACACTCACATTCACACCTACAGGCAATTTAGAGTAATTAATTAACCTCAGCATTAAAGATGGCGCTTTGCAAGCAGCAGCTGGTTACGGGAGCTCTCAACCCTATTTTCTTACTTTTCATTTTTTCTATTGTAAATAGGCACTTTTTCTTATTTTTCCTTAAAGTGGGTGAAGCTTCGTGCAATTGTGCATATGGGAAACCCACTTTTATCCCACTTTTATTCGGAGTTGTGCTGTTTTTTGCACTTTTTGGACTTGCTTCAGGAAAGCCCTCTGGACACAGCGGCGGCCGCTCTGAGGAACAAAGATGCTACACATGTGAGACCCTTCTCGGCCTCCGCAGCTCATCCTTTCTCTACATGGAGAGGCCCCATGTCCCCGCGGAGATACGGAGGAAAAGAAGATCCTGCAGAGGAGGACGGCGAAAGCACAAGACTTATTTTCCTTCTATCATCATGGGGAACATCCTCTCCATCACCAACAAGGTAGAGGAGCTGGCCACGCTGACGCGGCTGAAGGAGCATCGCGAGTGTAGCCTCATGTGTTTCACGGAGACGTGGCTGAATGGACATACACCGGACTCTGTGGTTTCCCTGAACGGTTTTACACTCGCGCGCGGACCGGAACGCGGTGGGAAGCGGCAAAAAGTCTGGGGGAGGACTGGCTGTGTACGTGAATGAGCGGTGGTGTAACCCAGCAAATGTGCACGTGAAGGAACAGCTGTGCACGCGGGACTTGGAGATGCTTACGGTGGCACTGCGGCCGTATTATCTACCGAGGGAGTTCTCATACGTGATTGTGTTTTGCGTGTACATCCCACCATCAGCTCATGCAGGGACAGTGTGTGAAAGACTCCACAGCGCCGTGAGCGAAGCCCAGAGCCGCCATCCACGAGCGCTAGTGCTGATCAGCGGAGACTTCAACCACGTCTCCCTCTCTGCCTTTCTCCCAACTTTCACACAGTATGTCACGTGTCACACACGGGGTGACAAGACACTGGACTTACTGTATGTGAACGTGAAAGGCGCCTACACCGCTGCCCCCCTCCTCCCACTGGGCCGCTCGGACCACAACCTGGTTCATCTGCTCCCCCACTACACACCCAAGGTGAGAAGAGGACCTGTGCAGAAGAGGACTGTGAAGGCATGGACAGATGAGGCCAGTGAGAGACTCAGAGACTGTTTCCAGACCACTGACTGGAGCGTGCTCTACAGTCCTCATGGAGACGACATCGATGGCCTCACGCATTGCATCACAGACTATATCAGCTTCTGCGTGGACAGCACTGTGCCAACTCGGACGGTACGGTGCTTCTCCAACAACCACCCCTGGGTCACCCCTGAGCTCAAAGCCCTCCTGAACCAGAAGAAACGGGCTTTCATCTCAGGGGACAGAGAGGAGCAGAAGAGAGTGCAGCGTGAGCTCCAGTGGCGGATCAGACGGGCCAAGAAGGACTATGGGAAGAGGCTGGAGGAGAAGGTGGTTCAGAACAATGCTCGGGACGTGTGGAGAGGACTTAAGAACATTTTTGGACATGGACAGAGTGCCAGAGGGACAGCTGATGGAGACCAGCGCAGGGCGGATGAGCTGAACTGTTACTTTAACAGATTTGACTCTCCCCCCACCCCCTCTGCCCCCCTTCCTGCTCCCCCCTCTTCACACATCCCCAGCCCAGCAGACCCTCCCCTTCCTGCGACACTTTCACCGGCCCCCAATTTACCCTCACGGACTATTCCCACCCCCTGCAGCCCCCCTCACTCCCCCCTCTCCTTCACACCGGACCAGGTGAGGAGAGAGCTGAGGCGACTGAAGCAGAGGAAATCTGCAGGACCAGACGGCATCAGTCCCAGGCTGCTGAGGACCTGCGCGGACCAGCTCTGTGAGGTCCTCTGCCACCTCTACAACCTGAGCCTCAGCCTGGAGCGGGTCCCCGTCCTGTGGAAAACCTCCTGCGTGGTCCCAGTCCCTAAAACAGCTCACGCCAAGGAACTGGCCCACTACAGACCTGTCGCCTTCACCTCCCACCTCATGAAGACCATGGAGAGGCTCCTCCTCCACTACCTCCGCTCAGTGGTGAGCTCCGACCTGGACCCGCTGCAGTTTGCCTACAGGCCCAACATGGGGGTAGAAGACGCCGTCATCTACCTGCTGCAGCAAGCGCTCACTCACCTGGAGAGCGCCGGCAGCGCTGTGAGAGTCATGTTCTTTGACTTCTCCAGCGCCTTCAACACCATCAGGCCGGTGCTGCTGCGGGGGAAGCTGGTGGACGCGGGAGTTGATGGACATCTTGCTGCCTGGACCATTGACTACCTCACTGACCGTCCACAGTGCATGCGGCTGCATGGCTGTGAGTCAGAGGTGGTAGTTTGCAGCACGGGGGCGCCCCAGGGCACCGTCCTCTCACCCTTCCTCTTCACCATCTACACCTCGGACTTCACCTACAACACGGACAGCTGCCATCTCCAGAAGTTCTCCGATGACTCCGCCATTGTGGGCCATGTGTCTGAGGGGAACGAGCTGGAGTATCGGTCGGTCATCATGGACTTTGTGGACTGGTGTGAGCGCAACCACCTGTGCCTCAACACCAGTAAGACGAAGGAGATGGTGGTCGACTTCAGGAGAAGGACACTCCCACATCCACCAGTGAACATCCAGGGGCAGGACATTGAAACAGTGGACAGTTTCAAGTACCTGGGTGTTCACCTCAACAATAAACTGGACTGGTCCCACAACACTGATGCTCTGTACAAGAAGGGCCAGAGTCGCCTCCACTTTCTGAGGAGGCTGAGGTCCTTCGGAGTGTGCAGACCTCTACTAAGGACTGTCAATGACACTGTGGTAGCCTCTGCTTTCCTCTACGCTGTCGTCTGCTGGGCCCCGGCAGCACAGAGCGGGACATGAAGAGACTGAACAAGCTGACCAAGAGGGCCAGCTCTGTCCTGGGCTGCCCACTGGACTCTGTGATGGATGTGGGTGAGAGGAGGATGTTGACCAAGCTCTCATTCATCATGGACAACAGCTCCCACCCACTGCACCGGACTGTAGTGGAGCTGAGCAGCTCCTTTAGCACGAGACTCAGACACCCTCAGTGCAAGAAGGAGCGCTACCGCAGGTCCTTCATCCCCACTGCCATCAGACTATATAACACTACTGTGTAGTTGTTATTATGTGCAATATTTATTATCTTGTTCTTGCACTTTCGTGACTTTTGCACTCCTCTGTTTTTTTGTTTCTAAGAGCCCTGTAACGGTAAATTTCTCCTTTGTGAGATTAATAAAGTCTATCTTATCTTATCTTATCATATTTTTGGACTGTGGGAGGAAGCTGGATTGCCCCGAGAAAACCCATGCATGCACAGGTAGGACATGCAAACTCCATGCAGAAAGATCCCAGGCCCAGACTGGGATTTGAACCGGAATCTTCTTGCTTCTTGCTAACCACTATACCACTGTGCAGCCCACTACATACTAACTAAATATAAATAAATACATAAGTAAATAACTAAATAAATAAAAAGATTTATATTTGTGTTTGTATCTTTAAATTATTTTAAGATAGATGAAAGTGATGCAGCATATCATCAGTGTTACAGAGATTTGGATGTTGACGCGTTACTATTTTTAATATATTTGATACAATTCAGAGCATGTTTATAAAATCTGAGCACAGAGGAATAGAGTAGAGATAGTCAAATAAAGAGATTATTATACTGATCATGAAGTAAATATTAAACATGTTTCTATGGAGTATAACTATGAGATGATTTAATTCCACTCCATCGCCAGTGTTTCTGATCTGCAGCCTTCTGCACTCTCAGATTGTGTTGACAGAAAGTCCTTCAATCTAATAAACAACTCATTGGGTTTCATTCTCTTGTCTGGAGTCTTGCTGATGAGAACAGGACTATATTAAACCTCCCCTATCAATTTAATCTCTCCTGCTCTGTTCATGAGAGCACAGTGATGAGAGATGATCACAGCATCAGTTCTGTGGTCACGGACTACTCCACTCTGCTTTCAGACCTGAGGGATTACTGTGGTTTCATTATAAACAACTGTGCAGCCTAGAACACTGGAATGGTCCACACCAAGCAGAAACTCTCTACGCCTTAGTGAACACAGACTAGAGTGAACTGTGAGCTGAACTTTGAGTAGCGATACCGAAGCATAGAACTCTTCACTTTTTAAAAAATCAACTCAAGACTTTTTTTTTTCCTTTACCAGTGTGTAATAGGTATCAGTAGGCATTTTAAAAATTCATGAGCAATATTTTATTAAACTTTGTATACTTAAATTCAGAATGTAATTGCTGATCTTTTGTCTGCTTGCAACATTAAACAAAAAGCTCATTAACTATATATTTCGTTCACTCTGCATGTACAACAAAGGCAAACTATTATTTGTCACCTAAAACTAAAATATAGCATGCAATATATAAATAAATTACATTCACTCTTTTTTGACATTGAGGGATAAATATTTGTTGTTCTGACACACCTTTACAACAGAATGGACTTAACCAATAACCAAGTGCTCACAATACTGAAAGTGATGATGGGCAGATGGTTAGTGGAGTCACACACCAGAAATCTCATGTCAGTAAGAAGTCACCCTTATGTACAGAATAAATGATGTTGTTGATGCCACTTGTGTAATATTGCATTCTCCTTAAAGGACTTGATGAAGCTGGCGGTGATTCGTAACACTGAAAATTTCCCCACTGCGGGATCAATGAAGGTTTAATCTATCTATTTTGGGGGACAGGATCACCTTGATGAACACTGAGCTGTCTACAATGCTTTCCTAGACGATGAATAGTAGATTTGTGGGCCTGCATAGTCCTACCTGATATGACAGCTTCCAACATGCCACTCGCCCATTTTCATCAATTTTTTTGTCATCTTTCTCATTGTGTCATTTGAATATAGTTGAATTTTGAGGTGTTCTTATATAGTCACTGGTCAAAGAAGTGGAACGGTCACGCTATCTGACGATGGTCATTTAAAGCCACACCTGACCTTAGTAATGATTACCTCAAAAGTCAAGAATTTGTCACCAGCTAAATGCTTAAAAAAATGTAATGGACTATTCATGACCTTTTACCCATCTCTAACTAAAACTATAGCAATTAAGTTTAAAACATTTCTTTTAGATCAGATTTAAGGTCAATTAGCCTGCTGTATTTATATTTCATTGTAAAATAAACACTGAAACCTGTATTAATCCCATAAATATTCTACTTTACTAAGCATCGGTATCTCAACCACTAAATTACTTTATTTGTTTTTTTCCACAACAGGGCAGCATGGTTGCTATATGCTATGTCTACACAGAGTGTGGAGTAATCAGCCCACAGACACAATATGAGCCACTGGCTCATTCACAGCCTCATACAGTCACTGCTGTTACATGCAGAAAATTCAGGAAACCAGACTTACACATTTAAAAATGCATTACTGAGATTTCACTCACCTCCTTAACACATAAGTAAAGTGGAAAGATACAGAGAGAAAGACATAACATAAGAACTAACATACATGCATTTTATTTGCATTCTTTTTGCCATCTCTCTGACTATTTTAATGTTCTAAAAATCCCAAGGCTCAAAACAACAGTTGGTCGCCTTACCACCACTTCATTAAAACTATAAAAACTGTGGCTGCAGATTTTTAATTCAATAATATAGAAACCACTTGTCTTATTGTTTGCAATGATTGAAAACTTGCAGCCTTTCTGACCTCCATGGCACAGGGTTTGAAGACCCTGTGTATCTGCACTCCCACTAGATTATTTTATTTTACTAGGGTTTTTTTTGTGCTTGCAAGATGTACATCTAGAAGACTAGAGTATGGAAATGGTATTCTATTAAAAGCTAATTACGTAAAAAAATTCTTGCCTCCGATATTTAGTTTCACAGCAAGATGGAAATAGTTCACTGTGTATCATACCTGTGCATTCCAGCCTGAAAACATGAGATTATAAGAGACTGTGTCGTTGTAATTTGTATTGGTCATGTATGCAATTCAATAATAAACAATGGGTCACAATTTCAGCTCAGTGGAGTAATTGATGTCAGAAGCACCCTTGTTGCTGTGCTGAAAGTGAAGCACATAGTGAATTCCCATCAGGCATGTCAGTGAAAGTTCAGATAACAAGGTCTGCTGCCTGCCAAAGTTTGTGTCTTCCCCACCTGCACTGACTCGACCATAACATGTTAATAGTCTAAGATAGTTGCATCCGACAGTAAAACAACTCTTTACAGTAAAAATTCAGTGGCCCACATACATTGGTTCACATTTAAACAGTTCTAATTTTCATTTGCTGCCTGATGAAGCAGATGTTGTCTGGCTTTGTGCAGTTACATCACTGTTTATGGTTGTTGTCTGACTTAGCTGACTTCAAAGCATCATGGCTTGTGTAGGTGTTTTAGCGTACATCAGCTAATGCCCATTTAATATGTTTCTAATGGATACTGTACCACATCATGCCTACTTGCAAGGTGCCTCAGGAGCAATCCTTTTTCTCAGTCAGTAGTCCACACTTTTTAGTGGACTAATGTGCGGACTAATCAACCCAGAGACCCTTTCGCAAAACTGTAAATGGTAAGAATTTCAGGAGATAGCTAACTTATACTTTCATCCAAATAGAACAGCTGCATATCAGATGTTTACTGCAGAATGACCACTCATAACGCTCTTAGAGACAACAGGATACCTCCTACCTCCACCAGAACCTGGTAATAGTCACGAAATGTCAACTGTGAGGAAAACCACCCCTCTGGAGAAGAGGAGATTACAATCTTCACTGTTACCTCCTGACTTTCCTCTCTTCTACATAGGAACTTTCTACATAGGAATGCATTGGACAGTTTTGAATCCAACATCAATAGAGTAGTGATCTCAACATCTGAACTTAGTCTGGTACACCAGGTTGATCAAGACCAGGACTGAAGAAGAACATATCACATCTGAAGTGTTTGTGGAGAAGCAAACATGAGACATGAACACCCCCTCTCTGTCACAGGCCACAGCCATAAAGGCAGAGAGAAACTTTTTATCCTGAGTGTACAAACTTGAGTCTTAGTTTTATTATCATTGTATGCAGGGGTGAAAGTAAGCCGGTGCTGTACTGCATACCGGCAGAAGATCTGGTGCCAGTACGCGGTGGTGGTACGCCACACGGCTGCTTGCTATCGACCGGAGTTCACTCAGCAGTACGCGAGTGCGCATGCATGTCTACTCCCGTAACACAGCGATTGCTATGGCCAATAGCAGTCAATAGGTGCGCTTGATTTATTGCACTGGGACATTTCCCACAACTAGTCAATGGATGTCAACAAGCGTCGCCTGTGCCGGGACGGGGGGAGCAATAAATTACACCTGAAATTCTAATTTGGGCCTCTGTGGAAAATCTTGTAGGTGATGTGTTTTGATGTTTAGTTCCATTTTCAGTGTTTGCTCGTGACCTCATGTCTGTTCTTAGAGCCTTGTATTCTGGATGTTTATCAGTGTTTCAATTAAAGCAAAAAGTTTACCATATTTTCAAGTGTTTATAATTCCTACCAATTCCATTGGCTTACAGTAAAATATTAATATGTTTTTATTTGTTTGCGTTTTAACTTTAAAATGCATGAAGTTAGAGCGAGATGAGGGTTTTGGTAATAGTACTGGCAAAAATGTAAAACTACTTTCACCCCTTATTGTATGTGTACACCCCCTGTCAAAAGTTTTAGGACACTTTCTCTTTCAAATAAAGTAGAACCTGTCCTACAACTTTTGACAGGGGGTGTATCTACCAAATCTGGTACACATATGCAGCACATCAGGCTGAACAAAAAAGTCAGTGACAGCCACATTCCAAACCCAACAGGAAGTGAGCTATTTTGCATTGAATGTCAGATTTTGCCCATTTTTCATTTTTTCTAGAGCAAACTCCTCCTAGGGGGAAACTCCAATTCACCTCAAATTCGGCCAGTAGATACAGGAGGCCTTAATGATCAAAAGTTGAATGAATGAATGAATGAATGAAAAGTTTATTTCGAACATAGATTAAAAGAGAGAAAAAGAAAGAAACAAATCAGCAATGTCCGAAAAGGAGTAGGAAGAAGTGTAAAACTTATAAAACTCCCACCCCCCCAGTTATTAAAATCTTTTTCCAAAGACAAAGGGCGTGTCTGTGGCGGCCTCTGGAATTTTGATCCTTCGCCATGAAATTTCAAATGCTGTGTAAATGCCCTGAACATGCTCCAATCTGCCTGAAACTTTACATGATCAGAGTCCTGCCCTGATCACATCCATATGATGAAATACACCCCCTGTCAAAAGTTGTAGGACAGGTTCTACTTTATTTGAATGAGAAAGTGTCCTAAAACTTTTGACAGGGGGTGTATACTTGTATTTCCAGTTCTATTATATGTTTACTTTCATGTAGCCTAAAATTATGCAATTAATTTGCATGTTTACACCTTTTATTTTATCTCAGGAGCCATATGAGATAAACATATTTGATGTTGTTTTAACCACCTGTTCAATGCTATTTCAGATCGCTGATCAGATATTTTACAATTAATTTTGTACATTTAAGAAATTAACAAAGAGTCAGTTCTGAAGGTATTTGGCCTCTGACCTCTCCTGGGCAGTGAAACTTACAACCACGTCTTGGGAGGAACACATCCATGATTGGTTAGATGCTGATTTAAATTCGGCTCCGTAACTTCCTTTAGAAGAGAATGTCACTGGGTTCTTTTATGATGACTTTTCTTACACAGCTTTTAACATTCTATACTTTCCTTATGCAATTCTACTGGGATTTTTCTCATAATTTATGAGCTGTTCCCACATTCTACATCATTTTCTGCAGTTTAAATTGGGCTTAAATTATTTCTCAGCATTTACAATGCAACAGTGCGAGCATTTTCTTTGTAACTAAGAGCTTTGACTAAATCAGTGCAACTGTACAAAAGTGTCTCCTTGTCTCTGCGTTCCTGAATCAACTCACCCATCAGATCCTCACAACTCCACACCCTGCAGCAGCCTCCCCCTCCCTCCTACCATGGCTTTGCAGGTATCATTTTCCTTCCGCTAAACAGATGAATCTAGAAATTACAACTGGCTTCTCAATTCTAAACTGCTTTGTAACTGATCGCTGCTCAACCAACTGCTCCGACCTACGGTTAATCAGTTTGTTTACCTGCATTTATTTATTCCCTGTTTGCTGCTTGTGACATTATTGTTTCTTGTATGTTTTTACTATTAGTTCAAAAGTGTTTTCTATATAATTATTGTTAGTTCTACCTGGTATTTCTTTATTTAGGAACTGGACATTAATGAAATCAGTGTTTGTGACTTTTGATTATGAGACTGACCAATAATTTTAATAACTGTAATTGGGAATTCAAAATACATTGTTGTTTCAGTGTGTAACAAACTGGCAAGACACAGAATACTAGCATAAGGTAAATTAAACCTCTTTTTGTGTTTCTAGATTTCTTAACAGCTTTTGTCTGTAGTTCTCATCCACTGTTAGCAGCTCCCATGGCAGAATTTTAAGCTCACTGATTTGATGAATTGCACTTTGAGAGTCACAGTTTACTTCTTTTAGAACTAAAATTCTTTAAGCATACTCCATCTTTATAGTAAGAAACCTCCCTGGCTTCTGGCAAATGAGACTGCAAGCAATGGAAGAAAAAAGCAACAACAACATACAATGCTCTCTGTGACAGTGGAAGCTGCTATGTTGTGCATATTTTAGGATCTGTGCCTTTCAGAATCATAATGTTGATTTAATGACTCGCTGCACACAGGGCAGGATTAAGGTGTCCTCAGTGGAGTTAAAAGCTCCGCATTTTTAATAGAGCAACACCTGCAAGGGTCTGAGTGAGTAATGAGAGTCTGGAAATAAATTCACTGGGCCTTATTGAGATCTGTCACCAGTGAAACAATGACTCCACTGTGCCTTCAGAGTTCCTGCAGTGCAGCACCAGTTTGTTTCACTTTTCAGACCTGATGCCTTCTCTTTCTTTCTTTTTTTTTTCTGCTAACAGGTCCGTGCTACCTTCATCTCAAACTTAATTACCATTTCATTTTTTCATCTGCCTCCAGAGTTTGCCCCTATGGTCCCGAGTCCACAGACCCTTCTCTATGTGATGAAGGGGAAAGAAACAATCAGTGGGAGCTCAACCCATCTCATAAAATGAATGCTAATGACTTGAGTCTATATTACCTCTGGAAAAGTGAAATTATAATGAGGGACTTTTAAAGTCAAGAATGCCCTGACCACTGTACAATGATGATCCGTCTTGTTGGAAATCAGCTACCATGTGCGATTTCAATTTTCAGTCTACTATATTAATTTAACACAAAACCGGTACAACAGGAGCACAGATAGATTTGTACCCTCACAGTCAATGCCTTGTTATTTCATTGAACATCTGGGAGGATTTAATAAATAATGACAAACTAAACTAGAGCCTACACTCTTCTACCTTAGCATAATTTTGTACTTATGAAACTAGGACTCTTAACTACTTAGTCTCCAACATCACAGTCGACACATTTACAGTTACATACAGTATACATAAATGTCCTACATTAATCAGTCAGTGGTTTAAGAGGTGTGGCCCTTCAGTTTTTGTTTTTGCTTTGTTCTTCTTGGATTACTTTGCCATGATGATTTTAACTAATGAAAGGGTTGTGCCCTCCTAATGAAGATCAGTTGAAGTCTGTCTTACTGCCTCTCCACTCTGAGATATGGCAAGACATTTAGAGACCAGCCTGTCAGCCTGTTGGTAATAAAGCCCTGTGAGAGTGCTGAGTTATTTTCAATGTCCCTTTTGAGTGGGGACATTGGAGAGAATGGTTGTTACAACCTGCTGTGGCAACACTGGAGACATGAGGAGCAGGGTGTTGAGGCATGTTGATGAATTGGTCTGGGTCCTGGAGTCTCCAAGGCCTTGTTCCAAGGCTACAGCAAGCTGCCAGTGAAGCACCTCTGGGGCTGCTGGAGTGCGATAGTAATAGAAACAAAGCAATCAGAGTATGGGTCCGTGCCCCAAACCATCTGGCAACAGCTGTGCTGTTGAGACACCTTCAGATTCTACCAGGAAGGGCTTTTGAAAGAAGGTACAGATAAAACTTAATTATAAAGCTGTTACCTTGGAAGCAAAGGGGAAAAGATTTGACTCAACTCTACTTACCTTCACTCTGTTGAGCCGGAATAAAGGAGACAAACATCAAATAACATTGTTAATAAATATAATATTTATGCAATTAGTATGATTGTTTTTGATTTAGTTGTCATTTGTCTGTCTAGTCAGTTGTTGTAGGATGGTTTGAACAAGATATATAACATAATTTTTAGTCTCAACAAAATGCTCCAATTCAAATGCAGTTTGCAGCTAACACCATCACAATACAAGCACTCGGTATGTATACTCTGTACGATACATGTTTATATGAATCTTAATTACCAAACAACATCACATTTCTCAGGTGCAATATGCAAGCTTTTGAACTTAAATATAGTCAATATAGAGTAATGGCATTAGCAAACTGCTATCTGTGATGTGACCATATAGTGGTGTAATGGTGTCCTAAGCAGAGAATGGAGTTACACTCCCTCTGTGTATAGTCTAATCTGAGCTTCTCTATTCTAAGTTATGGTGCATTGGTGCATACACACACACACACACACACACACACACACACACACACACACACACATATATATATATATATAATTTTATTTTTTTTAATGGATGCTTGTTTCATTTCAGCTCAGCCAGAAACTCTTCTGCTGTTCTGCAGTTCTGCAATTGTTTGGCTTGCATGATGCAGTGTGGTGCTGTCAGAGTGTGCGAGTTTCTGTCTCCTCTCATATATAGCCAGCTGTTAAAATGTCACTTAGGGGCCGTTTACACGAGGACGCTTGCAGGTAAAAACGTCAAAATATTTCAACAAAACACCCTATCGTTTAAACGAGAACGGCGTTTTGGGGGCTTAAAAACGCAAAAATTTGAAACCGGCCTCCAGAGTGGAAAAGTTGAAAACTCTCCGCCATTATGTTTCCGTCTAAACGGCAAAACGCAAAACTTTGCCGAGATCTGACCACGTCGCGTACGCGATTACGTCACATACGTGCGCTGGTGCTTTGGTTTGCCGGCCGGTACAAGGAAGTAAACAAAGATGTGTGATTATTTCCATCCTTCGTACCTTCAAGCAACTCTGGCAGCTCTGTGTACACTACAGGAGTCGTACCAACAAACGTGCAGAATCTGTACAGATTCCATTCATGAACATTTACCGCGGCAGAGATCCAAAAAGGGAGATAGTACACATGTGCGTAGACATGGCGGAGTTTTATCACAGTGCCACCCAGCTGCCTGGCATGCATATCCAATCAAATTCAACACTATAGAGTCACTGTATATACGCAGATTTCCTTCAAAACCGCTCGTCTAAACGTGAAATGACAAGACGCCACTTTTGCGTTTTCTGTTAAGATGGTCCTCGTATAAACGTAGCCTTAATGTCACTTTTCGACGTAGGTCACATGATCAAAGCTAAATCTTTGACAACTAAGCCAGCAACAACTTTGCTGATGAGTCTGCTTAAGATGACCTTGACATTCAGCAAATGCTAAGAAGCCAGTGGAACTTAAGATCTTTAAAGATGTTTTTATTTTCCTTTATTGTCATTCAGAAGAGATGCATGTTTTTAAAACACACACACACAAAAACTGATAGAGTATCAAGGGTTTAACAAAATAGTTTAAGTATGCCTGCAGTGTAGCTGCTAAAAAATCTGCTTTATTGACTGATATCCCATAATAACATGGCAGGTGTGAAAAGGAGATAGCAGGGTAGTGATCTTATCTTCAAGTGCATTTGTCATCTACTAAAAAGAATCAGAGACGGTCTCGTGTGGTCCCAGTGATGATCTATTCTCAATGATGAGCAAGAGGAGTCAGCAGCAAAACAACCTACAGAGAAAGAAATTAATATATCTCAGAGATCTGATCAATAAACAGAAAGCATCAGTGATGTCTCTCACTGCCCTCCCCATGCTAACCAGCTGATGACACAATCAATTTGCCCCTCTGCCCTCCCTCACACTCTCAGCCACGGAAATCAATCACAGAAGTGAGGCCACTCGTTGTGTCTTAACACCCAGCATGCATTTTAGATGAGAGTCCGTTCAAGGCTAGGAGAGACGCCATGCACATTTTGTGTGTGTGCAAGTGTGTGTCCTACAGTTGTGAGAAGACAGTGTTTTATATGCATCCATAATACAGTATAATTTATTTTGAACTGGCAAAATGAGCATTCAGAGGAACGGCACTCTCTATAAAGAGTTATTTAAACCGGATCAGTAAGAATTTTGGATTTTGACCTCAGGGGGACTGCAAGCCAACAATCCTCTCTCTTTCATCTGTCCTAAATAAATGACTCCACCTCGATCACTTCATAAGTTGTGAGAAAGCTGTAATGATTTCTGTGCATTGCATTTGGATGCCAGGTGGTTTTGTAAGCATCAAAGTGAATATGAATACATGAGCTATCTGAGGGCATTGCAAGATTTGCTGCTCACTAGATCAAATGTAACAAGGTCTGAGGAAAAGATTGCTTGGTCACTGCTACAACCTGGCAGCTCATTAAGGACCTAGTATGCATTAACAATATCAATATCAATCAATTCGGGATCACACTACAAATAAAGGAAACACATCATCAGCAAGAAAGACATAAATAGAAATATTTTAGCATAAAAAAGTAATTCACAGTCGGAACTCTGATAAATCCAAAAACAAAATTGACCGAACTATACAAAGAGTGTAGAAATATATAACCCCTGTTTTGTGGACATGCTCACATATGTTCTGTCTCCTTTAGATGTGATTTTACCTTGAAGTCTTTTCTACTTGGTGCCTTACAATTAATTAGAATGAAAAAATAATAATTTCTACAACAAGCTGAAAGCCAGAAGCAGAATTTGGTGCAATATGAACATGTAACTGGGTGGTTGTTAGAACTTTAGCAGCTGAGATGGAACAGTATGAACAATTTGGGATTGACTAGTTGATGTAAACTTCAGAAAAGTGAATTATTCTAACAAGGAAGTTATAGCACGAGTAATATACCCTGTCTCATAAATTAAAAAGATCGATTCAATTCTTGTCACATTTCAGGGCTCAAGGAACCATGACTAAATCTGTTTTGTTAAGTTACTCACATTGGTCACAAAACTGTTGAACCCTGAATTCTTGCAGAGGGATGTCCTTTTCAAATCACAACAATCAGAATCAGAGCTGATCAAGGCATTTTTTTGGTTGATTGGTATCAGCACTATCCTAAGCACAATTCTTTGTTTCTTTTTTTGTCATCTGTTTTTGTGAAGCAGGAAGTAATGATTTAGTGCCCAACAGCAGCTTTCATAACTGGTTGACTGGACTGAACCAGACAGTGAAACAGTAGTAAATGGCCAGTAACACTAACAAACATTCCACAAGAAACTGAGCTAGGCTTGCTTCTGTGGCCCTATTGTTTTCTTACTGCTATGAAGAACTGCCGTTATTCTGCCTGATTGAAACTCAACATGTATTACAGGAAGTGGCCTTGTTTCTCCCACCTAAGAACACTCATAATAAGGCCAGAGCTGGATTTTTTGTTTTGTTTTGTTTTTTTTTTGTTTACCATATTGTATGAAGAGATAGCACAGACACAGAGATGAACAAAAATACTAAGGAAGTATAGAATACATTATGGCACTCTCAAATCCCAAGTGCGCTTTGAGCACCAGCATCAAACTGGTCACTGCAAGAACTAATATTGACCTATCCTCCATAAACCACACAGAAAACTCTACTTAATGATAAATGGCTGGCTCCCTGGCTGTGATCAATGAGAGGCTTTGCAGAGTCTCTGTGACTAGTTGAAACCAGGGTCATTGCTTCTAAAATAAAGCCTGACAGGAAAAGGATTCAATTAATCAATTTGTATCCATCTGTTCAGCTTACATGGAAATTATGAATGTTCACTGCATATGAAGTCAATTATAAACTCCATCCATCAAGCTGCCACAGTGCTCTCTGCAGCGGAACACTGGCGGTTTTGAAGTCATACTCTGTACCATTACAAGCAAAAGCGCAGGATGTTAGCAGTCATTTAATTAAAATGATCATATTCATCAAAACATTGAGCAAATATTTAAAGTTATTAATGTTTGCTGAAAAGGTTTCTGTGTTTTCAGGGCTGTAAATGTAACATTAACATTTTCATGTTGTCATTTCTAGTCACTCTTTAAGGATACAACCACAACTAAATGGGTCATTCAGTTTTGTATAGACATTTATGGTCCCCAGAGGCAAGATTTTTGGCTATTCTTTACTTTGAATGGACCACCAGTTTGTGGGCGAAATGACAGTTTGTCCAATACTTGACAAATAATGACCACATATGTGCAAAACTGATCACCTTCCCTCAACCTTAGCTGTACTTTGTGTTTAATGCTACTTAGCACTAATGATTTGCACACCTAAACCTATGAAATCAGGGTGTATAAAAAGCAGACAACTAAAAACAGACTCAAAGTTAATGCCTTAACATTCAGAAAAATTAAAGATTTTACATTCCTGTTATGAATATATACACTCCAGTCAAAAAATTGGACACACCGTCTATAAAGGTTTTTCTTTTATTTCATGACTTTTTACATTGTAGATTCTCACTGAAGACATCAAAATCTGTGAATTAACACATATGGAATTAAGTAAACAAAAAGTGTGAAATAAGTCCAAACATGTTTTATATTTTAGATTCTTCAAAATAGCCACCCTTTGCTTTATTGCTTTGCACACTCTTGGCATTCTTGCAATGAGCTTCATGAAGTGTTGTGAATGATGATCACATGATTGCGATCCTTCTACAGATCCATCTATCCATCCATTCTCTGCTGATCCCTGATGCTCTCTCCTCCACAAGCAAAACAAATGTACGCGCGGTTGCGTAGTGCGTAGCTCGCCCACCTCTGCATGGGCTTGCTTGCTGTGCGCGTAACCGTTGATTGACAGCATGACAAAGCTGAAGCTCGAACTTGATTGGTCGGCAGCGACCGGTGCTTTTTGGAATAACATGGGGGTCTATGAGAGGAAGGCGGAGCTCAGGAATAAATTTTCATATCACGTTATACTAACTTTATATTATAGTATCGAACTGGACTAACACGTTTAAGCTTTGTTAAAAAATGATACATAAATTGAAAACAAACGGAAACTCCGGACAGCAGCTTTAAGGTTAATTGACACTTTGTAGCTATATGAAATAATATAGTTATGACATTTTGTAATGAATGACAATAACGCGGCACAATGTTCTATGCAGAACAGGCGGACCTAAGTGCCTAAGTAAGTGCATGTCCTGACTGCACATCCCCTTTAAGGGAGGTGGTGATGTAGACTAATGGGTTTGTTGTGTCAAGTGAATCTCTCCTGGAATGACAGAACAACATACTGCTGTAGTCATGGACAGGTGCTGCTATAAGGGCAGTAAAGTTGCTTTAGTCAGGCAGCTCCAAGGAACCTCAATTAGCAGAAGAGTAACTGTAACTCTCTGTGCTATTTTCACTGTCACATCAGAGAAAACCGACTCCCTGGTCATATAACATTATTGCAGCATCCTTGTACACTTGTACACAAGTTTGAGCACATTTCACTGATTTTAGCTTCACTACACTGGCTGCCTGTCCTTTTTAGAATTCATTTTAAAATGCTTTATTTGCTTTTAAATCTTTACATGGTCTCGCCCCCCAATACCTGTCTGAGCTTCTTCATCCACATACTCCGAGCCGTTCCCTCAGGTCAGCTGATCAGCTGCTCCTGAGGATCCCCAAAACAAGGCTGAAGCTCAGAGGAGATCGAGCGTTTTCTGTGGCAGCTCCAAAGCTTGGAATGAGCTGCCACTGCACATTAGATAGGCCTCCTCGTTGTCCAATTTTAAAACCCTTCTTAAAACCCACCTTTTCTCATTGGCATTTCACACCACATTGGTTTGTTGTTTCATGTGCATGTATATATTTTTGGGAGGGGCAGTCCAGTTTGTTTAGTCTATTTATTGTTTTGTTTTATTGTGCAGTCTGCTTTTACTTCTTATTGTTTTTATCCTAGTTAATGTTTTATCTTTGTTTTTATTCTTTTTATTTTAATCTTGTTGTTTATGCCTATGTACAGCACCTTGGTCAACTGTGGTTGTTTTGAAGGTGCTTTATAAATAAATTTGATTTGATTTGATTTGATACACTCTTTACATGTGAAATGCCACGAATAAACAAAAACAGCAGAAACACAGATATAAAAAGCAACTGCAGCAGTATTGACCGTGAAATCTTCTCTGGTTTTTATTTTGTGTTTATTTCAACTACTTTACTGCCAATCACACAGTTTGTGCTGTTTGTCGGCTGATCAAGAACTAAGCATTAGCTCCATGGGAAAATGTGGATAATTCTAGAATAGTGATTTATTAGGATAAATGCATTAGAGGATGGAGAGGCACATAGGCATGTAACTTACATGATTATTTGGGCAGACAGATAGTCATAGATATTTTTAGAAAATTTTAGAAACATGTGAACTAGTACTAAACTATTAATATGTAAATCTAGTAGTAAGCACTACGTACTTTCACTTAGTCTTACTGTCAAGTGCTATTTTGTGATGCTTGTACTTCACTTCATCATACCATTTTTCCCTTCCTCCAATTACATTATTAGCAACATTTAATTATTTTGTGTATGAACTACATTATTAGCTTGTAGTATAGCACTTTGTTATAGTTTAAACTAACCACACAGCAAATATAATTAAATCTGGCTCCATTTTGACCAGATACAACATTTAAATGCCAGTGCCAAGAATCAGTGCTGATAATTAAATATAACCACATTTAAATATTATAAGTGTGAAACTTAGCTTATTTATATGATAGGATGGATATTTTTACTTTTACCCAAACAAAGCATCTGGACAGCTTTTCTTCTTCCACCAATGTCGCCATGTTAATGCCCCCACCCCTATGCTGGCTAATTTCTACTTTCTCAGTAGCCCCTCTGTATATTAAGTATACTACCAATCCACTACCACTGTTCTGTCCTGCCTGTTTACCTAGCAGCTCTTTTGATGTCTTGCCTGTGTATTGTATCTCTGATTGCCCTCTGATTCTCTGTGTGTTGGCTTACCTGTCAGCTGACTTCCTGCCATTATTTTTGTACTTGGGTTCTCCTCTCTGCTTTTCCACCACCCCATCATGAGATCCATCTGTCCATCTTCTACACACCGCTTTATCTCTGTGGGGTTGTTGGGGCTGGAGTCTATCCCAGCTGACTGGAGCCTGCGTGTCACCAGTCTCCATGATGACATTCACCACAGAAGCAACTGACTTCAGCATTGCTTTGTCTCTAATAATATATGAATTATTGCTCATATACATTAGCTTGCTCACACACTGGCATTGTCTGACTTTATCTGAATTTAAAAAATGTAAAACATTTAGCCATGAACTATGTGTTTATTCAGTGAATGATGCTGGAAATAATGTTTTCTCTTCTCTTTTTTTCTGTTTTGGCCCCCCCATCTTTACCAGTTGCTGTTTGATGCTCAGCTGGTTGTGTTTAGTGAAGTTTTCTCTTAAAAGACTTGCCTAATGGTACTGGATTAAGAAGAATGAGGGTACATTTTGTGAGACAGAAAACCGAGAAACTAACTTAGAGACTAACTCTAAGTAAAGTTTAGAGAAAGTGGTGATATTCATTTGTAATTATTTGAATTGTTCTCTATATTAAATGCTACTTTGTGCAGCTGTAAACATAGGTAAATAATTCATGCTTAGAGCAGACAAGTACTTTTGTTAACTGCTGCAATGACAAGCATTCCCTCTGTGTGTAGCTACAAGCACAGGGTGTGTGAGTGAGTGTATCCAACTTGGAACTTTGTGAAAGTGACTTCTGTTTGTGGCAACTCCTCTTCCTGTCACTGCAGCCAAGCACTAACTGTTATTGATAGCCCTGCCGTAATACTGCCTAAGACAGCACTGTTGTCGGTGCCCTTGCCTCCAGTAATCACAGCAACTTTAAGTGATTGCGATACTTGTCTGACAGCGGGCAGGAAGGACTGGGCAGCTACTTTACATATAAATGCTTATTTATTCCCTGCGAGAAAGAAACAATTAAAATGCAGTCATGTTTAAACTGTGGCCAAGCAGGCCTGCTCAGTAGCAGTATTTTGTATAAGTTGACCCGCATGATCTAAAAATAAATATGAAAATTAAACCAGTTATCAGTAAAACAACACAGCACAACTCACCTTTGAATCCTCATAACTAGTCACAGATGAAAATATTCCACAAAAAACGGCCATAATCCAACCTTGGACATCCAGACAAAACAAGCCAGTAAAATATTTTGTCCAAAACATGTCTTGAAATCAAGTAAAAATGTTTGGGAACTTCCAGGTTTGTTTTGGGCTGATGTATGCTGATTAGTGTTTCAGTCCAGCCTGGCCAGGAGACTTCACTTTGAGGCTCTACACTGAGACCATATCACACACAAAGAACATTTTGACAAATGTAAAAATTTAAGATTTGTTATCAAATCAGTGTGTCCACATATTAACAAAACATCATTTCCAAATTTATTCTTACAGTCTTGGAAATCTGTATGCTGGCTCTCGGCATTTGAATATATATGTGAAATACCACAGAAATACTGTGCAAATAACTTTTTTTTTACAAACTTCACTCTTACTGAAACGGCATTGCATAAATACTGAGCAATGAAAAGGACCAAAACATGTCTCTTCATGCTACTACCTACTATGATTTTTAAAAGGGAAACTCTGCAATTATTTCGAGCTTTTCTACATTACAAGGACACATAATTCATTTAACTCCTCTCAGAGTTGCACAAGAACAGTGTGACATTCAGAATGGTACCATGATTGAGCCACTATCTCAGCAGAGGAATGTATAGCATTAACCCTAATAGTCCGACTGCAGAGAGTGAATCAGCACTCTGGTTTGGTTTCAGGCAGTATTAGTGGACCGAGGCTCATATCTGCTCAGTAAAACTAAGCATGTCGGAACTAATTATCTCCTTGAAGCTCTTCTTCTCATATATCTGGAATGAAAATGAACACTGACTCTAAGAGTGCACAGAATATTAGTTTAACATTAATTTTAAAAACATGTAAAGTGGTGTGAACTTTTAACATGCAGATAGTCTTTGTTTCCCCAACATGCAGACAGATTTCAGATCTGAGGCAATTCTTTACTGGATCGACTGTCTGCAAGCTATTCAAGCTTATTTGTGATTCACAATGTTTCACATTAGGTTGCTTGACAATAATTCTGTTTTGCATTTGATTAAGCAGTTTTGAGATAGAATAGACTGATTAGTTAACACATTCATTTGACACAGTCTTTTGCTTTCAGCATTGTTGATGTAGTTATAATATATTCTGCCTCATTTGATTCTGGCTGATAGCTCCTAGCTCGCTTGATTACATTCTCCGATTGGTGTAATTATTGCCATCAAGTGTAATCAAAGAGCCAACCTTAAATGTGTATTTGTGTGGGTTAAGTGGAGCTATGTCTTATTGCTCTGTGTATTTAGTGGTGACTTTGAGTACTGAGACTGAAACTATGAAAAGCTGCTGTAATGAATGTGTTCAGTAACAATGTGGACAAATGAAAATATGTAAGTGTAAACTCTGTTTCTGATTATAACCCTGAAAATCCTTCTGTGAGGCAAAAATACACATTCAGAAGTGTAATTTTGCAATATTTATAACTCTGAAAATATTACAATGCCACATCAGAGACTCAGGGGCAGGACAATGGCGATATGACAGACTGACTTGGAGTATAACACAATATTATTTCCACACTAAAAAAAACAAAAAAAAAACTACAACAGGAAGTATAAAAGAAATAAACTTGAAACGGGATGTAGTGAAAGCACTACTCAAAACTAAACTGGAGACCCCTATGGGTTCGGAAGAATAACAACAACCAGGGTCAAGTCGAACAAACTATAAATGGACAAAAACTAACCCAAACAGGTTTCTACCAAGCCGGGAGAGTTCTAACAAAAATGCTATTCCTAAATTACACAAATGCTGACAACTAACAAAAGCTAGAATTACATTTATCTGAATACAAAGACACTATACAATAATTCACTAATTCTGACAGATTGGTGACTACGGCAGCTAGAATTACACTCAGCAAAATACTAAACACTTTACAAGAATTGTAACTGATCTGGACTCAGAAAGCAGAAAGGGAACTGACAGACAAGAAGGGACAGAGGCAAGGGAGACTGAGGCAGACCAAGGTGGTTTGGCATGCAAAGGGAGACGTCTGACAGGTGCTGCGGATGGTGAAAGGTGGCTGGAGGTGTCCAGATCTGTACAGGTGGTAGTGGATGAATGGTACAGAACCTAGGTGGGAGAAGACAAGCAGGCAGGGAGTCCAGAGCTAGAAAGCAAGAACACATGATCAGTATGAGGGTTAGTCAAGGTGAGCTAGACAGAACACCAGTCAGTACTAAATAAGGTATTTCTACGGTCCAGTGTCGAGCAGAGTCAGCATCTGGCTTTTATGGGAGAGGATGGTGAAGCGGAGATCACTCCCACCTGCTCATGCACTTCCTCTACTGATTGTCACTGGCAGCACTTGTCAGCAGTCACATTCCACACTCACACCCACCGAGGAAGAGAGAGAGAAGGAAAAGGGAATGGAGGAAAATGTGCCACGGCCTGGCAGCTGAGGTGGAGGGTGTGACATATAACGTCCTAGATGTAATTCTAAACCATTGCTTTGACAAGAGTGTGTAGATCAATGAGGCTCTCACCTCTGCCTATACCTCCCCATCCCACTTGCCACAGCTCAAGCACATCATCTCACCTACAACTGCTCAAACAGTGCACAACCACTGTATGCTACACAATGACAAGTTGGAATATTGGACTAATTCAGCCAGAACCAATTTTGAATATGAAGACAGGAAGTGCCACTCTGCAAGTTGGCAGGATTGGTTCCTTAGACTGGTTTAATATGAACACTGTAAGTCTGAAGCTGCATTTTGAGGATATAATTCATTCATCATCATTTAGGATGAGGCCCAGCCATAGGCCTCCAGATCAGAATGAGAGAGAGCATGCTGAGCATCAGGGATGTATCAGACTGGTACATTTGAGGATAGACATGTCTGAGTGTGAAAGAATTGCTATTTAAGGGCCATGCCAGCAACAGTGAGATAAAGGGAAAGACACTGTGGAGGCAACATGTGTTCAAATTCTATTGAATATGATGTTCACAGTCTTTTCCCATTTTTACTTTAAAAGACAGAAACAGTGTCAACTCATAATCACCCTAGTATAGAGATTTGAAGCTTGAATCATGAATATTGTGTATTTTGTTTGTTTGTTTATTTTTTTTATTTAGTTTCAAAAATGTTTTACAGACTGCAGGTTTTACTGTCTAAGACATCAAATGAAGGACCTTTGTTCCAGGTTAAAACGCCATACAGACACATGGTATAAGTAAGATCCACTTGTTTATAAGAAAACAGGTTTATGTTAATGATAATTACTGCTATTATTCCTATTTTTATTACTCCGCCAAGAAACGTGGCAGAGTTATCTGACAATCCGTGTTGGTTTGTTTGTCTGTCTGTCTGTTTGCAACATTACTCAAAAATGGACTAACGGATATGCATAACGTTTTTCAGAGAAGGTCAGAAATGATACAGTTGCCAATTGATGATATTGTGGCAGTGACACATCTTTTAGTCTGGATCCATGGATTTGCTAAAGATTTCTGTATCATTGCAAGATAGCGACAGGGCGTCATTGTAACTATGACAACGAGTGAACACTACGTCAGCTGGCTGCTGATGATCACACGATTGTGATCCTACTACGAATTGACTGCTGCGGACTACAAATTTTTTAAAAGTTTCATCTGCCAAAAATCATACAATGACTGAGCAAACTTGGTGGAATATTGTGATCTTTGAGTGCTTTTCAAGTTATTATTATTATTATTATTATATGTGTACTGTTCTGCTACGTGTATATACATCCAGTATGTTTACGCAGGAAACAGTCAGCCAAACTCAGTTTCACAAGCCGATGTCCTGTCAGATTTTGCTACCCATCGAAATTGCTCCTTTGCGGCTATGCGCATGCGTTCTACGTCATTAACATCACGCCCATAATTATTTGCTCCCTGTCAGAGTTCCTGGGAGCATTATTTGATGGGGTGCGAGTAAACTATCAAAATATGCTCCCGCCCGAAGTACATATAAAACACACCAAAACTAGCTGGGATTAATGACACATGGCTATTGGGATGAATATTAATGATTTATTCGTGCACTGAGTACTGGGAGCATTATTTGATGGGGTGCAAGTGAACTATCAAAATATGCTACCACCCTAAAGTACATATGAAACACATCAAAACTAGTTGGAATTAATGATACGGAGGTATTGGGGGTGAATATTAATTATTTATTCGTGCACTGAGTACCAGGAGCATTATTTGATGGGGGGCGAATGTATTATCAAAATATGCTCCCCTACAATTTTGGTAAAAAAATAGAGGAAGACGCAAGAAGATTCTTTTTTTTTTTAACATGGTAACGTCATTGTAATTAGATAAACAACTGTAATGGACAAGGCTATAGGAAAAAACAGTGGCAGCAAAATTTGACAAAGTAGCAAAAATTTATAGACGCGTCCATCAGAAAATTCAACGGTAGCAAAATCTGATAAGGTAGCAAAATCTGACAGAACACCGGATCAGAGCGTCTTGCTCCCTTTATTGAGTTGTTACAATGACTCATGAATCTCCGAGTGAAACTGAAATAAAAGGCAGAAAAAATGTACAAAATTAACGTATTAAATTGTTTTCGCTATTACTTGTCAAACATACAATCAACAGCATGAAATAATGGATCAGCGAGAAAAGAAACTCAACAGACGCTGTTTTTCCCTTTCACCACAAGATGGCACTATAATCACATTAACACAAGAGTGCCTGTATAATGAGAGCGGCGACATGACGGGTCCAAAAAATTTTGGTCACGTGATCTATAGGAGCCATTTTGTTTCCTATTCATGAACGCCGGTTATGCCTGTTAACGTTGTTTACAACGCAGAGAGTAATTCTAGGTCTTTTTTGGCTTCATAAATACCTGAAAAATGACGGGCTGTTGTGCCTTTGGGTGCACAAATCGATCGGAGAAGGGATTCCACATGTTTAGATTTCCCAGGAGTAGTGAAAGAATGAAACTGTGGGAAAATAAAGTCCGGAGAGTGGGAGGCAGTTGTGGTTATTTTGACTTTGACCATTTTCATGCATGGAGATGCATGAAATAATGAATGTCTTCATTAGTCAGTATTTTGTTTATGTATGTATATAGCGTAATCATATATTGTCTCTTCAAATTATTAAAATAAGTGACTTTGCTGCCATTATCTGCTTCTCTAACATATATTAGTGTGTGTGTGTGTGTTTACAGTGTTTGCAAAATACCTGTCGACAGTCGAGCTTAATATCAGAATATTCTATTACCTATTATTATTATTATCTATTATTCCCGCTATGAATATTAAAATACGCCGAACCATTTGTCCTGTATCATAGCTACATGTATGACGTTTGTAGCAAAAAAAAAAAAAAAAAAACACGTTAAAATCAGTTCAATATTCAGAGTTAAGATGGATTAAATGCGCTGTCAAACAGCGCTGAGTGGAGCGGGTGACCAGACCAAGATGGCGGCCGTATTTCTCGCTGCGCAGCACCCCGAGCGGCGTCTACTCTTTATTATGTCTATGGGACTGGCAGCCTGTGCTCTGGGAGGGGGAGAAGCTCACAGCAGCACCTGCTGCTTGTTGAAAACAGTAACTGCAGAATGAGCTGAGTTTTCCTATGAGAGTCTACAAAACGGCAGAAAAAGTCGCTAGATTTGTCGCTGGTTGCTTTTGACAAAAAAAAGTCACTAGGAGCTTTGAAAAGTCGCCAGATATAGCGAGAAAGTCGCTAAGTTGGCAACACTGGTCTTGATGGTTTCAACTGAACATAGCTGCTCACGTTGCTCACATAACACTGCTACTGAATGGCGGAGTTATTACCCATAATGCACTGCACATTCCCCAAACGTCTTTCAAAATAAAATGCTCCGTGATACAGTAAGAATAACAATAACCTTTACCCTTTTTTATCATTACAAATTACACATTACGTTAACAAATATGCAAATGTGCTTATTCAAAAAGAACAACTCTAATTTTCCAACCTGCAGGGCAGAACAATATGTTTTATTGTTCTTAAGAAGAAACAGACTACAATTTACTCGCAGTTTTCATTTGATGGCTCTTTAAGATTTTAAAACATAATGCAAATTTAAAATGATACAGCCGTGAAATAAAAAAAGAAAATGTTGTATGTTACTGGCTCTAATAGGGTGTTTTATCAAAGTGGTGATAGTATGCATGATCTACTGTGAATGTCTAGCCTCGTCTGGTGTTGGATTCACACTAAGAATGTCTATTGTGTCTTTAGCCTTCTGGCTTCCAGTGGTGCTGCTCAGCTGGCGACTTGGACAGTACTGCTGCTATCTATCTATCTCAGAAAACAGACCTTACAAAAGCTTAATGGCAGGGTGGTAAATAATGGCTTTGGATGCAATGACAGTCTGAGATGAAAGGTCTGTCCCACATCAACAAAAGAAAGTTGGCTTTGCATGGCTGTATTGATCTGTGCTGTCCTCATCCTACCTTACCTGGAACATAATAAATAGCTGCATGAGTACTGTAAACAGTAACTTTTCTTTGAGCTGGCTTCCAAAATGCAAAAGAGATCCATCAAATGTCCAGGGTTTTGTACAGGAAAACATGCATTAAATGTATGTTTAACATTCTATCTGTTAAGTTGTTGAAATCATTGATCTGCATCTCCAGCCCTTATAGACTATCCTCTAAAGTTTCAACTCAGCCTTCAACCATCCAAAATAAAAGAAGATGTTTCTAATAAATTCCATGTACTTGTGCATGGCCAGTGAGAATGACTCTATTGGATTAGCCCTTCAGTTTCATAAATAAACAAAAACAAATGAATTACATTAACTTAACGAAACTGTCATAACAACCTAAGAACTGAGTGAGTGAAAGCTTATGTACTGTCAAATTACTGTCTTTCCATGTTCTTCATTACTCATCCTGCACAATGACATAGGACTGCATTCTCTCTAACTGTCTCGTTAGATCATTCTACTGGCACTGAGTGTTAGAAGGGGCGGGGGTGATGGAGGAGATATTATTGTCATTTATAGGCAAATCTGGAGAATTCATTTGAAAGCAGTGATTGAAACACTGTCGGAAACTGCACAAGAAGTTAGAATGTGGAGGCAAACACTGTGGCAAATAAAGGAGTAATCCACCTCCCAATTTACTGTCATTGCTTGTTCGTATATCTTCCCAGCAACAATTTCATTATGACACATACCTTTGCAACAGTTACCCCTTTAGAAACAGCTGTTCCTTTTTATTTTACTCAAAAGAAGCTTAAAATAAGAGATGCATGTGTATTATGCCAGTAGCAGGTAATGCAGCAGAGCAGACTAGGTATTAAGCCCTCAACTTTACATAATTTCACATTGCCAGATTTGTTTTCATAGACATGCTACCACTTTGATTCTGTACAACTGAAGATCAACACCTAAAATGCATTGTTAATGTTTTAGATGCCTGAGCTTGATGCATAAAACCCAATCCAATGTTTTAGTTGTGAATCTACATAAAGACCGACACATGCAGACACATTCTTTTGGACAGCCTAATGGAGCTGAGTCATCTAAAGCTGGATCCATGACCTCAGTTTGCATCCCCTGTTAATGAATGGATGCAGATATGCCCTTAATCACCTGTACACCGTGTAACATTTCTGCCTGCTCCACAACATGTGCATCTGTTGGTGAAAAGAATGGCAAGAATGATTTTATCAATACTTATGTGTAAAATGGCTGCCATTATTATCTATGATCATTGCTGGGGTCATTTATAGCACAGCCCAAATTATTGTTATTTCACCTGGAAACCATCAACGTGATATCTGTCATCATCAGTAGTTTTATTTACTGCATTCGTATCAAAAATGATCAGTAATACAGAGAAATATGCAGACATGTCCAGTGCAAATCAAGCAAATCTTACAACTACTCAAACAAGCAGAATTAATCAGTGATCAATATTTTGAAATGCATCTTTAATGGTTGTCCACAAATAATGTAAACTATAAAAAAGAATCACATAATTAGTGACTTATTGAATTTACTGTCAACTAAATGATCAATTTCGTATTATTAAATTTTGTACCAGAACTACTTGTTAAGTTTGCACTCGTTAATAAAGGGGCACCTTCCTCAGTTTATCTGAGGAAATTATTAGTTTAAACAAAACCTCAAAGAGACTTATTGAAATGAAGTTGATCAATCTGATATCTGAAAGTCTACAATTCTGATTAAACTGACCTCAGTTCCCACACAAAAAAAAGCATGAGACTGTTGGGGCAAGACAGAAACCCCTCTCTGTTCTCCCATTGCAAAGGTAAGGATTAGTCCTCTTCTCATCAATATGTATCATCTGACTGAAAATCATCATCATTTCACTTAAGTTTTGTTGTTCTGTGTTTAGATGGCCAAGATGATGACCCCCTCACCAGATGGACAGGCCTGGACAGCTGATTATGCGGGCTGCAAACCTCCTTCTCCTGAGAAGGTATATTTACCTCTCTATAATCAATTAAAAGAACATTACAAAGCAGGCATCTCCATTTGTGGCCATTTTTGTCATTCCTCTTTTTTTCAGGCACATTTACTGTATAATCACAATTCCAATGAATCGCTAGCGTTAGGAAAATTGAAGCTATTAGCTAGCTAGCTATCAGCTACCAATCTAGCTTATTCGTTAGATTGCCATCTTTCAGATAGCTAGCTTTGGGACAACTGAAACTACTAGCTAGCTAGCTGGCAGCTAGCAATCTAGTTTATTCAAAGGCTCGCTAGCTGTTAGCTAGATTGATAGTTTTCGGATAGCTACCTTTTAGACAACTGATGCTATTTAGTCGTTAGCCAACTATCTAGCTATCTTGTTGCTTTATTTTTTAAGTGTCACTGTTATTGTCATTTATCAGATGACCCAAACACCGACTCCATCACAAGCCCAGGTTCATGACAGCTGCATCCACCTCAGCTGATGCACCCACAGACAAGGTAACCCAGACAGCAAGCAGTTATTGAAACTATATTGAATCAATGTTATTTTTTCAACTATAAGTCATTGAATCAATGTTGAAATCTGATGTTGATTCAACATCATGTTGCACCATTTTTTAATATTGAAACAACATTGAAATTCTGACCACAGACCAATGGTATTTCAATGGTATTTCAACCATCAGGAACATTGAAACAACGTTGACATTTCTATTCAACTATAAATCAATGTGGTTTCAATTTAAATTTAAATGGTAAAAGCGCTGCCTTATCTGCAGCCAGGATGTGGAAAAGGTGATGAAAACATTTTACTGTAGAGTCAAATGATTACAGCAGATGACTTTAAAATACAAAATAACTTTTATTACAATTTATGCTAATTAATTTTTTTAACAAAACAAACGAACGAAAAAGGAACTTCAGGAGTGTGTGTGTGTGTGCGTGCGTGCGTGCGTGCATTGTCTTGTGTGATGTGTGTGATGTCCCACCTTCCCTCCACCAACTTATTCAGGAATTCCAGAATTATTTCTACAGCAACCAATGAGAAGAACAAAAAGAACAAAAGAGAAGAACAGTCTCAAGAAGTCGGTTGCATAGGCAATTTAGAGCGTCCAGTCCCCCTGCCCTATCCGGTGCGTAGCGCAGCCACTTCTGCACCACCTGTGCAAACTCGAACTGTGTGGCTGTTCCTCCCTCCAGAACAAGAGCATCTAAACAGAAAAGAGAAAGAAAATGCAAAGTTAGCCCCTGAAAAAGGAAAGGCGTATACTATGGCCATTTTGCCATTTTATTTTGATCATTTATGTCTGTGTGTCCACCGGACACTGATTGAGTGAGCACCTATGCATGATGTGCCAGGTGGTTTGACAGGCTAGAGCACAAACGGTTTCTGACTGCAACGCCAGCAAGAAAATTGTTGAAGTTTTGTGTTTTGCTAGTGGTAGGGACATTTTCTGTGGACATGTGGTAAGCAAATAAAGAAATGGCTAACCATACAGCTACAGAGTTCCAGTAATCCAGTAATGCAAGTCACTGCGATCATGTCAGCCGTCTCTCGAATGTGCACATCAGAGACATATGAACAATTAACACTGATGAACAATTAACATACCCACCTGTCTGCAGTTACCTGAGTGGATAAAAGCACGCGCAAAGTGGTGCAAAAAATACCGTAAGCTATTTTATGTCTGCAGAGGGATACATGAGTTTGTGTTTTCTCCTTTTGCAGACTGTTTCCTTATACAAACACTTCTCTGGCGATAGGTGAAAGTTGGTATGAAATATTTTCATTCGATCTATGTAGGCATAGGCCATAGGGATGTACAAAGGACATGCTTGAATTCATGCGTGCGCACAGATTCATACATCTGGATTTTTTTGTGCGAACAACATTTTCTGGATTTGACTGTACATGAGGCCCCTGGGCACTGAAGATGTTGGAGCGGCTGGCTTGACCACGCGAAAACGAGAGACGGCTGATGTGACCGCAGTTGCAAATCTGCGCGGCGCGTTTGTCACATAAGCCCGTCAGTAGCATATCATTGGGCTAAGCTACTAAAGTGTAATTTTTGTTTCTTGAGATTCATTTAATTAATATTACTATTTTCAAATATGCTCGAGTTAACAGTAGGCCCCAGGCATTGCATATTTGTTAGAGAACTGTTGCTGCTGATAGGCTAAATCAATTGAATAATCTACAGTACTCACCAAACGTACTTGGAGAGAGCCAGCTCTCTGAAAGGGCGCTTCTGTTTGGATGGATCTTTTTTTTCCCCAGCCCAATTAATTTCTGAAGCTAGCTCATTTGTGAGAGTCCATGCCAGCATCCTCCGGATTTTGAGCTCCACAGTGGTTCCTCCAATTTTGGCAAGGAGTGCAGTCTATCAGAACAAAAGTATGTATTACACAAACAAGAAGTGTAAAAAACAAGTGTCATTTTAGTGAATGTGATTGTGTTGGCATTGCGAGCAATTACTTTTTTCTTTAATGTGGAATAAATACGTTTGAGAGTAAATACAAATTCAGATAGGCCTAATTATCAATATAAAAATGTCATTATTGAACATATGTATATGTTTATTACTTTCATTGTTTTAGTTGTGGATCACTTGAGTTTTCCATTACATAATTTATTTTTATTTTATTAGTTTATTTGAACAGGGACAGTGCGCATTAATCAACATTTCTGTAAATGTTCCAGTTTTAGCTATAAAGCTAGTTTCCAACTGTAGTCCCTGGGCAGATGAAAATGCCAGCAACAGCATAACAAAAATCTGTATATAAACTTACCATTGCTCCCTGGTTGTCCTTTGTTTGCAGACCGGCCTCTGCTTGGTCTAGTGCCTCTAAATTGCACAATGGCAAGTTGAAGGGCACCCCTGGCTGAGGTCCCACCGGCGCTACAGCCTGGCCACACCTGCAGGACTGGCAGAATTCTCTGAACTCCTGCTGCAGGTCCCTGACTTCTTTGGTCAGCTCACTTACAGCAGTTAGGAGTCTCTGCATCACCACATCTATTGAAAAACATATGCACTATAAGTGTGCACCCCATTGAATTTAGACATTTCAGTAATATGTGGAAAGAATGAAATTATTTTTTAAACTTTTTTCGTCTGCCTGTATTACAATTTAGTGCTTTGGAATCCCATTCATTTTAACTTTCTTATAAACAATCTAACAACAATTTAACTATTTGAATGTGTAATGCAAGGTGAAAGAGAGAAATGCCAGTCATGTTTAGATGTAGAAAAAATGTAAAAGATCTGTGTCAGTAGTCTCAGTTCTGCAAATCTGCCTTTTCTGCCAACATGACCACACGATACCCAGCTCACATAACAAATTTTGTTCCACAGTGGTAGTGTAGTTGAGAGGAAATGCCCTCTAAGGACAGTATTTCACATTAACAATTCTGTTATCTCAGTTCAGTGGTGACATGAGTTGTGGTCCCACATGTTTGATCCCAAGTATGTCCTTAAACTTGCCTATAAACTAAAATATTTAGTTTATGTGCAATTTGTCAATTGAACTATTGAAGGTTGGTGGCTTATTCTTAGTTAAAAGCACAGAGGAAAGATGAAATAACATTGTTGCACTTGCCTTTTAAGGCCTGCCGCGCATTGTCCCTTGAATCAGTAACTAATGTGAGGATAGAAAGCAGACCATTTGACAGGGTTTTTAGCAGGTTTGAATTTTAAAGTTTCCAAAATTGCCATATTTAAATGTTTCTTTTTAAAATATACCTGCAGGAGATGACTCCTGTGGGAGTTGTATTCCAGTTGGCGTGGCCAGCAAACTTTGGCTTTGGAACTCTTTCAGAAGAGTTCTGTCTCTGGCACCTTCATGGAAGAGGTCCTCAGAGAGACAACCAAATTGGAGGGTCTCGTATGTTTTTGGGGAAGATGAGGTTAGATTTGATTGGATGGTTGGAGGTGAGAAGATGATATGAGATGATAATCAGATTCTTAATGCTCTGCCAAATCATGCATTATACACATGTGCACACACACTCGCACGCACATTTACCTGGATACAAAATTCTGGGGGCTTGTGGGAGTCTTTCCTGGGTTTCCAGCCCGGTCTCACGGGGATTCGTGAAACTGTCACGTCAGTTTTTGTTTCGGTTTCGTGCGCACCAACATGATGTCGTCATGTTTTTCGTGCGGCTCACCACGAGCGAAACCCGCTGTGGTAATCACATCTGAAAGTGGTTTATACCGGCGGATTCATGACGATCTAAGCTGTCCATCGGCATTTGCGGCCGCCGCCATTGCGGCCGCCAGACATCCGGCCACAATGAATCCCCTTGGGGTTTCACAGCTGTCAGAGTCTGAATTATATCTGGGATTCAGCCTATAAGTCCACAAAGGAGAAATCATTTTGATTATGTACACATACACACGCTCACACACACACACACACACACACACACACACACACACACACACACACACACATATATGTGTTTTCCGAGAGTGACCGCGGCCCGCGGAATTGCGGATTACCGCTCATCTGTCCGCAGGTTGCTGCCGAAGTCTAATCACTTGGTTCTTGTGTCATTTCTGACCGACCCTGAAAACTTAATTCAAATCCCTGAGTCCGTTTGAGTGATGTGGGTAACAAGGAAATGATTCACACACGCTGACCGTCACATAACTCCGCCGTGGCTCTCAGCAGCGAGACCGACACGCCCCGTCTGCCCCAGTTGTCCAACCACTCCAAGACTGTATCGCTGCAGTCTCAACCACGGAGCGCGTTGCCCGGGGTCGTGTCCCGCTCAGCGGTGGTCGACCCTCCGGACAACACGGACATTTCTCTCCACTCTTTGGTGGAATAATTAATCTAATTTACCTCATTCTTTCAGTGCTCTAATGGATCTGGATGCAACAGTTTCCATCATGGTGATTTGTCTGGTCTGTTGTCAGCTCATTTCAGCCGTTCTAATATGTTTCGTGATTCTTTTTTTTAATTGTGTATCAATCGATGATTTTCTTTTTCTTTTTTGTATTCCACCACAATATTGCACGGTTGTAAAACAGTTTAGCTCCGCTTTGGTGAAGATCATCAGTGAATTAATTGTTTATCATGGTCTTCAGCAGTAATTTTTATTGGTAAATGAGAGACATTAGTATCGCACGTCTGCATCTTCAAACCATAAACAGGAAGTGATTCAAGATCATAGGCATTTCACTTGCTGTTTAACTATGCCATGCTTAAACCAAATTGAGAGGAACTAAGCCATCGGACATCTGCAAGCTGGAGAGTCTGTCTGAGACATTGCCCGTCACTTTCATGTCAACATCACCACCATTTACCGTCTCCAGCGTCGATACAACACCACACAGAGCACCGATGACCTTCCCCGAAGTGGACAGACTCTCCAGCTTGCAGACGTCCGATGGCTTGGTTCCTCTCAATCTGGTTTAAGCGTGGCATAGTTAAACAGCAAGTGAAATGCCTATGATCTTGAACGAAATTTATACCCACTGAAGGTGTCGATAAATCGTGCATATTCAATTGCACGTGCCAAGTGTGAATCATGTCCACATCATCAATGCATTGGTGTATTGCGACGATTCGTTTTCGGTTTTCACACCAACCTTACAAAACGCAACAGAAAATGTTAAGAACACACCATGTATGGAAGCGAATGTGACTCAAAACTCAAATTCAAAAGCATTAGCAGAAATGCTTTTGCATTTCAAAGTCATGGCTGCACTATTTGACTCAAAACTAAAATGAAAAAGCAATATTCCAAAATGCAATTTCATTTTCTTCTTCAGCACTGCTCATTCTGTGACTAAATGAAAAAGCAAAAGCAAATCACATTTGACATTTAATTTTCAAAACGTTCACCAGCAAAAAGGTAACAAAATTCAATTTTGAAATGTCAAATTCGAAAATGCAAAAGCATTAGCAGAAATGCTTTTGCATTTCAAAGTCATTGCTGCACTATTTGACTCAAAAATGAAATGAAAAAGCAATATTCCAAAATGCAATTTCATTTTCTTCTTCAACACTGCTCATTCTGTGACTAAATGAAAAAGCAAAAGCAAACTCAGAAATGCTTTTGCATTTTCGTGTTCCCCCGCAAAAAGTGTCTCATAATTCAAATGCAAATGCATTCTCAAGTGGCGCATTCTCGTTCTGGCCCCTTCTGCATTTTGTGTGGGGTGTGGGGTGTGAAGTGTTACTTACTCAGGGAAACACACAACAATGTACCTGTGTATGGTAAATGTAAATAAACTCTATCCTGTTCTAGTGTAGCTCCTTGTTATATATATATATATATATATATATATATATATATATATAATCTAAAAAAAGAGATTCTCTGTACCCAGAGGGGAAATAGAGGGCTGGAAGTTTTAATTTTTGAAACTATGAATAATATGTTCAAAATTAATTGGTTATGTCGCCTCATAAGAGAAAATGTTAAAATGTGGAATGCAATACCAAATTATTTATTCAAAAAATTAGGAGGAATTCATTTTTTGCTTAAATGTAATTATAAAATTGACAAAATACCAATTCAATTATCAAACTTCCATAAACAGGCGTTGCTCTCCTGGGGGCTGATCTACAAACAAAAAAAAGAAATTAAAAAAAAAAAAGAAAAACCAAATGGAAAATACTTTGAAAATGAACTCAAACAGTACTTTAATAAACAAGTCTGAAATTTTTATGGCTTTGTTGTTTGATGATGATGTTATTGTATGAAGAACATGACATCCCTGCCCCAAACCACATGTACACACGTGGACAAAATTGTTGGTACCCCTCAGTTAAAGAAGGAAAAACCCACAATTCTCACTGAAATCACTTGAAACTCACAAAAGTAACAATAAATAAAAATGTATTGAAAATTAAATAATCAAAAACAGCCATTACTTTTGAATTGTTGATTAACATAATTATTTAAAAAAACAAACTAATGAAACAGGCCTGGACAAAAATGATGGTACCTCTATAAAAGATTGAAAACTATTTGACCAGAGTGACATGATTAACTCAGGTGTGTCATTTAATTGACATCACAGGTGTTTCCAAACTCATAATCAGTCAGTCTGCCTATTTAAAGGGAGACAAGTAGTCACCCTGCTGTTTGGTGAAAAGGTGTGTACCACACTGAACATGGACAACAGAAAGCGAAGGAGAGAACTGTCCCAGGACATCCGAAAAAAAATTATAGACAAACATCTTAAAGGTAAAGGCTATAAGACCATCTCTAAACAGCTTGAAGTTCCTGTGACAACAGTGGCTCATATTATTCAGAAGTTCAAGACCCACGGGACAGTAGCCAACCTCCCTGGACATGGCCGCAAGAGGAAAATTGATGACAAATTGAAGAGACGAATCGTTCGAATTGTATCCAAAGAGCCCAGAGCAACCTCCAAAGAAATTAAAGGTGAACTCCAAGGCCAAGGTACATCAGTGTCAGATCGCACCATTCGTCGTTGTTTGAGCCAAAGTGGACTTCATGGGAGACGACCAAGGAGGACACCACTGCTGAAAAAAAGTCATAAAAAAGCGAGACTGGAATTTGCAAAAATGCATGTTGACAAGCCACAAAGCTTCTGGGAGAATGTCCTTTGGACAGATGAGACCAAAGTGGAGCTTTTTGGTAAGGCACATCAACTCTATGTTCATAGACTCAAAAACCAAGCATACGAAGAAAAGAACACTGTCCCTACGGTGAAACATGGAGGAGGCTCAGTAATGTTTTGGGGCTGCTTTGCTGCATCTGGCACAGGGTGTCTTGAAAGTGTGCAAGGTACGATGAAATCTGAAGACTGTCAAGGCATTCTGGAGAGAAATGTGCTGCCTAGTGTCAGAAAGCTTGGTCTCAGTCGCAGGTCATGGGTCTTCCAACAGGACAACGATCCAAAACACACAGCCAAAAACACCCAAGAATGGCTGAGAGAAAAGCGTTGGACTATTCTAAAGTGGCCTTCTATGAGCCCAGATCTGAATCCCATTGAACATATGTGGAAGGAGCTGAAACATGCCATTTGGAGAAGACACCCATCAAACCTGAGACAACTGGAGCTGTTTGCTCATGAGGAGTGGGCCAAAATACCTGTTGACAGCTGCAGAACGCTCATTGACAAATACAGAAATCGTTTAATTGCAGTGATTGCCTCAAAAGGTTGTGCAACAAAATATTAAGTTATGGGTACCATCATTTTTGTCCAGCCCTATTTCATTAGTTTGTTTTTTTAAATAATTATGTTAATCAACAATTCAAAAGTGATGACTGATTTTGATTATTTTATTTTCAATAAATTTTTATTTATTGTTACTTTTGTGAGTTTCAAGTGATTTCAGTGAGAATTGTGGGTTTTTCCTTCTTTAACTGAGGGGTACCAACAATTTTGTCCACGTGTGTACATTAGCACTAGCCACTGGCAAAATTCATGTAGAAAAGGTTTTGGTGAATAAAATATTTACATCACTTGCCATTGGTATGGTGGAAAAAAGTCAGTGGAATACTGACTTTGCCTGGACCACATACTTTTCCTGTTTGTCTGAAATGCAATTACATAGCAGTCTTCAGTAGCCTTCAGTCTGTACAGTAATGTTGATCCCATGACCGTCAACTGTCTGTGTCAGAGAGAAACTCCGCTAAGAGCTCTCATGTAACATAAGAAGACCTTCACCAGACCAGAAAACACATGGAGACCAGTAGTTTACTTGCAAGGGTAACAGGACAGTGCCAGCTACAAAGGACTGTCCCAATACATGGTTTATTTATACAGAAGCAGGTGTGGGTACATGGCTGCATAAGATAGAAGTAACTCAAGTTACACTAACATTTGAAGAGCTGCTGAGAGAGTGGAAAAGTACTAAGATGTGGAAGCTAGGGAAGTGAGAAGTGTGTGCGGGTATTCTATAAAAATTATCATGTAAAAACACTATGGACAGACAGTTAATGCCCTAGGGCTTGATTATGATAAATGTATTTACAAGTTCAACTCTAACAGTCTGTTAGATGAAACAACTCTGTGAGGAGGCTTAAGGAGGGTGCTTTGAGCAGACAACTTATTACTATTTTAACGTAATGGGACTTGCTCCGATGTTTGATGCTGCAGTCATGTCATGTTGAAATCTGTGTTGATGTCTACAGAATAGGAGCTAACTAGTAAATTAAATTAGGTGACATAGGGTTATTATGTGTTCATGGTCTCAGAAAAAATGTAAGTCATTATGATCTGTTCAAATGCAATTTCAAGAAAAAAAGAAAATATGTTGCAATGCCCTGGAAAAAAATCCCGGAGGGAAATTCTACAAATAATACAATAATACAACAACAACACACACACACACACACATATATATCTATGTACACACAGACACACACACACACACTATATATATATATATATATATATATATATATATAGATAGATAGATAGATAGATAGATAGATAGATAGAATATAGATAGTGTGTGTGTAAACTATATATAAAATATACATTATTAATATGTATAATATATTATATACATAATATGCACATATACATAATATGCGTGATTGCAGTAAACGTACAAATATGTATATTAAACTAGCTAAGGTAAAAGTAAGTAATAATACGCTAAAATAATACAAAATTTCCATAAATTGGTGAGAGGATGTTCATAATGTTGGAACAATAAAAGTTGTCACTGAAACATTAACTCATACGATCCTTTAACTGAAGACACATTCAACACATTTCTAAAAGCTAGTACTAATGCCGAACTAAAATAAATTAAGCTGTCTGAATAAATAATGAAAATATAATAATTACTGATCACAATTTGTTATAATTTCAGGATAAAACCAGGAGCGAGAGTCGCCGTGTGGAGTCAGTCCGGGCCAGTCATTCTCAGAATGATAGGAGGTACAAAGTGTTTTCCCGCAACCATCAGTGTACCTGTATTGCATTGACATTTCTGGCATACCACACTGAGGGCTGTCAGTTCACCAGGACTACACTCGATAGAGTCCTGGCTCAGGGAGATGCGCTGTATGTCAGAGTCAAACAGCAGTTGATTCACGACAAGACCTTCCAGAGCAATCACCTGATAGTCGAAAAGATGCCAAAACAAGTCCTCACAGACAGACATTTGTATAATGTCAACATGTGTGAAATCAGATGTGGCTTTTTGAAAACTCAAGTATCGAGCCCCGGAAGACAGCAGTGGTGGCTTCCGCTTGCCAATTCAATTCAATTCAATTCAATTTTATTTATATAGCGTCAATTACAGTCAAATCGTCTCAAGACACTTTACAGAACCCATATGCCTGACCCCCAGAGCAAGCCCAAAGGCGACAGTGGCAAGGAAAAACACCCTTTTAACAGGGAAGAAACCTCGAGCAGAACCCAGCTCTATATAGGGGGTACCCATCTGCCTGCTGGCCGGGCGGGTTGAGAAGGACAGAAGAGGGCAAGGGGGAGGGATGGGAGAAGAGGGAGGGGTGGGAAAGCAAGGAAAACACAACACACATTTCGATACATGCATGACAGGATATGTGACACAGACAAAGTATAAGCTGACACTGAAAACTGACTCAGTTTACTCTTATGATGTACGGCTCTGACATTAAACATACTCCATATATAACTAGCAGTAAAATTCAAACAGTATGTAAGTTAGCATAACAAGTATAGTGAAGGCAATGCAGAGTTGACTGGTGGAAAAGGGGAGTTGGAAGCAGAGGGCTGGAGGAAGGTCAGCAGCAGCATCCCACAGTGGACATGATGGAGACTAGACCAGCTGGTGGAACATCGACCGCAGATCTGAAGCATCCAGCTCTGGGACCAGGGACACTCGGAGAAATAGCACAGGGGGAAACAGAGTGAATGTACTGCAATAACGGTATACATATTAAATGTAAAGGTAGATAGAGAAGGGCTCAGTGCGTCAAGAAAAGTCCCCCACCAGCCTAGGCCTATAGCAGCATGACTAGAGGCAGAACGAAGGGACGTCCAAGAGGGACCCTGGTCTGGGTTGTCATGCTTTAGGAGTACTAATAAAATCAGCCATATTCCTAGAAATGAGAGCTGCACCAGCCAAAGTGGGATGGATGCCATCTCTCCTAATCAGACCAGGTTTTCCCCAAAAAGAGCTCCAATTATCTATAAAGCCCACGTCGTTTGATGGACACCACATAGACAACCTGCGGCGAAACGACGACATGCGGCTAAACATGTCATCGCTGGTCAGATCAGGCAAGGGTCCAGAGAAAACTACGGAGTCCGACATGGTTCTGGCGAAAGTACACACCGATACCACGCTAATTTTGGTGACCTCCAATTGGCGTAACCGGGTGTCGTTACTGCCGACGTGAATAACAATCTTATTATATTTACGATTATCTTTAGCCAGCAGTTTCAAATTTGCGATTATCTTTCGCCAGCAGTTTCAAATTTGCTTCTATGTCGCCCGCTCTGGCCCCTGGGAGGCATTTAACTATGGTTTCTGGTGTCGCTAGCTTCACGTTTCTGACTATGGAGCTGCCAATGATCAGAGTTGGTTTCTCAGCGGGTGTGTCGCTGAGCGGGGAAAAACGATTAGAAACATGAAGCGGTTTGTGGTGAGCCGGGACAGCAGGCTTGACTGTTTTTCCTACGAACTGTCACCCATCCACCCGGCTGTTCGGGCGCTGCTAAGGGACGGCTAACAGATGCTACACTAGCTAAGCTATTGCGGTCCGCATTGGCTAAGGGGGCCTGGCTAGCTGCTCGCGGGTTATTTTCCATGGTGCGATTCCAATTCGGAGAGCCTCGCCTCCAGAACTACAAAAAGACTGCACTTATTACACATATCGTTATCACTAAAGGAGGCAGAGGAATAACTAAACATGTGGCACACTGAGCAGGAGAGAGGGAGAGGAAGAGGCAGAAGCAGAAGCCATGCTAACAACACGACACAGTGCTGAAACAGGAAATGACGCAATACGCTCACCGTAACATCAGACGTCGCCTGCAGGATCAGAAGCTTCAGACTCGGGTTCAGACAGCTGAGTGTCTTTCAGCAGAGGTTAATCAGGCTTTAATCATCATTTCACCCGAGCGTATTGCTGTTTTCCGTGATCAGTCCGGGAGGTATGGAGTGTTTGATTCCCACTCAAGAGACTCAAGAGGATTACCCTCTCATTACGGTAAGGCGATCGTCATGACTTTTGCGGAACTCAGTGACCTGGCTAACCACCTCCACACACTCTTTAGAGACCGTGGAGACTCTGCAAGTTACGAGTTTGTCCCGGTTTCTTTTCAGACTGACAGCCCCAGTGAACATCCTCAACAGTCCCTGGAAACCGAGGTGCAAGATGAAGTGTCTGAATCTGCTCTCCTCGCATTGCAGGCAGACAGTGGGACGGCTGTCAAAATTGAGAAGGACGTTAAAGGTTCCTCAGCTGTCCCACAAGGCAATAAAGCTCTCTAAATTCAACAAAGATCAGAGGCAAAAAGCCAAGAGGAGAGCATGTGACAAAAAGGAACAAGTGAAAGAAAAAATTGTGAAAAAAACTTGAGAGAATCAAGCATGCCAGCTGTGCCGAATTTCGCAGGAAAAAAATTCAGGCACAGAGTAAGTTTGTGCAAAAGAACCATGAACAACGGCTGTTGTCTTCTAAAAAATACTATACCAAGTTCAATGTCAAAATGCGAGACCAAGTAAAAAACAAATACGTGACAGATTCTGCTTTTCGCAGCAGGAAAAACATTATTTTCTCAAGAGGTACAGCACGGATCCAGCCTTTCAGAACAGGAAGAAAAAATATCTTGTCAAGAGGTACAGCACGGATCCTGCCTTTCATCAGCCATGGACCAACATACGTCTGTACCGTCTGCCACAGGACTATGTTTCCAAATCAAGTCAAGTCATGCAAGAGAGTTAAATACTCCACCAACATCGACGTGGCACAGGCTTGCTTGACTGGAACATATGTGCATGTCTGTGACGCTGAGTGCTCCTCCCCTTGCTCAATGCCACCAGAGAGACTGCAGGAGTGGATCTGCCACAACTGTGACAGCCACCTCAGCCGTGGGAGGATGCCAACACATGCAGTAGAACAATTTAGAGTTGGCACCCATTCCCCCGGAGTTGGCCGAACTCAACGTGCTGGAGAGACAGCTCATCGCAAAAATCCTCCCGTTTGCGAAGATCATCGCCTTACCGAAAGGACAGCAGCGAGCAGTCCACGGAGCTGTTGTGTGCGTTCCATCGGAAGTGGAAAGCGTTGTCAACAGTCTTCCACGTCCCCTCCCAGAAGCACAGCTACTGCAGGTGAAATTAAAGCGTCACATTCGATTCAAAGGTTACCAGCACTTTTACACTGTCAACATGAAGAATGTGCTGGTAGCCCTGGAAAAACTCAGAGAGCAGCACTCTGAGTATTCCGATGTGACCATTGACGAAGAGGCCACGTTCCAAAATCTCCTCCACGACTCAGACAACGAGTGCACGGATGATGCGCAGTGGGGAGAAGACAGCATGCTCGACGAGGAGCTGCTGGAGGCGGCTGATAGCTACACTGAGCCACTTGGCCGATTTTGTGTCAGCCGCAGGAACGAGTCGGCCAGAAGACGACCAAAGACACGCAATACTGACATGCCATCACCAAGCACTGAGCTGGAAAACCTGTCCAATGATGTCACGAGAAACCCTCTTGGAGGAGTCTGCTGACGACATAGACTCTCAGCACGGCAGATGCTGCCCAGTGGGGAGAAGACATCTTGGACCAAGAGCTGCTACAAGTGTCTGACAGCTACCAGACCAATTTAGCTGCAGACACCCACCGAACAGCAGGAGGAGCTAAGACCTGGACTTGCTCTGGACACCTGCATGCAGCCACCAGACATTGCGCAGGAAATCCTTTCCTATGGAGATGGCATTTTCAGCGTTGCCCCGCCCAAGGCAACAAACCTGTGGGATTTTTTGCAATCCCCAAACTGGAAGCCATGGCGTTCCCTGTGCAGTTTCCCACGGGAGAGAACACGCTGGATGAAGACCGTCCCATCAACTTTCACCCAGCAGATACTTTAACGCCAGGCTTTTCGGGGCAGACACGCGGTTTGCCGAGGACCAACTTACCTTTTCTTTGCGCAGTTTGTAACGGAGACGAACCTCGCGAGAGGAAGTATGTCGATACAAATGCGCAAAGGAAAGATGCGCACAAAAGACGGGCGTGCCATCAAAAACTCCATGCTCCAGGACAAAGAGGAGGTGGAGAGATTAATTCAGGCCAAAGAGGCCATGCGATTTATGCAGCCTCTGAGAGGCACACCGCATATTGGAATAAAAGCCTGAGAGATTTGCATGCTATGCTCAGGCAACTCGGCAAACCGACGTTCTTTTTGACTTTTTCGGCAGCTGAGATGAGATGGCCTGAAATAATTGGGGTCATCAAATCTCAGCAAGGACAAACACTTGGTGACTTTTCCGAACTGGACTGGAAAGCCAAGTGTGACATTTTGCGCAGTAACCCTGTCACCGTAATGCGCATGTTTGAAAAACGCGTGGATGCCCTTATGGCAAAGTTGATCCTCTCACCAGCGCGGCCGATCGGCGAGGTGGAGGATTATTTTTACCGCGTTGAATTTCAGGCCCGCGGAAGCCCACACATTCACATGCTAGTGTGGGTCAAAGACGCCCCTGTGTACGGCGAGGACTTGGACCACACCGTATGCAGGTTCATTGACCGCCACATTTCCTGCCAGATGCCTGACCCCGAGAAGGACCCGGAGCTCCACAAAATCGTCTCGGAGGTTCAGGTACACAGCAGGAGCCACACCGGCTCTTGCCGAAAGGGAAACGTGTGTGTCGTTATGGCTTCCCCAAGCTGCCGTTTGATATCACCTGGATCACGGAGCCCTTTGCTGCCGATGTGGAAATGGAAGATGGTCAAGACCAGGAAGAGGTGATGAAGGAACGGAGGGAGCAGATCCGTCGGCAGCAAAGGGAAGCAAAGGAAAAGCTTCGGCACCTGAGAGAGCTCCTCATGGATCCGAAGGCCTCCTTTGAGAGCTTGTCAGATCTCCTCCGTCGATGCGACTTGGAACACGACGCCTATATGAAGTGCGCCGAAAATCTGACAAGCGGGAGCGTGGTCATGCTGAAGCGGCAGCCGAACGATGTTGGGTTAACGCGTATAACCCAGACCTTCTCCGCGCTTGGAACGCAAACATGGACATCCAGTACGTCCTGGACGAGTACTGCTGTGCCATGTACATGATGTCATACATCACCAAGCCGGAGCACGAGATGACCGAGATCCTGAACTCTGTTGTGAAGACCAGGAGAGAATCTGACTTCAACTAGCGCCCAGGAGGCAGTGGCTCGCACGTGCAGCTTGCCCCTGAAAAAGTGCTCGCGGTCTGTGATTTTTCTCTCGACAGACGAGGAAGCCATGAAGATGAGTCTTCCTATGAGTCGCCTGAAGGACATGGCACCTGAGTCTGAAGAGGTCTGGATGTTGGGGGTACCTGAGAAGTACCTGTTCAGACCAAAGACTCTCGAGTTACAGTGGATGTGCCTGGCTGAGTTTGCATCAGACTACCGGGTAGTCTACGTCAAACAAGCACAGGGCCCCAGTGCCATTGCTCTTTTGGCTGATAAAGGATATATTGCCAAGAGGACAGCCGGAAAACCAGCAGTCATTCGATATGCACGCTTCTCTGAGACCAAGGCGCCAGAGAAACGTTTCAGACAACTACTAAAGCTGTACCTCCCCCACCGATCTGACAACAAACTCAACGACGGGGGTCACACCTCGTACGACTCCCGACGCAACGTCAAGAACATTGTGGACCACAACAGGAAGCGTTTCGAGGGATGAGGTGCAGGCATGGATAAGGCACTCCAGAACGGCCCGGTCCTCAATGCTTGGAACACGTTCGCACCCGAGGTTGAGGCGGAACGGCAGGAGTGTCTTGAGCTCCGTGAAAAGATCCTTGAGGAGCAGGATGAAGATGCCGTGCCCGACTTTGAAGACCTGAATCGAGGTGCCTCAGTTAAGTCCAGACTTTGTCCGCAAGATGTTTCAGAGTCTGAACGAGACCCAGGCGTGCGTCTTCTACGCTGTGCGCCCAGTGGTGCCTTCGGCGGTGTGGGCCAAGATCCAGAACCGTTCCACTACTTTGTCTCTGGTGGAGCTGGTTGTGGTAAGTCCCACGTAATCAAGTGCATTCAATGAGGAAGCAAACAGATTCTGCGGCAGCTCCCGAGATTCCGGGACGCAGCTGACATGTCCCAGCCCCCTGACCTTCTGACGACCTTCACGGGCACGGCAGCCTTTAACATCGCAGGCAAAACATTGCACTCTGTCCTTAAGCTTCCCAGGTCCCTGGAGCCGCCGTAACAGGGCCTGGGCAATGCACTTGATGAACTTAGAGCAACTTTGTCTTCGGTGGAAATTCTCATCGTTGATGAGATTTCCATGGTTTTCAAGAAGCTATTTGCCTATGTCAACTGGCGATTCCAGCAGCTCAAAGAAACCGAAACCTTTTGGCGGCATTTCCGTTCTTGCAGTCGGTGACTTTTACCAGCTGCTGCCGCTGGGCAGAGCCAAGCCGCTCTGTGTCTACGAGGAGACAGAGTTTGATCTCTGGAGAGAGCGCTTCACCATGGTCAACCTCACAGAGATCATGCGCCAGAAGGATGACCGAGCGTTCGCCGAACTCCTCAATCGACTGCGTGTCAAGCGCAAGCAAGATCCTCTGTGCGCTGCGGACAGAGGCTTGCTCATGAGAGCCGTCTCTGACGGCAAAGATTGCCCGCCAGGAACGCTACACGTCTTTGCCACCAACAAGCAGGTAGATGGTCACAACGCAGCCACCGTGGCCTCCCTGCTTAAAGGGACGTCAAAATAGCGGCCAGGACTACAGGAAGGATGTCGCTACCGGCAGGAAGGTGCCTGTGCCCAACATCAAAGGCACCAAGAGAGATTTGCCTGACAGCATAATGGCAGCTGAAGGAGCAAGAGTTATGCTGATCAGGAATCTCAACGTGGAGGATGGCCTTGTCAATGGAACCTTTGGGACCATCTCCACCATTCTGCCTGAGACAGACGTGACCCCAAAGTCGTGAGGTTTCTTGGACTTAAGCTGGACAATACCACAGCAGGACAGACTCTCCGCAAGAAGCTTCTGGGCCCCTCGGACGACTTGGTCTACGTCGAGAGATCCGAGGAGAGCATCGGTCGCAAGGGCTGAGTCATGAGCGTTCAGAGTTCGCCGTCAAGCTGGACTTTGCGTGTACAGCCACAAAGTTCAGGGAATGACGGTGACGTCGGCTGTCGTGAGCCTGAAATGCATGTTTCCAGCCAGGCGTGGGTGTTGTGCGCTTAGTCACACCACTTCGCTCAAGGTCTCAACCATCACCGACTTTGATGAGACAAAAATCTAATGCTGGACCCTGCCATTTAATGACAGCTTTGGAAACCTCTGCGCTGCGCATGTCTTCCGAGTGTTACTCCGCTGTTGCATCACTTGAACCGGACGGAGCGACCAGATGCAAGAGGTGACAATCGTCCATCATACACCCAAGGGCTTTCATCTTACATGGTGGACCTTGAAGTTGCATCACGAACTCAGGTTGGCAGATGTTGCTTTGTCTCACCGAGACACATCTGTCAGGGTCCTCTGTATCCTCGTCCTTTGATCTGGAAGGGATACACTGTGTTTCACCGCAGCAGACAGGCGTCTTACACCACGTGCAGGGGCATGGCGGCAAAGGCTGGGGGTGGAGTTGCCGTGTACTGCAGGGGCGCTCTGATGGCGGAGGCACTGAGCTGCATGGTACGTGTCACAGATCTTGAATGTCTGGTCATGAAGGTTGAGGTCCCAGTCAAAGTGCTAATAGCAACTGTGTATAGACCCCCAGATTTTGGTTTGCAAAAGTTTGTGCCAAACCTGAACGCTCTCTTGGACACATTGGAACTGATGGATCACCAGCCCATTGTTGTTTGTGGTGACTTCAATGAAGACCTCCTTTCCAGAGGCAAAAAAAGCATAAGAGATGCACTTCTGTCCAGGGGCTACAACCAATTGATCACAGAGTCTACCACAGACAAGAACACTGTGATTGATCACATTTACATTTCCCAACCTGAGAAATGTGTTCAGTCAGGTGTTCTCCAAACATATTATAGCTATCACAGCCCAGTCTATTGCATTTTGACTGGATAAAGCCTAACCAGCCAACACTGATTTTGTGTCACACGCTCACTTTGTGACACATCAGCGTGTTGTGCTGTCTGATTTTACAGTTGTGTCACACATTTTTCATGTGACTCAGTGTTGTGGCACATTGTGCTGCTGTTTTGTTTCTTGGTATGTTTTGTTTTGTTCTTTGAGTTCCAGGCCTGAGGGGGTCCAGGAGGTGCAGTGGTGAGATCAGACGTCCTCCCAGAAGTCCCCTCCTCTCGGACGCCCAGTCCTTTTGGAAGTCCTCAACAGCCTCTTCATAGGCATGTCTCAGGTAGGAACAAGTGTTCAGTAGATATTCGTTCTAATCATGCACATCAATTTACTTAATTGATGAAAAATGTCAAACTAATTGATATAAATTTGCCACTCTTGATTCTTCACCTCACTTTAGAATTTGGACTTTGCTTCCCGTAGTCGAGGGAGCGGGGTGTGTAGTGTGCAGTGTCGGCCGATGGCTTGTATAGGTCCGGGTAACGGCTGTAGCTCCACATCTGCTTCCACCGCTATGATGGGACATGCCTCAGGTAAAAACCGCAGTACAGATTTGCACTTGTTTCACATTTCAATTTTCTCAGTTAATTTTGATCTTTAACACCCACAGACAACACAGAAGACCACTAGAAGGATGAAAGAAAAGGCTGAAGAAAATGGGACTTGACATGAATGTTATAAATAAATGTTAAATAAAAAATGTATATGTATATGAAAATATTTCAAGTCTGAAGTGTCTTCTTTGGTTGCTATAATAGTACTACATGTACAGTATTTCGTATTGTATCGCTATATTGGTCCTTCTCTCCATGTATATATCTCAACAAGACAACTTTAGCTAAGGGATCGGGTAATCTACATCAGCTAAGCATGCTGCACATGGCAAAACCAGATGAATAGTCTCCTGTCTTTCTGTACTGTTGTCATAGCCTAGATTTTGGCGTGAGAGAGTGATCTGTGTGGCCGCTCCCCGTCAGAGCGTCTCTGTCACTCAGCTCCAAGTTTCTCAGTCACCTCTGGGGAAATCTAGTTCGCGTTTTTACTCCAGAGAATGCCAGGTTTGTGAAAATCTGGTCCACATTTTCCTTCCTACACCAAGCATAACTCTAAAGGTCTGTGTTTCTCGCCAGATGCTTTCAGCAGAGAGGACTCTCCGCTGAGTCCAAAGTTCAAAGTTTCGCCGTGCATAAAAGATGCTGGAAATAGCTCCGGTGAAGTTCGGTGAAAAATGTGGCGTTAATTATTGATCATATCTCTGGTTTTACTTGGCCAATCAAAATGATTCAAAAACTGGTAGAAAGTTCAAAATCTGCACTTTCAGCACAAGTTTAAAGGGAGACTCCTCGACGCTTCATTTTCCTGCTTTGTTTTGATTACAGCGGCGCAACAAGAAAACGCTCCAGAGCATTTTTCGGGTGGCAAGGGTTAAAAACCCTTTTTTTGCACAAAGAAATGCTATTATTTAATCACCGGTGAGCTGCAGCCTCTCTATGTCTCTCCCTCTCCTACACACTGGTTCTTTATCTATCTGCTGGCTGTGTGAGCATATGTCGTCCTTTAATCAAATTGTGTAAGTAATTTGCTGTTTTAACGCTGTGTTTTTATATCACGTCAAATTAATAGCTTCGTGGACGTGCATGGTTTAATAATTTGCTCTGTGATTCTGGAACATAGCTTGGTCCGTGACGCCAGCCAGAGGCCGTAGCCTGTTGTCCGTGTGTTGCTAAATAGCCTAGCCCTTGTGCTTTGAGCTGTTTCGGAAAGTTTTGTCCATCTTGATACCATTTATTGTCGACTAAAATAATAAAAAATAAGGCCTCTGAAATTCCTAACAGTGCATTGCCTTACCGATGAAGCATCCGGAACGCATAGCCTGTTCAGAAGCCTCCCAGTTAGCGTTCGGAGTAGCTAACTGAATCACTAACCCTGCTTTGGCAGTCTGAGGTGTTTTAGCATTTGTGTGACTCGTGCCCAACACACATTCATTGCTTGGTTAAATCTAACTTTTGTGTGCTGTTTGCTAAGATCCACAGTGACCTAATTTTATAAAATAAGGCACAATTGGCCGCCGCGCTAACTAACGTTAGCAGCTAAAGCTACCTGGCATTAGCGACAAGGCCGAAAGCCTGCCACAAATTAACAAGGCAAGTGGCACCATCTTGTGGCCATTTCGAGGTATTGCACTTAAAGCAGAAGTTCTCTGCAAACCCCTGTACATGTAATGCCAGTCTTAGTCATGCTTTTTGATTAAAATGCATTTCAAACTTTTGAACTTTTGAATTTATAACTGAACTATGGTAGTTAACACCTATTATTAAACATTTAATGCATTTATTCAATTGTTTTTAACCCACTAATTTTTTTTTTGTTTTAATTCACTTTTTGGTTTTCAGTTCAAATTCTGAACTTAAGAAATTTTCACAGATTCTGACTCATGACTGAAACACAAGTTAAGTGAGCTGTTTTTCTGCATCAACTGATCAGTTGAGCACATTTCAAATAAACATTTAAAGTGCATAATAAAGCTTGCAATTCAATTTTTATTTTGAAACTTCTTTCCACAGTTAAATGGTTTTGCATAACTGAATGCCTTTAACTAACCAATGCCGAATTAATTCTCCTTTACCTATGGTAATTGAGCTGCTAAACTTGAACACTAAAACAATTAAGCTAACAAAACAAATGTACATAAATCCAGGCTGTTGACTAAATTATTTAAACTCTTCTGTTTGTAAACAACTAACTGCATTTGAATAATCTCACTTGTGGTTATGGTTGTTCCGGTTTTATCCCAAAAACAGAATCTTTCCAGCCCATTCTTTACATTGCTCATCTTGTGCTAAATTTGTGTTGTTGTAATTTGTTTGTAACATTTGTCCATTTGCTCTCATTAACAGACATGGCCCTAGAAGCATCTGACCTCAGCGACCCCCTGATGAGCTTAGATGACGCTTTAAGTGGCCTAGACTGAAGACCTGTTACCTGGATATGTAGGAAAAATCCAAAATGTTGATCCATCTACACTTGAAACCAAGATGACAGAGCTCCTAACTGAAGCACTCTCAAAAACACACAAAGATGAAAAATTTGTCAAAAATCTTAGGGAAAATGGCTGCCGTGATGTCAGTGCAACTTCAAAACACAATTTCAACTCTTAAAGCAAGAACACCCAAGCTAGGGCAGAAGCCCAAACACGTGTAGCTGATGGAAACCCAAATCACTCAACTTAAAAACCAAAAAATGCTGAATCAGACAGGACTGTAGAGACAGCTTGGAACACACAATAAGGACTATACAGAAACCGAACACCTCCTGAAGAAAGCTGTGTTGAAAACAATGAAGTTAAATCTCAAATCAGAGACGACAGCACCTATGTGGAACACCTGGACAGCAGCTGCAGGACGCTGAAGTCAGAGCTGCAGAACTACTAGAAATTCAAAAGAATCAAACCAAAAGAGCTAGCTGAACTTGAAGCCGGGCTCACAGAAACCGGGGAGATACACCCCCATCTCGTCCAGCAGTCAAAGGAAAAACCGTTTTCATCTCCTTCTCTTTTGCCTACACAGGAGCCAGCCACCCCGTCTCCAGGACGGAGCTGAAACACCACCTCTTCCTCAGTCTGCCTTCGCTTTGGGTAACCAATTACCCCAGGGTCCCACAGACCGTGATTTTTAGACAGAATAGCTAGGAATATAGAGCGTTTTGAACTAAATTCTGATGCTCCAACAATGACATCCACCCATACTTGACTGACATCAACTACTTCTTGAAGAGGGTTCCACACGCCTCAGTGGATGACAAAATTTATCTTGATAAAGGTGACGTCCAGTCGTGATGTCAGCAGTTTTATCGACCGCCAACCTAGTCGTGTCAGAGCTGATTTGAAAGTTTGTCAGGCCCTGGAAGATGAATTCAAAGACTTCATGTCAGACACTGGCCTGACAGCTGCACTCCTGGTTCAGGCAGGGACGATCAGAGAATCCCCATCAATATTACCACAGGCTACTTCGAGCCCTACTTTGGGTCCCGGAATGAACCAGGGATGGAGGAAGACTTGGACTTCAAAACACTTTGTCCGAAACCTCCATCCCACTACCAGCCACCATCTCGGAGTGTCAGCTTGTCCCCGTACTTTAGACAGCCAACAGCTACGGAAGCTGGCTGTAAAAGGCTTCAACAGACAGAGACAGAGTCAGTCCAGTCGTCAGAACCAAACACCATTCTGCGTCTTGACAGCTCTCCTCACCGATGGAACTTGAAGGAACTTCAGGTCACAAGTACATGTTGGATCACTCATCCACCCACAGGCTAAGGGGCCTAAAACCACACCAAAACAGTCCTCACTTCAGGGACCTCGGCAGACCCACAAACCTGTCAGACCACCTTGGACTGGCAAACGCCAGGACCACATGAGACCCTGTTCCTAACCGAACTCAGCCCCTAGGTCGCTCACCAAAGGGACGGTCGAACCGTTGGGACATACATCACAGTCGTGGTGCTGCCCATGACCACAACTCACATAGGAGTTTTGAGAAAAGCAGACCCAGACAGAACCACGTCAGTGGAACAGGTGAGTCTGACATCCCTCTCCTTTCCAAAGAAGACTTAAAGAAGATTAAACAGCTGATCCGTGAGGAGTCAGAACTTGGCTCTTCAACCATGGCTGAGGAAGAATTACACTTGGGATCTCATGATAATGCAGTGCACTCAGACCTGCAACAATGCATGACTGCAGGCTCTAACCATGACTATGAAAACGAAATGACTCCCAGTGCAGTCTCGCTGATGCACCTAGATTCCACTGACAGCCCTTCCAGCCAACCAGATGACACAGAAAATATGTCAAACTGGGAAGCTGAGGAACCTGATTTTGACTCAGACCTGAGACTGACACGCTAGATTCTCAACAGAGGGGTGATGACCGAGAACCCCCTCAGTGCGCTCTCAGAAGTCTAACCGGACTCTGATGATGAAATTTTTGAGAACAATGCATTCACTGGTCAGATGACATTCCTTGGCCACCTCACTGAAAAGGGAGGAAGAGGCCGAAAATTTCACCTACCCATAACCATTGAAGGTGTCCTGAATCAGGATGCACTTCTGGACACTGGAGCAGACATCACAGTAATGCCACTCCCACTTTTTTGACGAACTACAGCACAGAATGCATAGAACAGGTAGACACTGTGATCTTCAGTTCTGTGACTTGTACATCCAGCCATATGCACAGACAGCTGTCACTTTGTCCACTATGGCTGAACTGACACTTACCATAGGACCTATGACCCTGGTCCATTCAGTGTATGTGTCAACTTTGGACAACATTCCTTTCCTTATGGGGAAAGATCTTCTCAACCGCTTTGAACCCATAATTGACTTTAAACGCTCTAATCTACGCACAGGTCAGCCAGCCCCTGCCAGTCGCAGCTCCTGAAGACACTGTGACACAGAGTTACAGTCAAGAGCACACAGGCATGACAGGCGACGCCCGATGGACTCCACAGGCCCCTATGACATATTCCTTTGCACAGTGGATGCCGCTACTCCTGCAGCCTTCCCCTGTCCACAGTCTGAATATGTCACTGAATCTGCGGGCACTCTGTGCACCAGCAGCGGTGCACTGCATGACCTCCAGCTTCCAACAGAGCCTGGTCTTCCACTCATGTGCCAGAACATTCCTGTAGACACTTCTTGGACGTGTGATTCAACATGTCAGTCCAGTCCAAAATTTTGTGCCCACCCAGCCAATAAGCTCACTCGCCTTCTCTCTGCTGCCCCACGGGCCACTTACTCTCCTGTGTTGGTCTCCCTGACAGCTGACTCTGACCTTTTGACCCTGCCTTCACTTGGCTCTGACGCACAGGGCCTGGTTCCAGACCCTGGAGGTGCTGCAGTTTGCTCTCTGTGCTCCTTGCACTGCTTATCGCTTATGGCTTCTCTATACTCTCCTTGCCACTTTTCTGGTGATCATAGGCCTCCTTCTCTCTCATGCTTTTGGCCTCTCACTTCACCTTCGCTCGTGGTGACCCAAAACCACAGGGGGGGTGACCTTGACACACGGCCATGATCCACCATGGGAAAAATCCAGCCTGCACACTGTTCACCAGATTTCTTGTCAGATAGGAAAAGCCAACCAGAGAAATTTTAAGACCAGACTATTCCTACTTCTGATGGCCATCAACAGGAACTCCACATGAAGTGACCAGAGTTCCACTCCTTAGAATAATGACAGGTAGACAAAGGATTCGACCACTGCACCTGCTCTTCCAGCCAGAAGAAGCCTGTGTTGCTACAACTTATACAGCTTCCCACTACATGGCTGACCCAAATGACCACCAAGTGGGGGACAAAGCATGGTCCTACCTCTCTGCCCAACCAACTGACAGTACTAAACAAAGTGGGGGTAAGCTCAACCGAAAGCTCCTCCCTCACTGGTCTGACCACTACATGATTAAGGACAAAACCGGTCCTGTAATCTATCAAAACGAAATCGATCAAGATCATAAAGAATTCACTTTAAATGAATACATTAGAATCATATCAAAACTTCATAAAGACTGCATGGGAAGCAATAAATCAGTCAGACCTCATACCAGAACTAAATAGAAAATTAGGCAAAACAAATGTCCCAGAGAAAAACAGCAGGTGTAGAACAGAAAAAAAATTAAATAACTTAATTTTACAGATCCATTTTAACAGGCAAAGAAATAAATTACTTGCAAATCCAACTGTAGAATTAGCAGATAAAAGGAAACAAATAACTACAATCATAAGCCTAACTTTAGCAAACAAACAACTATACGATCAAATTATCGTCAGGAAATTATCAAATTAAATAATATAATCACCACAAACCAAGACAGTTTACTAAAACTAACATAAACAGAGCTGTTTTCTCTCCTTTCAGACTCAGTGAAAAATCACTTGAGGTCCCCTCAACCACAGGTGTCTTGTCTTCAGTCAAGTTCACCCTTTAATATCTTTATTAGCACCCGGTAAACTCCGTAGTTACAAGTGGGGGTTAAACACATTGTATCAGTGCACAACTGACTGCAGCCTCTGTTTTGATTCTCGTTAACATAAGATTCACGTCTCTTATCACTGCCAGTACCGTGAATTCATAACTGTCTGTTTTCCAGGTCGGCTGCTCACCCAGTAGATAAATATGCTTATGACCGACATGTTTCAAGACACCAGCTTTAGGTAAATCATACATCTATCCTCTCACTCTAGTACAACACATTTGAACCACTACTACTGACCATTACACCTTACATATGATTAAATAATAACTTAACCATGATCTAACACTTCTGTAAGGATTTACATTTTCAGAAGTGACGTATATAGCTTTAGGTTCGTTTTATTTTATTTTTTAAATTCTCTATCTCTATCTACTCTTTATTAGAATCTTGATTCTTTTACTTTACCTTATTAGCCAGCAATAAAGCTGATTCTGCAACTAATCAACTAACTATTAGGTTTCTTATTCATATGGTACTAATCTAACATCAGCCATGAATCAGAGCAGCATCTGAGTTTGTTCCTGACGACCACGGACGACCTTGATGTTGGACCGAAGTTCATCTGGTACAGCGACACAGACAGACTTTCTGATTGAAACAAAGAACCTTTTTCAAAATTCATATTTCTGATATGTATTTGGTTTTTTCCAGGTTTACCACAGTTACTCAGTGTTTCATCTATGACATATTCAAAAATCACACTTCTATGTCTTATAGAACCAGAATTATTGATTTGTGAGATTTAATCTGATTTCTTCCTATTTAGGTTGAAAGGATGAATTCTTGTGTTTATTCATTACAAGATGTATGACTTGTTATTATAGTTTCACTGTGACATATATTTGTACTTTTCAATACACCAATACATATTTCTTTATTGAATTAAATCATTCACATAATAGTCACAAGTATTAACCTGCACTTTTAGGAACATATGGTCACGTCTACTTAAATGGATTATGGTGAAGGAATAGACATCACGTTTTGTGCGTTTAATATATTTTAATCCATTCTAGAGTATTCCTCCCTCCTTCTCTGCCATTCCTCTCTGAGAACAAAGAAGGGGTCATATTACTACCCAGAAGTTCGCGCCGAAGCTTCCCTCCGCCTTGAGGTCCTCCCATGACCCTCTTGGCCGATATAAGCCGGACAACGCCTGGTCCCCGCTCTCTTACTCTCTTCCTGTTTCTTCCATCTCTGGGGATCCTGTGATGCACAAGGTTCCCATTATTTTCTTCTAAAAGCGCGTTTTTCTCCATCTTCTGAAGATTTTCACTTCAAAGTCTAACTATTTTATCCTTTTTACTTTTTGCAACTTAAAGCTAGACATTAAGCTCATTCCAATGCTGAATTTTATCCGTTTAAATCCAAGAACTGATTTAGAACCAGCCTTTTTAAATCAAGTGACTCCCAATCAACCGGCTCCACTCAGCTGACCACACCGGAAATCTGCTGGACCAGATTTCCCGGCATCGAACTGATCCACCTACAGCAGGACATTGAAGCGTCGCCAGATGACCATACTACACTTCGGAACCAATAAAGTCCAAAGGCGTGGTAAAGAGTCACCAGCCGCATCATCCCAGCTCAAGACGGTTCACTTCAGTAAATCCAGCTGAGGTTGCTCTATTTGATCTGGGTGATGTACTAACTGCTTGATTAATTAATTCATTCAACCGTTTATTATTTTATAAATTATTAATTTAATCCAAATTACCGTTATCTAGTCAGGATAGCGCACACATACATACCTGTTTTTGCTACACCGTGAGGACCAATGACATATTGGTGTCTGCTGGGATCCACCCTTTCTGAAGGTCCTACTGCTCTGATTTTAACTTCTAAAATCATGAAAAAATTTTGGGAACACAAAAATCACTTCAAACATCAAAAACTCTCACAAAAATTTTAAACCTGAATTTTGATTCCTTTTGGGGACCAAACCTGAATTCTGCCCCCCCCCCCCGGGGACCACAACTGTTCTGCCCATTTGCATTAATTACAGCACTGTTATGACAATGTAAAGCTCCAGATGCACATCTACAGTGACTCTGATTGTCCAGTGTGGCAGATCAACTGATCAGATTTTCAATCTGAAACATAAATGTTGGCAGAATATGTTTTGAGATGATAAATTTGATACTTCTTATTACTTCAGTTATATTGGTTCAACATGTTGTTAATGTCCCTTTATATGTTCTTTTTTTTTTAACTTAAGATCTGTTGTAAATAAAGTTATTTTTAATCTAAATGATGGTTTGTTGGTTGGTCAGTCTCTGTCTGGTATTGGGACCTTCACTAAGGTGTCAAAATGTCTATTGAAATATAGATCATCACCACTATTTTCAAAACAATTGTTTTATTTTATGTCCAACATATTGACATAAGTGGAACAGTTGGACTCCACATGTCCAACAATTAAAGTGCTTTAGAACAGCACACAGTAGAAACTGTTCTCTAAACAAAGGTCAGCCTGACAGGAGAAGTGCCCTGAATTAAAATTTGTAAACATTATTACACAAAGAAAGAACATTTCATAGCTTCAGAGAGTAGAAAGTAGTTTGAGAGGAAGACGAGTAGAAAGTATGTCAACCAATGACATAAGTGGAACAGCTGGACTCCACATGTCCAACAATTAAAGTGCTTTAGAACAGCACACAGTAGAAACTGTTCTCTAAACAAAGGTCAGCCTGACAGGAGAAGTGCCCTGAATCAACATCTGTAAACATTATTACACAAAGAAAGAACATTTCATAGCTTCAGAGAGTAGAAAGTAGCTGGAGAGAGAGGAGGATGAGTAGAAAGTATGTCAACCAATGACATAAGTTAAACAGTTGGATTCCACATGCCCAACAATTAAAGTGCTTTAGAACAGCACACAGTAGAAACTGTTCTCTAGACAATGGTCAGCCTGACAGGAGCAGTGCCCTGAATCAACATCTGTAAACATTACACAAAGAAAGAAGATATTACAGCTTCTGACTCCGTGTCGGGCTCAGAAAGTATTTGCAACATGATGGAACCCTAAATCCAGTTCAGTCTGGTCTTCCTTTCTTCAGCTATCTTCTACTCATCTTCCTCTCTCTCAAACTAACTACTGACCTTCCTCTCTCTCAAACTACTTACTACTGACCTTCCTCTCTCCAGCTACCTTCTACTGACCTTCCTCTCTCTCAAACTACTTTCTACTGACCTTCCTCTCTCTCCAGCTACCTTCTACTGACCTTCCTCTCTCTCAAACTACTTTCTACTGACCTTCCTCTCTCTCAAACTACTTTCTACTGACCTTCCTCTCTCTCAAACTACTTTCTACTGACCTTCCTCTCTCTCAAACTACTTTCTACTGACCTTCCTCTCTCTCAAACTACTTTCTACTGACCTTCCTCTCTCTCAAACTACTTTCTACTGACCTTCCTCTCTCTCAAACTACTTACTACTGACCTTCCTCTCTCTCAAACTACTTACTACTGACCTTCCTCTCTCTCAAACTACTTACTACTGACCTTCCTCTCTCTCAAACTACTTACTACTGACCTTCCTCTCTCTCCAGCTACCTTCTACTGACCTTCCTCTCTCTCAAACTACTTTCTACTGACCTTCCTCTCTCTCAAGCTACTTTCTACTGACCTTCCTCTCTCTCAAGCTACTTACTACTGACCTTCCTCTCTCTCAAACTACTTACTACTGACCTTCCTCTCTCTCTCAAACTACTTTCTACTGACCTTCCTCTCTCTCTCAAACTACTTTCTACTGACCTTCCTCTCTCTCAAGCTACTTTCTACTGACCTTCCTCTCTCTCAAGCTACTTACTACTGACCTTCCTCTCTCTCCAGCTACTTACTACTGACATTCCTCTCTCTCCAGCTACTTTCTACTCATCTTCCTCATTCTCCAGCTACTTTCTGGGAAAACAGACTGTGAGGGACATGCCTGGGGCACTCACACAATTACAAAACAACCTTAACAAAATATGCAGCTCCAGTGCAGCCGTAAGGAACATATTAACATTTCAAAACAAAACCTTGAGAAGTCTTTAGTAGCGTCTTGCGCTTTCACGCTGAATTGCTGTGATTCGGTTCTTAACATAGTACTTAACAGCCGTCCAGGTTCTTGACTTCAGATCTTGTGGTGAGGCCTTGATGCAGTTCTCACAGGCTGTTTTCCCAGCCACTTTCCCAGAGTCTATGAACGCCTTGAGAGTCTTTTCCACTGCACGCACTTCTGCAGGTGTCCAACTCCTCCTTTTTGAGCTTTCTAAGACAAAAGGACAGAAAAAAGACAATCAGACCCATAGACTACAAGTCTGGCGTCACTACATCTCATTTAAAAGACTTTATTAGATAGCTATAGATATTCTAGCAATATCAACAATTGCAATGAACAGTCAGCTTCAGATCTGTAATATCACTAAGCATGTCCTTATATTTTAAGTGTCATCAGCTGTACTAGTTGAGTGGTACCAAACTTGATCTTGATATTTCACATAGTATTTTTCTACAAATTCACTAATACCAGATACTATTCAAATTAATAATCACAAGGCAGCTATGCCAGTTTAATTTAACCAGTTCACAAGATATAGGTAGAATCTTGAGCGCTGTAGTGCTATAATCTTGTTTGCCAAGTACAATCTATCATTTCCTTTGCTGCTTTTAAATAAAAACATCCATACAGGATGAGAAATCTACCATTTACAATGTGTTTTAATAATGCTATTAAAATGCCAGCCCAGTGGTTCTGTGTTGAAAAAGTAAAGGGACAACAGTTCAGTCAGGGATACCTGTACCAGAGGATTCATCTTGCTGTGTCCGCTTGTATATTTGGGGCCCTAAGACAGAATAAACAACAGGAACCTGATTAAAAACAGTCAAGTCAGCCTAAAACTGTCATTGAGCTGAAACAATCCTCCTTTTTGAGGTATAACCCCAGAAATTAACTCATAGCCTCATTGAAATAAAGCCACAGTTATTTAGTACATTTTTAGGATCTAATAATGTATTTATGCAACCAATTGATGTGTTTTTGTAAAAGCAAGTGATGACCAAGAAAGGACGGAAGAAAGTTGTGTGAAATACCTTCTTCAGGTTCATCAGTGATAGGTGTCACAGCTAATCTTTTTGGTGCAGACGGTCCTGCTGAAATAATGCAAAAAGGCAGCACTGTTAGAAAATGTTAACTTTTAGTAAAGTTCTGAAGTTAAGATGATAAGCAAGCAGTAGCAAGTACAGTGTTTGTGTGAGAAATACCTTCTTCAGCATCATCACAGTCTGACTCGACATGCTGTGGCCTTCTTGGTGTAGAGGATGCTGTTAAAATAAACAATGATCAGTCCTTCTACTTTTGTATTCCTCAGTGTAAATGAGAGGATGGAGTATGCATGAGTGTGAGATACCTGCAGGCGTGGGGTTATCACCAGACTTAGAGAGAGGTGTCCTTCTCTTTTCTCCTGAGGATACTTAAACAAATCAGACAGTTAACTTACTAAAGTTGCCTTTATGATCTTTGACCACTTTACAGTAATAAAGCATGTCTCCCTCCATACCTCTCCATGTCATACAGCATCATGTCTGTGCTATACAGGACACTCAACCAGAAAAAAAAGACTTAAAAAATAAACAAACATAAAATCACCTGAAGAAGATGTACTGTTGAAAAGAGAGTCCTTGTCTGTCTCCATGTCAGAGACTTCACTGTCCACAGCTTCTGACACTTGCTCTGAAAATAATAATGTCAAGTATGAATAAACAAGCATTTACCCTGACATAAATATGAATATATACTGGATATATGTCATTACCATTAGGACTGATTTGGATTTGGTCCAGGCTCATGCCCTTGAAGTCTGACAGTCGTCCTTGTTCCAGTGCACACAGCACTTTGCTGACTTTTGCCAACTCAAGAGTTCCTTCAGGAAGTCTATAATACTGCCTATGGACCCGAATGTCGTGGCCGAGAAAATTTGCCAGTACGTCCATCTCATGATCCTTTAGATTCAGGACTGTCGAGAGTGAGGCGATCTGCTTCCTCAGCTTGGTTGAGGAAAGAGTTTCAGGATGTTTGGCTCCACATTCCTTTGCAATCTGTCTGATGGCATCTGATCCCCTCAGATGAGTCTCTGCTTCAGGCCTCGAGAAGAAAAAAGGATTTTCATCAGGAATGCCACAGGCCCTCCGATGTGCAACCAACGCTTCCATTGAACTGAGCATGTCTGGTGTTAGAAGGATGGGAACTTTCCTGTTTCTCTTCCCCCTTATTTCTATGTGCTGAAAATGCTGGCAAAGCTTTTGCTCTAATGGGGAAAGACCTTCTGCCAGATCCGAGTGTACTCCTGTGGTGTCTCTGAGGATAAAAGCACTCAGCGGCATCTTTGACACCTCACCCTCTCTTCTGCGGTTGAACAAAATGACCTCACACAGAGTCAAAGTAGCAAGCTTGGACCAGTTTTTCTTATTTGGATTATTTTTAAGTGTCTTTTTGTACTCTTCCCTGCACTTATCAAGATGCATGTGCATCATCTTTACATCTTCTGTGAAAGGAAGAAGGTGGGGAGTGTTCCATTTAGCCTCTCTTAGAGTTTGTAAGGCTCTCGACGACACACACACGTCCCACTTTTTCTCATACAAACTGCGGCTCTTCTGCACATTCTTCAGAAAACCCTCACCATCAGATCCAGCCATTTGTGCCTCACACTCGAGAATATCTGCAATCTTCTTTAGACTATGACCAAGCTTCAAAGCCAGTGAGGGACGTTTGTAGATGTTTTTGTCCTCATCATAGCCAGCCACGTCTTTTACCGCTTCAATCACAGAGTTGAAGTTGGAAGGTATATAAAAGTCCTCCATTTTTTGAAGTTTGCCTAACTTTCTTGAGTGGCAAATTAATCTGCTTATTTCTCGCATTTTCTGTCTAATGTACTCATGTTTGGTTTTGTCATGTCCATGTTTTGCATACAAATGTTCTCCAAGTCTCAAAATGCTTTTCTCCTCTTTGATGACGACTGACTTCATCTTGGTGCATGGCATTCACCAGATCCCACAACTTTCTGCTGACTCCTTCTGGGACCGCCTGTGCAAAGGCACACAGTGATTGGACACGGCTTTTACCTGGCCTTTTTGTTTTGCACTTTTGTGCAAGCTTGCACCTGGACATGTGCCTCCATAAAGACTTTCTTTTAAGCAAAGCTTGACAGTTTATACAATGCATGTAGTCACTTGGTTTCACTTGATCTCCAGATTGCTGACTTGGGATCAGTGTTCCACAACCAGCTTTTAGAACCTCATTATTGTGTGCCCTATTTCCTTTATTTCTAATCAGGTCCAAATGCAATTTCCGTTCTTTTGATTTCAATGGAAAACTTGTTGCTTGTGCCACAGCGGGTTGATTGCTGTGTTTGCGTATCAAGTGCCGTGCCATTTTATGGCAACGCATGGGGCAGTACAGACAAGAGTGCTTTTTATTGTAAACTCGAGCACCATCTTTCTTTTTCTGGAGCTTCAAAACAGACACATTGTCTGGGTTTGCATCACTTGAGTGTCCACTAGCTGTTCTCCCATCATCCCGAGCAGATGACTTGCTGGACACATTTTTCTTACAGTAGGTCTTTGTTGGCATCTTTCGGTTCTTCGGTTTCACTGGCGAAACGTCGCTTTCAAGATCACATGATCCGTCTGAACTACTCTCACGCATGGAGTGTTTTGATGGACAATATTCATTCCCACTGCTCTCATTTGAGCCTGTTGAAGGACAACATTCATCTCCACTGCTTGCAATGTAGCTCTTAGTGTCTTCTGGCTGAGCAGGTTTCTTGGAAAGTGATTCCAAATATTCGTATGTGAGCTGAAAATATAAATAGAACACATGCACAATTTTCTGCATAAACAATAACCATGCAAAAATATTGAATACTGTCACTGAGCCCATTGTCAAACCTAACAGTCAACTTTGAGTGTCCTAGCATTAAAGGGATAGTTCAGATTTTCTGACATGACCTTGTATGAAATACTCTATCGTGCAGCACAGACCTGGGCATTACACAGCCTGCATCATGCTTCTGCCTGAAAAGGAAGGCCCCACACTGTTCACTTTTTTTTTAACAAAGACATAAAAGTAATATTAATAGGCTTTCATTGTGAAATGCTTTCATGCCACAAACGTGTGGCCAACTACCTTTTTCTGGATGTGCGCTGTATTAATATTTGTAAACACGAACATAGCACAGCATCCAAGAAAGCTGAGTGTGTTTTTTTCCAACTTCATGATAAAGTTAAAAAAAGTCCATTAGCTGTTTTACATTGTAATGTAATTGACCTATACATTGCTGTCTGAACCCGTGCTTCGGCCAGGCAGTCAACATGGCCTGCACTGATACTACGGAAGAGAAGGTAGTGGCAAGTGACAGTGAAGTCACACTTTTTCATGGACAATGACTATGGGATGGAAATACATCACTATTTTCAACACAAGTTGTTTTGGAAAGGAAAACCTTATTCCTGTGACCCCAGCAAACTAGCAGGAACTACTTTTTGTAGGCTAAAAGACACCTGAAATCCACCCACAGGACACATTAGATAATTGCTCTGCATGTGCTACACTATCAGAGTATTTCATACAACTTTGTGAAAAAAAATCCTTTAAGCATTACCGCCAGAGTATTTACAGCTATTAGGTTAAATAGAGGATTATAGAAGAAAAGAAAAGGAAAACAAGTAAGAAAAGAAAGTATTCAAACTTACAAATAGGCTGTCAGTTCTTTCCAGTGGTGGAACTTCTGGGTAAAAGTTTCCTGCAGAGCCAGAGCTTTCATGTGTGCTACTCTCACCAATGAAGCTTGATTCCTATGTTGGAAAAATAACTTTGTAAATATTCTTAATAAAAATATGAAACATAATTAGTACCTTTCAGGACATATGTGGAATGAAGTTTTGTTAGAGCCAAAGTAATGTGACAGGCTGCAGTCGGGCAGATTTGAGTTTAATGACTGAGGAGCTGGCTGTACTGACCACATGGCATACACAAGAGAATAAGAGTAGAATTCCCTTATAATCAATAAAACTGGACAAGTATGACAGCACAGGACATTTCACACAAGGTGTTTAAGACTTCCTTGCATTACTGAGGCACGAGTGTCTCTTTTCATGTAAATGCAGCTTGACATCAGTATGATCTGATACACAGTATGCTCAAATTTCCCAGAAGGTGTTCTCATTGCAGCTAATTAATAACAATAACTTTTGAATATTTACCAAACTGCTGGGAGGTGCCAGGACCTCAGGAGATGATGATAATGATGAGGCCTCCTCCTCGTCATGAGGTCTTTCCAAGGACTAAAAAGGCAGAACAGACTTATGTGACTAAATTAGCAGAACTCATTTTTAGACTTTGTAACGAGGGCACCACCATATTGCCTGACCCTAGCATGTGATGCCATGAGGTTGGTCTGCTCGGCTGTGCCTACTACAATACATAGCCTGCACTGATACTACGGAAGAGAAGGTAGTGGCAAGTGACAGTGAAGTCACACTTTTTCATGGACAATGACTATGGGATGGAAATACATCACCATTTTCAACACAAGTTGTTTTGGAAAGGAAAACCTTATTCCTGTGACCCCAGCAAACTAGCAGGAACTACTTTTTGTAGGCTAAAAGACACCTGAAATCCACCCACAGGACACATTAGATAATTGCTCTGCATGTGCTACACTATCAGAGTATTTCATACAACTTTGGCGGTAATGCTTAAAGGATTTTTTTCACAGAGTATTTACAGCTATTAGGTTAAATAGAGGATTATAGAAGAAAAGAAAAGGAAAACAAGTAAGAAAAGAAAGTATTCAAACTTACAAATAGGCTGTCAGTTCTTTCCAGTGGTGGAACTTCTGGGTAAAAGTTTCCTGCAGAGCCAGAGCTTTCATGTGTGCTACTCTCACCAATGAAGCTTGATTCCTATGTTGGAAAAATAACTTTGTAAATATTCTTAATAAAAATATGAAACATAATTAGTACCTTTCAGGACATATGTGGAATGAAGTTTTGTTAGAGCCAAAGTAATGTGACAGGCTGCAGTCGGGCAGATTTGAGTTTAATGACTGAGGAGCTGGCTGTACTGACCACATGGCATACACAAGAGAATAAGAGTAGAATTCCCTTATAATCAATAAAACTGGACAAGTATGACAGCACAGGACATTTCACACAAGGTGTTTAAGACTTCCTTGCATTACTGAGGAACAAGTGTCTCTTCATGTAAATGCAGCTTGACATCAGTATGATCTGATACACAGTATGCTCAAATTTCCCAGAAGGTGTTCTCATTGCAGCTAATTAATAACTATAACTTTTGAATATTTACCAAACTGCTGGGAGGTGCCAGGACCTCAGGAGATGATAATGATGAGGCCTCCTCCTCGTCATGAGGTCTTTCCAAGGGCTAAAAAGGCAGAACAGACTAAATTAGCCTGATATTTCATAGTCATCACAAACTACTGTAGAGCACAATAACTTCCCATTTAAAACGATATATTACCTTTTCAACCCAAGAGTTCACAAATTGTGAGATGAAGTAACAGGATGATTAGTCCATGGGCCAGACCAGATATTGGTACCACCTCAGGTGACCAAACCAAAGTGGTACTAAAATGTACATTGGATTAATATAAGTACATTAAGATGTGATAGCCTTTCCACGCTGGCAGCTTAGTCACTTTTTTGTGAAACGGTCACCTTTACCATAACCGCTGTATTGCAATCCATTTAACCCTATGAGGCCCACAGCTGCAACATTACAATGTTATTTTAAGGCTGTTCAGCTGTACCTATTTCTGCCTGAATGTAGACAAACACTACATATCCCAGCATCCCACACTCTGAACTGCAAAATTGCAACATTTTTGGAATGTATTTTAGGAAAATATTAATACTGTGAGACATACCATATTCCAAGTTCAAACAGCATGTCTGTTGCTGATTCCCCAGCTCTCTTTAGGAACAATTTCAATAATTTTCCAAACAAGTATTTGATCTGTAATATTTTTTTTCTTCATATTTAAAGATTCTTAGTGATAAACAACTCAAATTATTATTATTTTTTTTAATACCGTTTATGAAAAAATTATTAGCCACCCTATGAAATGTAAGTTTTTTTTTAAATTCCCAAGTGCTGTTAAACACATCAAGGAATTTCTATCTCAGCTTTCCCAAACATCCTAATTTTATTTTAGAAACTTACTTTATTTTATTTTACACACAGAAACAAAATTATTCAACAAAAACCAAAAACTACCAGGGTCAAAATTATTAGCCCCCTGAAGAATTTACCTTTTTATTGACCCAAACCACAAACCACTGTTGTGCAATCATGTGTTTTAAATTTGTAATGCTCACAGCTTGTAATCAATCAATCAGTCAATCAATCAAGTTAAAACTGGGGTTGTCTTCCACTTTACACACAGTATAAATACTTAAGGATTTGAGCTATTACTTGAGAAAGCATCATGCCAAAAACAAAAAGAGAAAAAGAATTGTTGATGCTTACAAAACAGGAGAAGGGTCTACAAAGTTATCACAGCATTTCCAAATGTCCAGAAGTGGAGTGAGAAGTCTTAAGAACTTCAGAGAGAGCCACACAGCACAGAACAAGTCTGGCAGAGGGAGGAAGCCAAAGATTTCAAAGACTCTGGAAAGAAAACCTGTGAGAGATGTGTCTACAGATGCGAGAACAACCACCAAAATACTGGTTAATGACTTGGAGAAGTCGGGAATTGTAACATCAAAGGAGACGGTCATTAGAGCCCTGCACAGAAATGGACTGAACCCGAACCCTCCACTTCCACAGAAGAGAAACCTTCAAGCCAGACTGAAGTCTGCTGAGGACAACCTGGAGAAAGATCATGAAGACTGGAAGCGTGTCCTTCAGATGAGACCAAACTAGAGCTCTTTGGTCGTAGAGATGTTGATTCTGTTTGGAGAAAGAAGGGAGAGGCATAGAACCCAAAGAACTCCGTCTCCACAGTTAAACAAGGTGGTGACAGTATCATGCTGTTGGATGCTTCAGTGCGTCTGGAACTGGAATCTGGTCAAGGTTTAAGGAGTCATGAAGAAAGAAGGATATATGAAGATTTAGAAAGAAAACCTCCATCAGTCAGCTGCTAAACTGGGTCTGGGTCTTCCAACATGACAACGACCCAAAACTTACGTTGCTCCTGGTGGAGATCTACCTCCAGAAGACCAAAGTGAACGTGACTGACTGGCCTGCACAAAGCCCTGACTGGGATCCCACTGAAAATCTGTGGGGTCAACTGAAGACCAGGGTCCATGAAGACCATCAGATCTGGAGGAGTTGAGAGATTTGTCAAAGAAGAACGAGCTGGGATTCCTCAGGAGACTCATTACAAACTACAACAAACGACTGGAAGCTGTTATCCAGCAAAAAAGAAACAACTGACTGTTAGCATCAAGGGATCTGATAATTCTGAACCTGGTAGTTTTTGTTTTTTTATTAAATAATCATGTCTCTGTGTGCAAAACAAAATATTGTAAGCTCCAAAATAAAACTAGGATATCTGGAAAAGCTCTGTTAAAAATTACTTTATCTGTTTAACAGCGCTTGAGAATTTTTTTGGAAAAAAAAAAACTCTTAAATTTCATAGCGGGCCTAATAATTTTTTCTTCAACTCTACTTGTGATTCAGGGATTTCTTTCTATGGTGCAAAAATGCAACACTGGGGTTTTATGGATGCTGCTTGTTTACACAGAATCACCAGGTCATGAGTAAATTAATCAGTTATTCCATCTATATAATAATATACAGTATCTGTACTGTATACCATGGCCTATGGGGTTAAGTTTAAAAGTTTACCCAGTTAATTTAGTGTAGGATTAACGGTATATTAACATGTACATACATCAACTGCAGTGTGATGCTTGTTTCAAAAAAACGCTGCCTTCAATTTCACATATAAGGAGATACAAAGGAGAATGAAATCCACCAATTAAGAGTCCTCAGACACCAGAAATCATTATAACGTTCAATATGTAAATATAAACTAATAGTGGAGGACTGATTTAATACAATACCACTTTTGGAAGTTCAAAATAATTAAATAAAGTTGTAATGAGATCATTTTCTTACAGCTTTTCTGTTGTGTGGCGGTGCATTCTAGCATGGATTGCAATTAGAGCTTTGACTTGTTAAATTAGTTTGCATTTTATTGTGCCGTATTCAACAATTTCATATCAATACAATTCATTTTAAGACACACATTTTGATACTATTGAATCATCAATGCCTGATCATCTGTGGATTTTGTTAAAAATTAATTTTTAATATTTGCATACACTAAGAGCGGCTATTGCAATTTTGTAACGTTCTCACAAAATCCTGAAAAATTCAAACAATGATAAAGTCTCATTGTTTTCTTGATTAGAGGCTAAAAACAGTTTAAAAAGGAAAAAAAAATTACATTATCATCACTGGGTTTCAGCGGGTTGAATCTTGCAGTACACAAAGGTCACATTTAATATAAATCAATCAAATAAAACTGAGAAATATATTGTACATATAATCTATTATAATAATTAAACATCAGACCCAAATGAATGCATCTTTTCCTGCTTATTTGATAATTGTTTATTTGCCTTCCTATAGAAGGAGTTATAGGTGGGGAGGTGTACGTTTGTTTTCAGGTCTTTTGAGGAAACTGCTGAGATGTCTAGTTATGCAAGTTGTCTTTTACAGTTCTAATTAATATTAATTAAGCTGAATTAGATCAACTAATAGTGGTAATATCCTTTCCTTTTCTAGGATTAACTTTGAATTAACTTGAATGACTGCCTTTATTTTATATGATACTGGTACGTGTAAGAAATAACTCCTACCTGTAATTTATGTTTTCGTCTCATAACTTTGTACTGTTCTCAGAGATTTACTGCACAGCACAACAGGGTGGAACTGATAAAAATTTAATTAAAATCAAAAATGCAAAAGCATTTGAAAATTCAGCTTCATAGTGGAAATAGTCTTTGCAATAGTGTTTTGACATATGGTGAATTCTGGTAGCAGTCTGTTATAACTGGGTTATATTTTGAACTTGTCATCACAATTTTGACAGTTTTGACACCATTTAAAAGGTATTTTGAATGTTTAACTGGAAATTATAGTCTGCTGTCTCACACTGACCACAAATCACAAGACATGTTTTGACCTTTTTTTAAAAACGTCAATAGAATTTAACTTTGAAATTGTTTGTCAAATTTTCACATTTTATTGTCCCGTCCTGCTTACAGATAATCTTGTTACCATAGCAACGAAATCTCAGTCTCATGTTTCTTATAGTATCATTCTGAGCTGTTAAGTTATTATTCAGGTCATGTGTAGCATATGGTGTTTCATATTTTTTTGCAATGAAGAAAAATCCCATCAAATTGTCCTGTCATGCTGATAGGACTTTTGGCTCAGACTCCATGCATTTCATTGTGGGTCATGTCCATTAAACCAGTGATAACATACACACGTGGACAAAATTGTTGGTACCCCTCAGTTAAAGAAGGAAAAACCCACAATTCTCACTGAAATCACTTGAAACTCACAAAAGTAACAATAAATAAAAATTTATTGAAAATTAAATAATCAAAAACAGCCATTACTTTTGAATTGTTGATTTAAAAAAACAAACTAATGAAACAGGCCTGGACAAAAATGATGGTACCTCTATAAAAGATTGAAAACTATTTGACCAGAGTGACATGATTAACTCAGGTGTGTCATTTAATTGACATCACAGGTGTTTCCAAACTCATAATCAGTCAGTCTGCCTATTTAAAGGGAGACAAGTAGTCACCCTGCTGTTTGGTGAAAAGGTGTGTACCACACTGAACATGGACAACAGAAAGCGAAGGAGAGAATTGTCCCAGGACATCCGAAAAAAAATGATAGACAAACATCTTAAAGGTAAAGGCTATAAGACCATCTCTAAACAGCTTGAAGTTCCTGTGACAACAGTGGCTCATATTATTCAGAAGTTCAAGACCCACGGGACAGTAGCCAACCTCCCTGGACGTGGCCGCAAGAGGAAAATTGATGACAAATTGAAGAGACGGATCGTTCCAATTGTATCCAAAGAGCCCAGAGCAACCTCCAAAGAAATTAAAGGTGAACTCCAAGGCCAAGGTACATCAGTGTCAGATCGCACCATTCGTCGTTGTTTGAGCCAAAGTGGACTTCATGGGAGACGACCAAGGAGGACACCACTGCTGAAAAAAAACTCATAAAAAAGCGAGACTGGAATTTGCAAAAATGCATGTTGACAAGCCACAAAGCTTCTGGGAGAATGTCCTTTGGACAGATGAGACCAAACTGGAGCTTTTTGGTAAGGCACATCAACTCTATGTTCATAGACTCAAAAACCAAGCATACGAAGAAAAGAACACTGTCCCTACGGTGAAACATGGAGGAGGCTCAGTAATGTTTTGGGGCTGCTTTGCTGCATCTGGCACAGGGTGTCTTGAAAGTGTGCAAGGTACGATGAAATCTGAAGACTATCAAGGCATTCTGGAGAGAAATGTGCTGCCTAGTGTCAGAAAGCTTGGTCTCAGTCGCAGGTCATGGGTCTTCCAACAGGACAACCATCCAAAACACACAGCCAAAAACACCCAAGAATGGCTGAGAGAAAAGCGTTGGACTATTCTAAAGTGGCCTTCTATGAGCCCAGATCTGAATCCCATTGAACATATGTGGAAGGAGCTGAAACATGCCATTTGGAGAAGACACCCATCAAACCTGAGACAACTGGAGCTGTTTGCTCATGAGGAGTGGGCCAAAATACCTGTTGACAGCTGCAGAACGCTCATTGACAAATACAGAAATCGTTTAATTGCAGTGATTGCCTCAAAAGGTTGTGCAACAAAATATTAAGTTATGGGTACCATCATTTTTGTCCAGCCCTATTTCATAAGTTTGTTTTTTTAAATAATTATGTTAATCAACAATTCAAAAGTGATGGCTGATTTTGATTATTTAATTTTCAATTAATTTTTATTTATTGTTACTTTTGTGAGTTTCAAGTGATTTCAGTGAGAATTGTGGGTTTTTCCTTCTTTAACTGAGGGGTACCAACAATTTTGTCCATGTGTGTATTTAGCTGTGAGTATGCAAGGGCTATCATATCAAAATGCAAACTTGAGACATATAGCAAGTTAAAAATACCAAAAAGAATTGGTCACCTCGGGTGGTACCAATATCTGAAATTTTGGGTCCTGGCCCAAGGACTATATGAGGAAGATTCCAGAACAATAACTCCTGTGGATTATAACGTTTAAAATCTGAACTTTGAGCCTGCCTGAACGCTGTGGAAAACGGAGTCAGGTAAGAAATATTGCTGTCATTATTTGAAGAGTCAGATGGTGTCTGCTGCTGTGCACTGATCTAAGTTTCGGCCCTTGCTATGAAATCTAAAACGGAGCTTTTTCCCCCCCTAAATCTTACATTTATCATGTTTAATATATAATGGTTAAGTGAAGTAAACCATCAGAACTTAGTTGACTGTCTCTTGTCTCCTTTAAGTGTGTGGGGGTGAACCTCTGAGTTTACCAAGCTGTTGGATGCTGAGCTTAACCCAGGTGACGTCTCCTGTGGTGTGGTATTCTCCTGGTTTTTCTTCAGACGCTGTAAGCGTGCCGAAGCCCTGGTATGCGCACATTGTCTGCAGAACAGTCAAAAAGCCATCAATATTAGGGGAGAGCAGGTACTTGACATGTTGAGGTTATTTCAAATACAGTTCCAGATCACAACAAGTCATTTAAAGTTACCTTTCTTAAAGAGCAGGATTATACCTTGATATTTTGGCAAATAGCTTTTTGTTTACCTTTACATGAGGCTGTCGTGCATTAACAGTTGTCCTCTGCTCTGTGTATCGCGTTGTGCCTGCTGCCACACACACAGGTGACACACAGGTGAGCACGTTCACATCAGCTGACTAGAGCACATGTCGGAGGACACCTGTCGCTAAAGTCAAGCCTGAAACCGGCATTTAACGCAGAAGAGAGAACGCACCGCAGCTACATGTAAATACTATCTGCGTCACACAGATACGCACCGCTGTCTGCGTGTCTGTTTTTATGTACAGCACTGCAGACTCGCCAAGCGGTGCTCTGTGCGTCCGTCGCGTCGTGCGCGCTCCCACACACACAGGTGAGCACGTTCACGTCAGCTGACTAGAGCACGTGTCGGAGGACACCTGTCCGCTAAAGTCAAGCCTGAAACCGGCATTTAACGCAGAAGAGAGAACGCACCGCAGCTACGTGTAAATACAATCTGCGTCACACAGATACGCACCGCTGTCTGCTTCTATGTACAGCACTGCAGACTCGCCACGCGGTGCTCTGTGCGTGCGTCGCGTCGTGCGCGCTCCCACACACCAAGGTGAGCACGCTCCCATCTGCTGACTGAGAACGCGTGTTGGAGGACAGGTGTCCACTGAGGGCTGACTGCGTCTCAGAATCAGCATTTAACGCAGAGTGAGAACACTAATACAGTCTGCTTCACTCAGATAGGCTCCGCTGTTTGCCTTTCTACCCGCAGCACCGCGGACCGGACACGACACCCCCACCCCACACACCCGATAAATAGCCTCGTCGTGCAGGTTATAAAGACAATCTTTGGTTCCAAAATCGTTTTGGAACAGTGTTGTAAGAATAAAAACTTAAAGCAGGTGAAAATGAAAAAAAAAATAAATGAAAACATATGGTTCCAACATTTTCTAATGTGACGCCAGCACGCGTTAGCATTAGCGACTATGCTAATATCAAAACAAGTGGCCTTTTCGTTTCAAACACGCCAGCCACAATTGTAATACTTTAAGTGTCTAAATTGTGAACTTACTTGGTCTTCATCCACCCTTCTCCGTCTGTCCTTTCCACCTGCTGTCCTGCCGTCCTCTCTTGCTGTCCGCTTCTCGTGTTTTAATTTTCTCTTGCTGTCCGCTTCTCGTGTTTTAATTTTCTCCTGCTGTCCTCTTCTCGTGTTTTAATTTTCTCCTGCTGTCCTCTTCTCCTGCTACCCTTCTGCCACGAGCCAAGCCCCCAGGCCCTTGCTCAAACTGACGGGAAACCCCGACAGTCAGAGTGTGAGGGGGATGGGCATAGGTGGGGTGGGGACCCCAGACTCAGGAAAGGTGTACTACTTCTTTTTTTGTTTTATGGCGGTTGACAAAAAACTTTAGGTTGCATTTACCGCCACCTTCCAGTAAGGAGTGTGGGCCAGGAAGGCCCAGCCAGGAAAGGTGTATCCATTTACCATTGATTTTCACTGCATCACTAAACCCACTGGACTGATATATTTAAAAGGCTTATTTATTTATTTATTTTATTAGTTTATTTGTCAGGGACCATGTACAAATGCATTATTCTTAAAAAGAAGAGATGCTTTGTACCAGATTTAGCTATTGCTATTTTCCATCTGCAGTCCCTGGGCAGGTCACACAAGTAAAATACACATTACAATTAACAGTAGCACTAAATACAATATTAATAATACTAATCAATTTACAGTATGTACATTTAAAAAAAGCTAGGCTACAATTTACATAAAATAAGGAAATGAACAATTTAAGTGGACTGATGCTGACACAGTTGCCTATCAAGGAAGTATTTCTTTAAGTTCCTAGAAAAAATGTTCAAATCCAGACACCTTCATAACATTATACTTCAAATTATATTATTCAATCAAATTACTTTTTTAAAGCTGTGCTGATATCATCATACAATCTCTAAAAATAGTGCTGCCATGTTCAGCAACAAGCCTGTGAATATTTTCATTCATCCAGGCCATGGTTATCTCAAAGAAATTGAATTGAATGCAACTGGACTTGGTTGTATGTCTTTGAAGACCTAAATTGCTAATTAGTTTTCAACTAACATCCCTTTATTAATGCAATATCAGGTCATAGTTTATTCATGTGAGGCCAGTTAACTATTATGGATCAAGACTATACATATCTGACCACTGCTAACTATTGTGTATTCAGACTGTACATATTAGGCCACAGCCAAGTGCATTAACACCAGTTTGTTCATATTAGGCCACTGTCAACTACTGTGGATTTGATATTGTACATATGAGGCCACTGTTAACTCTACTAGCTTCAGTTGCTTCATGTGAGGCCATAACTAAGTGCATTAACACCAGTTTGTTCATATTAGGCCACTGTGAACTACTGTGGATTTGATATTGTACATATGAGGCCACTGCTAACTCTACTAGCTTCAGTTGCTTCATGTGAGGCCATAACTAAGTGCATTAACACCAGTTTGTTCATATTAGGCCACTGTGAACTACTGTGGATTTGATATTGTACATATGAGGCCACTGCTAACTCTACTAGCTTCAGTTGCTTCATGTGAGGCCATAACTAAGTGCATTAATACCAGTTTGTTCATATTAGGCCACTGTGAACTAGTGTGGATTTGATATTGTACCAACCCAGTCTCATGGCCAAATGTGAAAGACCTACGTTTGTCCACAGAACAAAATGTAACAGTCTCACAATAAAGGTCTGAAAATTGTAAAATGTTTACGTTTTTTTCTCCCTATTATTTTCTATTGGCCTGACGACAGATCACGTGACTGCTTGCTGCGGGCCTCTCAAAATTAAAACATGGCGGCCTTTCCTTTCATTCTCGGTGGAAAATGCATTATTTCAAGACAGTTTGGACTTAAAAAAAGCATTTTGGTGACATTTCTAGCGAAAAATATAGATTTTAATTTCACAATATTCGTTTAGTTCTTGTGTATGATCTTTGTTTGTTATTACGTTGAATCTTTCACGTCTTGGAATGGTTTTCTACCATTGCTGTGGTGGTTGCTAAGGACGCTTCCACCATTGCTGCGGTGGTTGCTAAGGACACGCCCACGGGCTAAACCAAATGGCGTAGGCCTATATGTTATTGTATTTATTCGTTACATTGTGTCGTTATTTGAGCTCTAACATATATTTGTGTAGTTACTGATGATATCTATTCAATAAATAAACAATCTCAGAAGGATTTTAGTGCCCTGGGGATTACAAATATATTCTTTCTTGGAATTCGGCACCCCCGTTTTTGAGACAATCCGGATGTTATTGCTCACTCCCGACAAAAGCATCAGTTTTTTTAATATTTTGGATTTCGATTAATTAGATAATCAACGAACTGACGTAATTTCCTGGTGGGTGTGTTTATGCAGCCTATTAAATATTTTTTTCCCCCATGAAATAAAGTACAATCCATACATCATGGTCCGGTGTTCATTGTTTGTTTTGTTCACTGACATAGTGCAATAAAGTATTGCTTTAGGACCCAATATCAATAATGTGCAGGTTGGTCCAAATCGGTCAAAGAATCTGTGAGATTTTGACCTTAATTGGCCTTTGAACAATAAAGAGGCACACTTCCAAACTACAAGATGGTACCATCTGGCCCCCTGTTGATCTAGGAGGCTGATATTGTATATACCGGGGGACCCGAGTACTTGTGGTGAAGATTTCATCCCGTATGGGTAAAAAATGAGGGTGAGGGTCTAATTCCACTGGCAGAAGGCTCTCAGGGTCTAACAGTCTGACAAGACCTGATTTTCCAACATGAACACTTGGTCAGATTTTTTTACTGGGACCCTGGGGCTGATCTTTTAGTATGTTGTACTAGGCTATATTTGGAGCTGAACTGTGGTGGTTTGGTGTCTCTATGACCTTCCTGTGACCGCTGGCTCAGGGTCAAACTTTCACATTTTTGGACTATGAAGCCCCACAAACTGGTCATTTTTGCATCAAATGAGCTGAAACTTTTAGGGGTGATTCAGGTGACCTTGGTGAACAATTGATTTGAAGCACAAGTCTCTAGGTCATTCCTGGAGCTACTTCCGGTTTGGGAGGGGCTAGCAAAACAGTTCCACTGGATTTCGATTTCAGACGTTTCAGAGGTACCAGATCCTAGGTTTCAGCTCTCTGAGTGTTACAGAAGAGAAATGAGAGCAAAAAAGGGACATTTATGGAAAGCCTTCTTTTTTTTTGGCCCTCATTCCTTCTTCGTGGCCCCTGCAGGTCTGAAAAGGTGCATGAGCATTCACATTAGCCTCTATATATAGAACCTGTGCAGTTTGGCCAAAATTGGTTCAGGAATGTGTGAGATTTTCACCTTTTTAGCCCGTTTTGAAGCATTTGGACATGAAAGGGTTAATGGTCAGGTGAGAAACGATGACGTGCTCGGGCCCCTTTTGAGCTAACACTCTGAAAAAAAATATGCAAGGTCAGGGGGTGGTCTAGTAGGAGTGTGTCCGATTTGGTGTCGCTAGACCCAAAAATGACCGAGCAGGAATGATTTTTTACACGTTTGAAGGCCTCAGGCTTCACTACTACAAGTAGGCCTCACTACTGAAAAAACTGAGTTCCCATGGGGCTAAACCCTTGAAAACAGATACAGTGCTTCATGTGACTGCTCTGAACAGTCCTACACGATATCAGACTTGAATTCCACTGGGAATGACTTTTATGATACTTGATATGTTGCACAAAATGTCTCCTTCAGTATTCAGCACTCCCTGTTCTATGACTTTATGCACTTTGGTGCACCTTGATTGATGTTCTCACACCGTTTCTCATACATATTTGACCACTGCTAACTCTACTAGCTTCAGTTGCTTCATGTGAGGCCATAACTACGTGCATTAACACCAGTTTGTTCATATTAGGCCACTGTGAACTACTGTGGATTTGATATTGTACATATGAGGCCACTGCTAACTCTACTAGCTTCAGTTGCTTCATGTGAGGCCATAACTAAGTGCATTAACACCAGTTTGTTCATATTAGGCCACTGTGAACTACTGTGGATTTGATATTGTACATATGAGGCCGCTGCTAACTCTACTAGCTTCAGTTGCTTCATGTGAGGCCATAACTAAGTGCATTAACACCAGTTTGTTCATATTAGGCCACTGTGAACTACTGTGGATTTGATATCATTCATATCAGGTCACTGCTGACTGTACTAGCTTCAGTTAATTCATATCAAGCCAGTGACAACTTTTGATTCAGACTGAATACATAAGGCCACAGCTAAATTTTCATCACATCAGTTTATTCACGTCCAACCACAGCTAAGTACATCACCATCAGTTAGGAAAAAGCCTTAGAAGGGCTTTAAAACATTCGCTCATTGATTTTCAATCACATAATGTGATTAAAAATAATATCTGATGACATTAAGATGGACAAACTAAAATACACTCAGTTAAATACTGGTTTATATAGTATACACACTTACACACTTTCTCCGGAAAATGTCCCCACCAGTGCAAGTTCACACACTGCAATACCATGTGTGACCACTAGGGTATACACAAAGTTGTGAAAATGAACCCCGTGAGGTCCGATTTAAAGAAACAAAAAAAACTTCACCAGGCATATCAGCAGGCTGTTTTCTATTGATTCCAATGCTTGTGCCTCTGGGGACCGGCCCTCGGTCCCCACCGGAAAAATTGGTCCCCATGGCGTGAGTCATATTTCAGGAGTTGGATCCCACCGGGTTAGAAAAACAAGTACACACACACACACACACACACACACACACACACACAAAATAGGATTTCACTCATTATCTTCATAGAATAGTCAATAAATACTTCATTTTAGACCAAATTACAGTTTTTAGTGTTTCTTTGTGTAAGAATGTGGTCAATTTAACCGAGAATTCAAGACTTTAAGATATGAGATTGATCAAAATTTTAATTAATAATTTTTTTATTATTAATGTTAATTATTTCCCAAGGAATCTAGGGTGATGCCCTGATAAACAAGTGCAATTAATCAAATTAAATACGTAGATCTCCTACAGTGATGTGCAGGTGAAGGAGAAATGTCCGTGACACTGACTTACGAGTATTTTATTAAAAGAAAGAACAGCATCAGTACAGACAGAAGCTGCCTGGAAGGAGCCCGCTGTAGCGGTACTACGTTATGATTTATTGCTCTCGTTAATAATTGGGGCACCACCCTAGATCTCTAGGGAAAGAATTAATATTAATAAAAAAATTAATATTCATAAAAATTTTGATCAATCTCATATCAAAAAGTCTTGAATCCTCGGTTAAATTGACCACATTCTACACAAAGAAACACAAGACTGTAATTTGGTCTATAATGAGGTATTTATTAACTATTCTATGAAAATAATGACAAGTGAACTATGTACAATGTAGATATGGTGTGTGTGTGTGTGCGCGCGTGTGTGCGTGCAGGACTACATGTGTGTGTGTGCGTGCATGTGTGGAATGTGGGAGTGTGTGTGTGGAATGTGGGAGTGTGTGAGAGATGTGGAAGTAGGTGTGAGAGAGAAGGAAATGTGGTGAGGATTAGCCAGAGCTAACCTGACGAGGTAACCGGTAATTTGGATTAAGAATTCTAATGATTTGTAAAAGAATAAATTGATTAAATGAATTAATTGACCAAGCGGTTAGTACATCACCCATAGAATGGAATCAGAGCAAACTCAGCTGGAGTTATTGAAGTGAACCGTCATGGGCTGGGACTTGCGGGGCCTTCAGATTATGCACACGGTCTGGACTTGCAGGTTCGGAGCGGTGCGTCGTCGTCGTTGTGGCCACGCCTAGATGTCCTGCCGCGGGTTGATCGGTTCTATGCAAAGACCTGATCCAGCAGGTCTCCGGAGTTCTCAGCTGAGTGCTTAAAAATGATGGTTCTCAGGCTTTAGCCAAGAAAAATGGGTGTTGATGAAAAACGGTCAAAATTAAGAAAAATAAATGCTGGTTCTGAATCTGTTCTTCAGATTAAAACGAATAACGAGCAAAATTTCTCCTTAAGTTACAAAAATGTTAAAAGATAAATAGTTAAACTTAGATGGTGAGGGAATTTCAAAGATAGGAAAAACGCGCTTTCGATAGAGAAAATGAGAGAGACTTTGGTGGGCCTCTCAGGGCCAGATGAGGAAGAGAGGGTAAGGTACGTAAGAGGCAAGAGAGAAGAGTCGGTAAGAGAGAGAGGCGATGTGGGCTACGGCTGACTTTCTCTCCGCCCAGGTCCTCCCCTTAGCTGGAGAGAGAGAACTTTTAGGCACGAGTCTGGTGGAATTTGGAATCTCTTTGTTCTCACAAAGTAGAGAAGAAAGAGGAGTCCAGAATGGATTAAAATATGATATTAAACGCGCAAAACACGATCTGTCTATCCCACCATATTCAGTTGTGTGAAAGGGAAACACGTGTAGATTATTACATATGTTCATATGATGTGAATCATTTCATTCATAACTATATGTTTATGTTTATGACATTAAAAATATGTATCACAGTGAAAATATAACAACAAGTCAGAGATTTGGTAACAGGTAAATACAATGGTCATCATTCAACCTAAATAGAGAGATAAAGAAGGAATCAGATTAAACATCACAAATTAATAAATCAGCTTCTGTGAAAGATATAACTGTCAAATTTGGATATGATGTACAACATAATCTCACTATAACTTTGGTAATCAGGAAAGAACAAAATAAATTTTAGAAATATGAACTTTGAAGTAATTAGTTTCTTCAGTTAAAGAGTGTGTCTCTCTCTGTTCCAGCCTTCTACCATAAAGTTTTACGACTTGTTATCTGATCTGTGGAAGGCAGAGACTTCTCCGGCTGAGGGTCTCCTAAAGCTGAAAAGGGATTTTAGCATGAAAGTTCATTAAACAAACATCCATAGCATATAATTGAAAGTCATTGTCTTTTAAAAAGAAGAAGTTATTCCAGGGGTTTAAATGTTCACAGGAGCTCCATCCTTCTGTGAATGAAAACCTACAGAAATACAAATGTCTCAATCCTCCTATAGAGATGGGTGTTGGTCAGTGCTGAAGAGAGGGAGAGCTTATCTGAGTTTTGATCAGCTCAGGAATTCCAGAGCCTTTGCAGTCTTGCTACACTGCCGATTGAATCCTTGCTGGACAATAGCCAGCGATCACTTTTATAGGTTTTCAACATATAGGAGGGGTCACAACATATGGTTCTTTGTTGCCTACTACATGGGAAAGCAGGGAACATCCCCAAACAAACCCCCCTTCTCTGCAGCAGCTGAAGAATCCCTAAATCAGTGTTTTGGACATAAGAACCCTCATAAAAACGCCTCCAACAGGGCTCTGTAAACAGGAGAACACATTCCAATGGCATGGGTAGAATTAGTCACACACGTAATGCAGGTTCCATCTGTGGTCAGAGACACCAGAGCAGACACTACATATAACAAGCAACTTATATCAGATACTAGAACAAACAAAACAGATTCCATTCTACTAACCTATTAAGTAATACATGAAACAGATCAGATACCACATATCAATGCAGGTTCCATCTGTGGTCAGAGACACCAGAGCAGATACTACATGTAACAAGCAACTCATATCAGATACTTGAACAAACAGATTCAATTCTACTAACTTATTAAGTAATACATGTAACAGATCAGATACCACAGTAACTAAGCATGAAGAACCTCACAGCATGAGGCAACCCCAGAAGAAAATACTGTATGCTGCGTCTCTGTAGCTTTCCTGTATTACTGAAATGTACTCCTTTTAAGCTCTGTGTTACTGTAAAGCAATGAACATCTGTTGTATTTTGAATATCTTGAACAAATTTAACATAAATCCAGCAATTTGTGTTAATAATCATGAAATAAATGGAAAGATTTTGGGCCTGGTTGCTTCAGTTGATGGGCTACAGCCGAATAAAATAAATCATTATCCTTGAGGAATTGGTTGGAACATCACATCAAAAAAGCATGACATGAAAACCAGCCACAACATATAGTGCCCTACCACAGTTGCATGAGCATCAAATTTATTGCAATTTGTCCTGTGTTTGTTGAGATATCAATCAATCAAAATTTATTTCTATAGCACTTTTCATACATAAAGTAGCACAAAGTGCTTAACAAGTTAAAAACAAACATTAAAAAGACAATGTCCCACATCCTTCCCAACTCCTGACCCCATCATACTCCCTCAACACACACACATACACACGCAGACAGTCACACAGCGACGCACACACACACACACACACACTTCAACATCAGAAATAATAGCGTTGGTTGGCTGAGAGCAGAAGCACCAGAAAGAGGAAACACCATCATTGAGCCCCGCACCCAGGGCAGGAGGCCCCAGCAGGCCAACTAGCTCCAGGGCCATTAGGCCCAGGCCCTGCCAAAGCCTCAGATGCAGACGGCTCCCCACTGAGGAAACACTGGAATCTAAAATAGACTTGTTGAAAATAACAGGTAAAACTAAAAATTAAAGAATAAAATACCTACTAAAAGATGGAGAATAGTAAAATAGTAAATAAATAGTAAAATAGGTAGTAAAATAAATAGTAAAATACTATAGTATACAAAATAATAAAATAAATAAATAAAAGCAAGACCAGAGAATAAAGAGTATAAATCAAGGCATTAAGATAAAATAAAAGCAATTACGTAAAAGCCAGTTTAAAAAGGTGAGTCTTGAGCCTGCGTTTAAAAGTCTCTACATTCTCTACAGCCCTCAGGTCCTCTGGCAGGCTGTTCCAGAGGCGAGGGCCAGAATGTTGAAAAGCTGCCTCGCCATGAGTCACTGTATTCATCTCAGGAATTATCAAAAGGCCAGTGCCAGAGGACCTGAGGGTCCGTGAGGGTTCATAAGGTAAAAGTGGATCAGACAAATATGGAGGCCCAAGACCATTAATACATTTAAAAACTGTTAAAATAATTTTAAAATCTACCCTGAAACACACAGGGAGCCAATGCAGTGATTTTAAAACTGGTGTAAAACTGGTGTGGTCCCACTTTCTGGTCTTTGTCAGGACTCATGCAGCTGAGTTCTGCAATAATTGGAGGCGAGAGATAGTTTTTTTGGGAAGACCAGAAAGTAGGGCATTACAGTAGTCCATTCTACTGGAAATAAAAGCATGCATTAACATCTCTGTGTTTGCTAGAGAGAGAAATGGGTGGACTTTGGCTATATTCTTTAAATGGTAAAAACCAGTTGTAGTTACTTGTTTAATGTGAGGTATCAAATTAAGCTCAGAGTCAAAAATGACGCCCAGAATTTTTACAGAAACAGCAGGTTTAAAGGATAGCAAAAGTAGTTTTGATAAAAGTTTCTCTCTCTTGGCTTCAGGGCCGATAACTAAAACCTCAGTTTTTTCCCGGTTGAGCTGCAAGAAATTCTCTGCCATCCAAGATTTGATGTCTAAAATACAGTTAAAAAGGGCATCGACTGGCCCTGTGTCATCAGGAGACACAGCAATGTAAAGTTGAGTATCATCAGCGTAACTGTGAAAACTGATTCCGTGTCTCCTGATGACATCTCCAAGTGGGAGCATGTACAAATTAAAAAGAATGGGACCTAAAATTGAGCCTTGAGGCACGCCATATTTCATTTTGTGGACATCTGATGAGCATGTATCCAAACTTACCAGAAAACGTCTGTTAGAGAGATGGGAGTAAAACCATTTTAAAACATTCCCAGAGAGGCCGACCAGGTGTTTAAGTCTAGATAAAAGAATTGGGTGATCTACTGTGTCAAAGGCTGCACTTACACACGTGGACAAAATTGTTGGTACCCCTCAGTTAAAGAAGGAAAAACCCACAATTCTCACTGAAATCACTTGAAACTCACAAAAGTAACAATAAATAAAAATTAATTGAAAATTAAATAATCAAAATCAGCCATCACTTTTGAATTGTTGATTAACATAATTATTTAAAAAAACAAACTTATGAAATAGGGCTGGACAAAAATGATGGTACCCATAACTTAATATTTTGTTGCACAACCTTTTGAGGCAATCACTGCAATTAAACGATTTCTGTATTTGTCAATGAGCGTTCTGCAGCTGTCAACAGGTATTTTGGCCCACTCCTCATGAGCAAACAGCTCCAGTTGTCTCAGGTTTGATGGGTGTCTTCTCCAAATGGCATGTTTCAGCTCCTTCCACATATGTTCAATGGGATTCAGATCTGGGCTCATAGAAGGCCACTTTAGAATAGTCCAACGCTTTTCTCTCAGCCATTCTTGGGTGTTTTTGGCTGTGTGTTTTGGATGGTTGTCCTGTTGGAAGACCCATGACCTGCGACTGAGACCAAGCTTTCTGACACTAGGCAGCACATTTCTCTCCAGAATGCCTTGATAGTCTTCAGATTTCATCGTACCTTGCACACTTTCAAGACACCCTGTGCCAGATGCAGCAAAGCAGCCCCAAAACATTACTGAGCCTCCTCCATGTTTCACCGTAGGGACAGTGTTCTTTTCTTCGTATGCTTGGTTTTTGAGTCTATGAACATAGAGTTGATGTGCCTTACCAAAAAGCTCCAGTTTGGTCTCATCTGTCCAAAGGACATTCTCCCAGAAGCTTTGTGGCTTGTCAACATGCATTTTTGCAAATTCCAGTCTCGCTTTTTTATGAGTTTTTTTTCAGCAGTGGTGTCCTCCTTGGTCGTCTCCCATGAAGTCCACTTTGGCTCAAACAACGACGAATGGTGCGATCTGACACTGATGTACCTTGGCCTTGGAGTTCACCTTTAATTTCTTTGGAGGTTGCTCTGGGCTCTTTGGATACAATTGGAACGATCCGTCTCTTCAATTTGTCATCAATTTTCCTCTTGCGGCCACGTCCAGGGAGGTTGGCTACTGTCCCGTGGGTCTTGAACTTCTGAATAATATGAGCCACTGTTGTCACAGGAACTTCAAGCTGTTTAGAGATGGTCTTATAGCCTTTACCTTTAAGATGTTTGTCTATCATTTTTTTTCGGATGTCCTGGGACAATTCTCTCCTTCGCTTTCTGTTGTCCATGTTCAGTGTGGTACACACCTTTTCACCAAACAGCAGGGTGACTACTTGTCTCCCTTTAAATAGGCAGACTGACTGATTATGAGTTTGGAAACACCTGTGATGTCAATTAAATGACACACCTGAGTTAATCATGTCACTCTGGTCAAATAGTTTTCAATCTTTTATAGAGGTACCATCATTTTTGTCCAGGCCTGTTTCATTAGTTTGTTTTTTTAAATAATTATGTTAATCAACAATTCAAAAGTAATGGCTGTTTTTGATTATTTAATTTTCAATAAATTTTTATTTATTGTTACTTTTGTGAGTTTCAAGTGATTTCAGTGAGAATTGTGGGTTTTTCCTTCTTTAACTGAGGGGTACCAACAATTTTGTCCACGTGTGTAAGTCCAGTAGCACCAGAACAGAAAGTTTATGGGAGTCTAAATTACTCCTGAGGTCGTTAACAATTTTCAACAAAGCCGTCTCTGTGCTGTGGTTCGTCCTAAAACCTGACTGAAATTTCTCTAAAATATTGTGTCTTTCTAAAAAAAAAGCATTCAGCTGAGTAAAAACAATTTTCTCTAAGACTTGGCTTAAAAATGGTAAGTTGGATACTGGTCTGTAATTATTAAGAATAGCAGGATCCAGATTACTCTTCTTCAGAAGGAGTCTCACCACTGCTGTTTTAAAAGCAGCAGGGAAGACCCCTGTCTGAAGGGAGCAATTCATGATGTTTAAAAGCTCATCTTCAAGATGCCCACAATATGTCTTAAAAAATGAACTGGTGATGGGATCTAAAAGACAGGTTGTTGGGTTCATTTGGGATAAAAATTCTACCAAATGTGCTTGCATCAACCAGGCCAAAACTGTCCAGTGTTTCCTCAGTTAAAGACAGAGTCGCAGAAGCAGTAAAAGTAGAGGCAGTTTTCAGATTTGATAAAATGCTAGCTCTAACCGACTCTGTCTTCCTTCCGAAGTGGACTGCAAATTCCTCACAGAGTGTGTTGCTTATGATGCCCTTATTATTGGAAGTGGGGTTGAGTAGTTTGTCAATGGTTGAGAAAAGAAATTTTATATTGTTTTTGTGGCTGGCAATCAGTTTTGAGAAGTAATTGTTTCGGGCTTGCTTAAGTGCACTGTTGTATGTTTTTCTTTACTAGATCACGAAATATTTGATAGTTTACTGTCAATTTGTTTTTCCTCCATTTTCTCTCTGCTGCTCTGCATTTCCTCTTCAGTGTTTTTGTTTCCTCAGTCCTCCATGGTGGTATGTTATATATATATATATATATATATATATATATATATATATCTGTTTTGTCACGAAGGGAGCAGCTGAGTCGAGGCTTGATTTGAGTTTACAGTTAAAATGATCAACATTAAAATCACAGGGAGCTGGTAGAAAAGCAGGAGGATATTTCTCTAAAATGTCTAAAAAATTTGCAACCACTTCAGAAGTCAAATAGCGCTTCCTCACAGTTCTCACAGGGGTCTCCTGTTGGATAAAACCGGTGACTCCAAAAAACACACAGAAATGGTCGGACACAGCCAAGTCAACAACAGAGGACACACTGATGGACAGAGGACCGTGACTAATGACCGGGTCCAGAGTGTGTCCCCTGCTGTGAGTTGGCTGCATGATGTGTTGTCTAAAATCCAAGCAATTAAGAACATCAATAAAATCTTTGGACATAGGATCTGACAGCTTATCTACATGTAAGTTAAAATCATCGGTAATAATGATCCTGTCATACGTGCTGTTAATTATTGTTAAAAACTCAGAAAATTCATTGTTAAAAGCAGCACATTGTTTTGGTGGTCTATATATTGTAATGCATAAAATTGAGGGATTGTTAAAAATAAAGGCATGGTATTCAAAAGTGGTGTACTGATCAAATAAAATTTCTTTAACTGAGAATAAACCAGAAATGATTGATGCAGTGCCACCACCTCTCCTACCATGCCTAAATGAAAACACAGAGTTAAAATTTGGTGGGGAGGCCTCGGCGAGAACTGCTGATGCATCTGCACCCAGCCAAGTTTCAGTTAAAAACAAGAAGTCAACATTGTTATCTAAAATCAACTCATTAATAATAAAAGTTTTGCTGAAAACAGAGATTGTATTTAAAAGTGCCATTTTATGGTTACTGCTGTCTTTTGATCTCTGATGGGTGGTGGGAAGGCGAGGTTGTCCTTGTTTATGGTTCTGAGGCTGCGACGACTGGGTCTGATACCATTTCTGTTTGTGATGACGGGATTGATGAGTAGAGAATGTTACCGGTGAGATTGCAGGTGGAGCCAGTTGTGTTGTGGGTGGTAGTGACAGTACTTGGATTTTGTGTGGACGGTAGTCAGGAATGTCAAGGAGGAGGAGGAGGAGGTGGTGATGACATCGGTGATTGTGTTCCGGGCCGACCAGGTGCATATTGATTGTCCATGTGATGTCGGAGAAAGAAGAAAATGTTTGAGGAGAGCAGCCACGAACCCCAGGGATTTAAATGAACGCCGTCCCGGTAAAAGGCGTCCTTGTGCTCCCATAAAAGATTAAAATTGTCAATAAAAGCGATGCCATAATTCCGACAGGCAGTGGAGAGCCAGGTGTGGAGGCTCAGGAGCCTGGAGAAACGCCCGATCCCACGGCCGAGAGTCGGCACAGGACCAGACATGAAGGACTTCACATTGCTCTGGGAAAGAGTCGTATAAAATCCTTTTTTAGGATTTCTGATTCCTGTTTCGCCACATCATTGGTGCCGACATGAATCACAACCGTTGTGACTGTGGGGTGTGCCTCCAGGATGTCGGGGATTTTGGCAGCGATGTCATTTACTGTGGCACTGGGGAAGCAAAGAGTTGTGGATAGCCGTGACCTCACACGCCTGATGATGGAGTCCCCGATGATCACAGTCGTGGAAGCTGGCCGATGGGAGCTCCGGGCGCCATTTGGTGGTGGTGGCGGGGGACCACGGATATGGTGTAACCCTTTGCTGGTGGCAGCCACTGTGGCAGACCATGAAGACATCCCGCGGCCCGGTGGAGACTTTCTGGAGCCCGGGTCTCGGCGGCCAGGTGGGCCTGGTGCAGGTGACTTTGGCCGTGGGATGAATGTGAGCGCTGCCGGTTTTTGTTGGGATGAGTAGGGATGAGCCGCCATGGAGCCCGATGCACCAGCGCTGCTATGGTGCGTTACTGGTGGGGGAGACTACTCCTTTGTCCAGTAGGGCGTTGCTCGTTTTTATCCAGTGGAGGAAATTCATCTTTGTCCAGGATGTTGAACCGGTTGGCCAGGCGAAGAGCCTGAGCTGTCGGAGGAGGACAAGGTGATGACAGTCTCGTGGTTTTGCCGCGGTGATGTACCGTCCTCCATGGAGCCGTCTGGTCTGGGGTAGAACACCGGAGTGCTCTGGGTTTGGCTCCCAGCCGTGCCCACTGGTCCTCGGTAGGGAGGTGAGCGGTCCACGGCACGGTGTTATCCAGGTCTCCCTCAGTGGCAGAAGCAGCTGCAGGCGCGGTGCACAAGCACTGTGTTGATGAGGCGCTCATCTTCCCTGATTTGGTGAAGAAGGGAGACTGTTTTCCAGATCGGCGACCTTCTGGCCTAGCTGGAGACAGCCATCACAGGGACCAGGTGGTGAGGTAAGTGGTAGCATCGTTCCTGCTTTGCTAGGTCTAGCTAGCCTACCAGGCTAAAAACAAGCTGGTGGGTGATTCTCACGAACATGGTACAACTTTTAGCGAAATTGAAAAATCATTAATTTCACAATTTTTCCACCTCTTTTTATAAAATAGGATCTCATGTCATTATTCAGTTTGAAATTAGAAAGTATATTCACATTTTTTAGGTATTTTCAGACATTTTTCTTGAGACTTTGAGGAAATACATTCATTACCGTAACATGTTTTTAATTACGAAATATGAAAGAACAAAACTTTTTCTTGCCTTTGTTTGACAACAAAGACTTTCTTGTGATCAAGGGTAGTGGGTACCACAAAAAATATCTATTACTAACAAATCATATTATTTTTGTACAAACATTTATTTCATCTCCGTAACATGGAAACAATTTTTTACATCGATTTTCATTGTGTTTTTGGATATAAACATTGCACTGAAAAAACAATAACACAATAGTGAAAAGGCTCTTTCACATTTAATTAAAAGATTAGAAGTTATGAATAATTAAATAATGTAACTGTAAAAATTCATCAAAAAATGTACATTACGGTAATGAAAAAAAATGTAACGGTAATGAATAACAATGTTTCGGAAATGAACACTTCAAACTTAACTACTTTAATTAAACAGTAAACAATAAACAGTTCTATTTAAACTATTTTATTTCTACTTGTATGTATGCATGTTATTTTCATTGTTTTTACACCCCCCCCCCGAACGTGAAATGTTTAAGTCTAAGTCCTGAATATAAATATCATCACAATGTGTGAGTCTATATCATTTTGCTAAACTTTCAGATCCAAATTTAATGTTGTTTTCGTAAAAACAGGCAGTCAGGGGTGAAGAGACATTCCCATGTATATATGCATTTAAAAACCTGTATCTGAAACATGTTCATGATCAAAACTTTTTGACCCATAAAAATATTAATTTCATGTCCAATTTACCTTCTTTTCATCCTATGTCCAATTCTTCAACCCTCACTATGTACAGGCATGTCACTGGGAAATTACCAAATAAGTGAATCCTTGGAAGCGAGGGAGAGGAGCGACCGAACCGGGGGGAGGGTTTGCAAGAAACTTTTGAAATTTAAAGGCTGAAATGGAGCATTCTGGTGAACTCTGACACCTAGAATTCTTTAAACATGAAGGCTTAAAAAAATGTCTGTATGGGACCTTCTCGGCACTAGGAACTTGAGGGGCAATGCCACTGGGTTGTTGCACGTACACACTACTGATCCCGTATGTTTGGTCCTGTTGTCACATCTCTTTCCTCCGCCGGGTGAAAAAATTGCTGGCCATTTGATGGTTAGAGCGCTTTTTGTACAATTTCCTGGCATGATTTTTTATTTTCATGTGGTCTATCAGCGCTTGGCATCCTCTGTCACTGTATTTTGTCTCATCATATGTGAACACGATGTACGCCAAAGGAAACATTACAATCCAGCGCACTGTTGACAACTACGTGCGATCCAACCCTATACCCCTTACACCCCATTTTTTTTTCTCATCCAATTTGGGCGATTCACGTTGGGTCTCAAAATTGATACCTCGATATGCGAATTTTCGCGTATCCGCGACCAAATAACATGCCTGTATGTACCATATCTCACAACTGTAGCATAAACTCAACAAAAACCTCCTCTTTCTTGCTTTTCCTGATCGCAAATGACTCGCCTTGTGGCACACCGTTCAGAGATTTCACGCAGTAAAAATAGCATGCTTTTCTGTGATTGGCCGAGAGTGGGTCATGACCCGGGCGCATGATCAAGATTCTGGTGGCTCCAACTATTTCCGACGCCTGCCGAGAGAAAACGTTTGTTTTTCTTATATTATCGCTCGGGCGTTTTCATGAAAAAGTAAGTCGAACCCTTTTTTGTTGTTTTTTACAAGAAAAATATAGTGCCACTGTGGCTCACACGGTTCAGAATGACTGCGCCATCCAGCAAAACGATCCGCCAATGGCGTGGCGATCGGCTAGCGCAAGCCTAGCTAAAGGAGGGATTTTGTTTATTATGTTTTGGATAGCTCTTTTATTTTTGTTGTATCTGTTCGAATTTTCTCTCCATTTTTTTCTTTGCTTCTGCAGCTATCTGGGTGTCAGGTCTGCTGCTGCCTTCAGCAACCCTTTTTCCTTGCATTTTTGATATCTGTTAAATGAGAAGTATCCATTAAAAAGTGCAATGGTATGTGTGGGACTGTTCTTAAGCTGTTTTCACTTGATCAGCAGTTGGCGCTTCGCTCACCACTAGGTAGAGATCAACAAAGTGTTTTTACTGCTGATCACGTGAAGGCAGCTTTGCAGTCACACACACAGATTCACAAATGTGTGTTCTGCTGTTCTCTTTCCCTTACTTAGGCCTACTGTTCTTTCTTTTTTTCTATACGATATAAATTTTGTCTGTTTCTCCACCCTAGCTCTTGATGCAGCCCTCTTATTTCACTTTTTGTTCTTGAGGAATTTAGGTTGGCTTAAGTCAGTAAAACAATATGGACAATAATAAACACTTTAATCATTGTGTAATAAAATTTATGAATAGTTTATGTATTCTAAATGTTTTCTTATTTTTTTAAAGAAACTGTTCATTACCGTAATCTTATCTTTCATTACCGCAACAGGCCTCCACATTACACGGTAATGAAAGCTACGCGTTACGGTAATGAATGACATTTACCTAAACTAGCTTAAAATGGCAGTATGCTATAATGCCTCAGCAAAAAAATTTTAACCAGCAGTGTCAGCTCTCTACTACTTTCTTTACAGTAAACTATCTAATAGAAAACTTTTTAAGAACATGAAATATTACACATTACGGTAATGATCACTTATGGTGTGGAAGGAGACAGATGTAACGATAAACTTAACGATTACCAACATCAAACAATGCCAGACAATCTTACTTTGTAGCCATCTTTCCTCTTGTGTTCTTTGTGATGCATTATGGGTAAGAATAACTTTATTTAAAATAACACTGATTATGACAGGGCCATGAACAAGGTGTAACGGTAATGAAAGGTGCATGTTAGGACACTCCTTTTTCCTCAAATATTTTTTTAAACAACTTAGGTAACCATTATAGCTTATCATAATCTGCTAAATAATATTGTTTTAAACAGATTTATATAATTTTCTGTAAAATTGCTTGAATATTCATGATGCTACATTGAGGTGAAACCATTAAATTTTTCACTGGACGCATTACGGTAATGAATATAAAGCTCCAAAATCAGTTAAAAAACAAAAAAAATACAATTTTGGCAACAAATTATGGACAATGCCACGTAACAGATGTAGTGATCTTTCAATAAAAATTAAATATTTCAGGTTACAAGTCAAGTATGTCCTTAAAATCTTTGAAGACATAGCTTAGGTTGACTTAATGAGAATCACCCTGGTATGCTCGGTGGTAGCACAGTAGCGATGGAAGCAGTAAAATCGGAGTCTGATGATAAAAATCCCTCTATCGTCTTGCCAGATGTAGTTAAAAAAAAAAAATCACAAAAAAGACAGATAAAAGGCAGTTTTAGAAAGTTTGCCTGAGAGACCTCCGACGGGTAGACTCAGAAGGTTACTGGATGCAGAATCCTCCTGTTAAACTCTCTCTGCCAACGACATGAGCTGTAATAAACTCAAACGACGAGCCTAAGAGCTTTGTTGTTGTTCTAAAACAGCCATATCCGTTAAATGAAGTTAAAATGCTTGTAAAAGTAAGAAAATGCCCAGCATAGAAATGCAAGAAAGCTAAACAGATGCTAACTTCCGCATGTTGTTGTTCTTATTAAAGTTCTGTGTGGGTAAAAATGCCCAGTCTGTTAGCCCACTACCAAAAGCCATGCATAAAGAAATAGTAAAACATTCTGGGAAACACATATTTAATTTATTTCTGTTATTAAAGTAAGATCAGTACCAATGCCATATCCGTGTTTCACACTAAACTGCATTTTTATTGAAATCTACTTTAACCATTGATTGGTGCCAGTGTGTAAACAACAAAGAGGAGCTTTCCCTCCCTTATTAAGACATGAGTCTCCAGGAAAACATATGTAATAGTTAGAGAGTCTAGGACAGCATGTTGTTTTCCCCTGCTTCGATAATTGTCTGTTTTCCATCACAGTCATGGACTGTGCATACAGTCAGGGTGCAATTGATGTATGTATAATTAGATAAATTGATCCCAAGTTCTCTTTTGCAAACATTTCAGAGCATGATAGTGCAATATTACAGACTTCACTCACTTTACCTCAGAAGGATTCCCCTGGTATCAACCAACATAACACAAAATAAGAGAACAAACCTGAACCTCTTGGGTCCTGAAACAAGACAGTGCTTTTAATTTGCTTTGGTATTTTTATTTTTTATTATTATTATTAAATTGAATGATGATAAATGAAGGTTGAATTTGGTGCTTTATAGATGTATCTGTTGTTTCTAACAGATAAAAATATGAGCTCTCCCGAAACATGATGTAGTTTGCACATTGCTTATCACAGAGACCAGGCATTTTTATCAATTTAACTTGGCAGAGGGATAAATACACAGAGCTTACAAAAATAAAGAACATAATTTATGCGATGAGATGCTGACTTGTTAACTTTTTTTGCCTTTACTCTGTGGTCCATCTCATCCTAAACCATCTGGATTGATTTTAGGTCAGGTGACTGGAGGCCAGGTCATCTGATAGCACTCCATCACTCTCCTTCTTGGTCAAATAGCCCTTACACAGCCCTCAAAATAAATGATGATCCAGCTAAAAGCAAACCAGATGGGATGGCATGTCGCTGCAGGATGCTGTGGTAGCCATGCTGGTTCAGTGTGCCTTCAGTTTTGAATCAATCCCCAACAGTGTCATGAGCAAAGCACCCCTACACCATCACACATCCTCCTCCATGCTTCACAGTTGAAACAATGCATGTAGAGACAATCCATTCAACTTTTGAGTCCCCTGTCCCCCATAGAAAACCTGTCCAGGAATGAATCTGATTCTTATTCTCTGTCAGCATTTACAACCAGATCTTCATTCCAGATCTGGACCATATGTAACACCTAACCTTTGTTCTAAATCTGCACTGCATACAAACGAGTTAAAAACAACAACAACAACTGTCCTAATTAAATCTGTACACTGAAAAAAGTTTGGTTCTCTTTGAAAACTGACAGTGAACATACCAACAAGTCCTCAAATTCATATGACCGCATCGGTCGTATGCACCGTGCACCGGAATACGACCCGTGAGAGCGTATTTACGTTAGTGCCCCTACGGGGAAAAGGAACGCATTACGGGATTTAATTCACGAAACGGCTTTTCCGTCGCAAAACGACTTTTTCCTCACTTTCCCAACACGGGTTTAGGGTTAGGGTTAGGGTTAGGGATAGGGACAGGGACAGGGATAGTGTTAGATAAAAGTTTGTTCCTGGTGACGTTTCACCTGCGACTCCAGAGTGTCGATATTTACTCAACCGCTAGGTCGCATACGTCAAAACGTTACACTGGGTCGTAATATGGGCGTGTACAGATGACCTATGTGGTCGTTTTTTTGTTTGAGGACAGGCTGGAACATACACTGCTCAAAAAAATTAAAGGAACACTTTGAAAATACATCATATTTCAATACAGGGGAAAAACAAACTGGATATTAACATTTATATGGACTGGATAATGTGTTAGGAATGAAAAGTGCCACATTGTTTGATGGGAATGAAAATTATCAACCCCCCAGGAGGGCTAAATTCAAGACACCCCCAAATCAAAGTGAAAAACTGATGTGGCAGGCTAGTCCATCTCGCTGAAATTCCTTGGCAGCAACTCAAAATGGTATTCAGTAGTTTGTATGGCCTCCATGTGCTTGTATGCATGACTGACGATGCCGGGACAAGCTCTGAATGAGACGACAGATGGTGTCCTGGGGTATCTCCTCCCAGAACTGGACCAGGGCATCACTGAGCTCCTGGACAGTCTGAGGAGCAACCTGATGGTGTCGGATGGAACAAGACATAATGTTCCAAAGGTGTTCTATTGGATTCAGGTTAGGTGAGCATGGGGGCCAGCTAAAGGTATCAGTTCCTTCATCCTCCAGGAACTGCATGAGTTCTCTTACCACATAAGACTGGGCATTGTCGTGCACCAGAAGGAATCCAGGACCACTGCGCCAATGTAGGGTCTGACAATGGGTCAAAGGATTTCATCCTGATGCCTAAAGGCAGTCAGAGTGCCATTGTCCAGCCTGTAGAGGTCTGTGCGTCCCTCCATGGATATGCCTCCCCACACCATCACTGACCCACCACCAAACCGGTCATGCTGAAGAATGTTACAGGCAGCATAACGTTCTCCACGGCTTCTCCAGACCCTTCCATGCCTGTCACATGTGCTTAGGGTAAACCTGCTCTCATCTGTGAAAAGCACAGGGCACCAGTGGTGGACTTGCAAATTCCTGTATTCTATGGCAAATGTCAGCCGAGCTCCACGGTGCCAGTCAGCGAGCACAGCGGTCACTAGAGGACGCTGGGCCCTCAGACCACTCTCATTACATCTCTTTCTGATTGTTTGATCAGAGACATTCACACCAGTGGTCTGCTGGAGGTCATTTTGTAGAGCTATTGCAGTGCTCATCCTGTTCCTCCTTGCACAAAGGAGCAGATACCTGTCCTGCTGATCGGTTGAGGACCTTTGACAGCCCTGTCAAGCTCTCCCAGACTAACTGCCTGTCTCCTGGAATCTCCTCCATGCGCTTGAGAATGTGCTGGGAGACACAGCAAACCTTCTGGCAATGGCACGCATTGATGTGCCATCCTGGAGGAGTTGGATTGACTGTGCAACCTCTGTAGGGTCCAGGTACCGCCTCATGCTACCAGAAGTGACACTTACCCTAGCCAAATGCAAAACTAGTGAAAAACAGTCTGAAAACATTAGAAAGGAAAAAAATGTCAGTGGTCTTCACCTGTAAACTCATTCCTGTTTTGCGGGTTGTTACTCATTGTTACTCTAGTGCATCTGTTAATTTTATGAACACCAAAGCAGCTGAAACTGACTAAAAAGCCCCTCAGTTACTTACTTGACCAGATCAATATTCCACATGTTTCACTGATTTGATGCAATACTTAGATTAAAGAGTGTTCCTTTAATTTTTTTGAGCAGTGTCGTATACAACTTATACTCCTGCCACTATCCTTAATCATTCATTATTCCAACATGCTCTCACGCCCACTTTTGTGAGAAAGGGTTTGAAGGTTTGATTCATTCAGTCAAATTTTGATGAAAAGCTGACAGTAAATCCCAGGGATCGTGTGGGGAAACCCATGCCAAAGTGCTTAGCAGGATAACCTGTAAGAGTGTGGAAGGCACGGTCACTGAACACAGCTGCACTGGCCAAGGCATTTCATTAGAATTCCTCAAGAGCATTTGTCACAGTATGTCCTGTATGGGCAACTTAATCTGTGCCGCTGATTTACAGGGTTTCCAAACAAAAGAGTAAAAAGATAAGGAAATGTCAGACTGAACTTACCTCCCACAACTGGAAGAAGCCATGGGTGATCAATCCAATTGGCAGCAGCTTTATCAGATGTGTAGAACACCTGGGATTGGAGAAGTACATGAAGAGATGACAAAATAGAGTAGGAAGATTCACAGTCCCAACAAACCCAGACTCCACATGCCGAAAATGCAACAAATGGAGCCTGATATATGAATGCTCTGCCTCCCATTCTACTTTTGGAAGCCCTAAAAACCACATGCAAGTTTATTGGTGTCACATGGTATTATGACGTCTTTAGGACAAAATGGGGCTCGATCATTAATGGCTTTGTATGCAAGGAGAAAGATTTTAAAATTTATTGTAGTTTTTACAATGTGTCCCTTTGAGAGATGGTGGTTAAACGGCATTTCTGAGGTGTTCAAGCACAAAGATTAAAGCTTCAGTTTGCGTGATGAACTTCAACAGTATTATGAGGTTAAAATGTCAAAAATAATAAAAATCATGTTTTTTCTAATGTTTGTAGGAAGTAGTCTACACTTATATAGCATTCACTGAATTAATTTATTTTATTTATCTTATAGTTTTCCTGTCCTTGCTGCTATGTTGGTGAATAGTGGAACACTGAGCACTTCTTGTCTTTTCTGTCTTTTGTCTTGACGTTTGTCACTCAAGCAAATAACAGCTTGTCAGGTTCAACGTCTGTTTCACAATAGAAAGCCATATGTGATCATTTTTCTGCAGAATACATCTACCTCCGGGTATGAATAATGTAACCTTGAACCTTAAACCTTTTTCTCATTTACCCATTGCCACACATTCTCACAGACCAGTGGTCACAGAGCTGCCCACGGATAAATGCTTTAGGGTCACTGATAAACAGGTAGGTTTGTTGTTTCTTTTGTCCCTGTATTAGTACAAGGATGATAGCGACTCGTCTATTGACACATTTTGAAAAAAGAACCGTGTGCTCTAATGGTTACAGCTGTAGCTTGAGGTAATGCTGCTGCGTGCCATGAACTCATTTACCAATGTTTCACTACATGCCATTCCAGGTACAGCTGAAGTGCTGGTATTGACACTACATCATGATTTTAATCATGTCTATTTGTTCTGAGGATCAGAAATGCCAACATCAATATCGACACTATGGGAGATAGCAATGAACCCACTGACATGTCATTCTACTCAGATTACATCACCACTCTCAAGCTGATAGAATTTAATTCCCCTTCTGCTGTAAGAGGAGATATATATTCAAGGCAAGTGGAGGAAGAGAAATTAGAATATAATTGGCACATATGAGAATTGTTCCCAGCTTTCTTGCATGTCAAATCTTACACCTTCACCCTGCTGCTGTGAATGAATAAGATGTAATTTGTAGTGTCTCTTGATTGCCTTGGCTGCTATCATCAACTTGTCTTCTGAGTGCCACAGATTGCCCAGAACTTAGTAAACACAGACACGATAGTCTTATTTCTGTGCAAAAAAACTTTCAGATCTGTCAAATATATTTATCATAAAACCTTATCTGCAGCCATTCAGATTGGATGTTGGGACGATCGTCTTTCCAGTCAGCACCTGTGTGTATGTAGTCTTGTTTTTCACATCATTTTCATACTGTGTACCATCAACTGACCTCTCTTGCCCTTTCTGTAGAGACATATTCTCAGAAAGAGCAGTCCCATCAGAAAAGAAAAGTTTTGCAATAGGATAAAGGTGATCACTTGGGTGACCGTTCCCTCTAGGGGGACAGGTGGACCAAAGTATGAGAGCAAAATGCCCCCCACAGCATAACAGAGCCACCAGACTAACTCGCTGTAGGGCTCAAGCATTAAGGCCTGTACTGTTCTCCTGTGTTCACTAAACATGCACTCACCATTTGTCAGGAATTTAATGAAAAATGACTTGCCTAACTTGATCACTTTTTTCCACATCTCTGTTGACCACTGCCTATCGTTGTTGTACCACTGAACTCTAAAATGTGCACTCATCTTTGTAATGAGGCGTTTATGCACTGCAGCCCTACTATAATAATCATCTCTAGGCAACTGTCAACAGACAGTTCTTGCTGATAGTCTGATCAGTCCTATATTGACATTCTCAATCACCTAATGAAGAATTGCTCGTCTTTCATACATATTGGACTAACGCATGAGGTTCAGGGTTAACAAAAATGCACCATTTCTGGGTGATAATACTGATGTGTTTTCCATACATCTATGTGTCACTTTTTGTTGTTGTTTGTCTGCCATTTTTTTAAAATTAAGCTTTTTTATATATACCTTTATTAGACAGAAATAGCTAAAGAGAGAGGAAAGAGGTGACAGAGTGGCATGTAGCAAAATGCAGGAGATAGACCTTGTCAAAGAACCAGATGGGATACCTGAGTGTCCCACAGATTAAACTGTTTGTATTGGAACTCTTGCCAGTTCGGATATGTGTGACTGAAGGTTCTGCCACCCAGAGCCTAATAAATAACCTTCTTTCCGACTCACTTATTTTCCTTGTCATCTTGATACAAAATCAGAAACAACCGGGCCTGTTTAGTATGCGATACATGTTCCAGAGTGTGACGAGTTATTTACATTACAACACACAGTGCGAGTGTTTAAATGCATCTTCATTTGTTCAGTTTCTCCACTCATTTATTAAGATGTTTCCTTTAATTTGTAAATTGTCTGTATTTGTGTGAAACAGCCTCTCATTTATCAGGAGATCAGTTTAAGAGAGAGAAAAAAAAAAAAAAGCTTTATCTACCTGTAATGGATTCATATAGCCACTATTGGCTTCTACCTTTCCCTTCCACTTTTTCTCTTTTTTCTTTTTAGCTCTTCCCCCAGTGTCTTTCTGACAAATACCTTGAATTTCTAAGCTCTACAACTGGTACAGTCGAACATTTCTATTGCATGTTTTTCAAAATCACTGTGCATTCCATAATAAGACAAATAATCAAGGAAATGAGAGTCTTTCACACACACAATACCTACTTCAGTATCCACACATAAAGGTTTGATTGCTTAATTGTTACTTGAATTGTTATTGCATTCATATTGCTCTGTGCTTCTGTTTACCAAGAGGCAAATATTTTCCTTCCATTGTTGTGAAATTTCATAACTCACATTATGTGTCTGGGAGAAAGATGTGGGAGCATGTGAATTGTTGTCGTCTGAACAGAGCATATTACCTTCACTTTTCTTTGTCTTTCCATTATGAGATGTAACCTGCCTGTTTCACAATATGTTACTGTGGATATTGTTAAACCTGATTAAAAACAAAATTGCTGAGTGATTCCTCCACTTTTCCTTTTGATGATCAGAGTGCTCTACCTGTGTGTTTGACACTACTGCCCCCTGTTGATCCTCTTAGTCAGTCTGAAAATCCAGTTCATTTAATTCACAGCAGGCATTGAGCAACATATATACAGTTGTAAAAAAAAAAAAAAAAAAGGTTTACATTTACATGTAAAGACCATGAACATAATAGCAGCCTTAAGTTTCCAGTGACTCATACATCTTAATTTTCTTTGATGGAATCATTGAAGCACATGAGTATTTATTACAAACAAATATTAACATAAAAAAAATAAGGTGCATGCCAAATGTTCAATGACACCATCAACAGACTACAGTTGTCTGTGATGCGTGAAGAAATGAATGTTTGAGACCTTAGGCTAAAGACAATATTGTGTAAAATGAAAGACCATTACATTTCATGTGGCCATGTCCATCAGACAGAACGAAACTGTAGTAGGAAAAATTGAATTCCCCATTCTAAAATGAGCCATGATGGCTTCTTTAATGTGAAAAGCAATTACTTCAGATTGAGTACAGTGATGCATCCTTGGTTCTGTCAGACTATAGACCAGACCTGGGCATCATACGGCCCGCCGGATGACCCTGACTGGCCTGTATGACAGACCTGGGCATTGTATGGCCCGGGCCCCATACCTTTGGTTGACTCTGACCGCCAGTGTAAGGTTAAAGCTGCACTGCTTTTATTCTGAAGTTGTTGTTTTTCTTTTTAAATTCATGTACATAGTGAAGTAATACGTATATCACGTGATTGAATGTTATCACAAGACAACTGTAGGATTTCTGATATATGTTGATATATGTTTGTAAGGGTTTTCTCCACCAATTATAATCGTAAGATTATAATAAGGTTTCTCCACCAATATTAATGTAGGGATAATGTTTGCTCAAATGGGGTTAAGCGTTTCATACAGAATTATTATATAGTCTACCTGATATTCGACCAGCGAAGTATTTAGATTAGACAAATATAATAATTAGCCCATGAAACACTTCTTGTTGTGCTGTCAAGAAGAGCTTCAGGAATCATAAGGGGAATTATTTAGCTTGAAAGGTTATGTATAAAATTGAGGTAGCTGGAATCTATACGAGTTAGGGACCAAGATGTGAACAACAAAACAATTGAGGCACTGAACTTATATTTATGTACATTTATTAACTAAGCTAAACAATAACAACAATAACACACATTAAGACGAACAACAACAACACAAAACGAATAAGATGGTGAGATGTGAATGATGGGAAAAAGGAAGGAAGAGAACACAATATTTCAATGTAACACTGGGATTAATATTGCACTTAAAATATGATGTTCTGAGGGAAAAGGGATAAATAGACCACACCTGAAAGCAGCCGTCAATTTGATAGTAGGCTAATTTGTTAGCCTGTAAATATCATCTTTGAAAAGATAATTTGAGAAAGTTGCACCAAGTTCCAGTGACTGAAAGGTACTTGCGTGCCGTGATGATGATGATGCTGCCTTGGTGGATGGCCCGGTCGGCCTTGGTTGATGTGGGTCGGAACAACGGTGGACAGAGTGGAGCCTCAGAGTGATGGATAAGCAAGTCGACTTCAAAATTCAGGAGAAGTCAGGAGAAGTCAGAGTGGTGCGCTCAGGAGAACTCACAAAATTCAGGAGGACTCAAAAGAACTCAGTGATGGATGGCAAGTGGACTTCAATTTTCAGGAGAACTCAGGAGAACTCGGAAGAACTCAGGAGAACTCACAAAATTCAGGAGGACTCAAAATGGTGGTTTCAGATGTGGTCTTTTAAAGGGGTGCCTTTGCATATCATTAACTCAGCAGGGGTCTGGCACATCCCCTGTCAGGGAAGGCTGATGTCCAGATGTCCCACAGTTACATTTTCAGGAAATTTCTGTAACTTTCCAAAATATTAAAATTTGTTGAACATGGTTTATCTAGGAGCATTACTGATAGATAGCTGATTAAAATGGTACCAAACATGCTCATATGTGATCGGCAGACATGCTAAAAATGATTACATTGATACTAATCAGGAGGAGTAAAATATTAAAGGTAAGACAAGAGGTAGATTAATCACAAAGTCATTGTAAAGTTCACTTGTTTGTTGAAATGGATGTGCATAAAAGGAGTTTTGTCCAGAATTGGGAGATGATTGTCTTTGTTAGTTTTGAGATGAGTCCAGAGTTCCTTTGTTTATGAATGGAATGTCTTTGAAGTGTTTCTCCAGGTTTCTGAGCTTCCCCTCTTCTGTGATTCAGGAATCAGTCAGAATTTTATTGCCCTCAATTTGGTTCCTTTGAAGGCTTGGTGGTACTTGGGTGTTTTGAGCCAGTCTCTTGCTAAGACCGGTCTAATACACATCCTGGAGGTCTGTATTGGGGGGAATCCTTTAAAGTCAGCTCTCGGCCTCGCTTCCTGCTGACTTGATGCTTCGCGCCCCCATGCCAGACCTGTCCCACATCTGGCGTGGTGTCCTGGTGTCCCTCTTGCTTCGCTGATCAAAAGGGGAGCCTCGTCTCCCCTGTGGCTGTGAAAGTGTTAAATCTGTTCTTGTCATGTTCCACTGTTGATAATGATGATTGGTCGATCCTACACAACTTTAGCCCTCAAAATGTCAGCTCAGGCTAAAAAAATAAAATTAAGGTAGATACCGAATATAGGATTTTGAAAAAAAATTAGACAGCTAAGTATTTATTTATTGAAGTTGGAGGTAAAGCCATGTGTTTAGTTTGTGGGGAGCAGATCGCCGTGTTTAAGGACTACAATTTGAGTCGGCATTACCAGACGAAACACGGGGAGAAATATAAAAACTTGACTGATGCCAAAAAAGCGCGAACATCGGAAGCTTTGCTAGCTAAGCTGCAAACGCTGCAAGGCTATTCTACCAAACTCCATACATCCAGGGATGCAGCAATCGAGACCAGCTTTGTGATATCCCACTAAATAGCCAAAAACAGCAAGCCATTCTTGGAGGGGGAGTTTGTGAAAGAGTGCTTGGTAGACTCTGCAGCACTAATATGTCCTAAACAAAAAAAGGAGCATTCGAGCAAGTTCCGCTGTCCAGGCGAACCGTGATGAGAAGGATCGAGGACATTGCAGGGAATCTGGAGCTACAGCTGCAAAGTGAAGTGCCAAGTTTTGACATTTTCTCCGTGGCTTTGGACGAGAGCTGTGATGTCCACAACACAGCCCAGCTACTGGTGTTTATCCGTGGGATAACGCCAGACTTCAAGATTACGGAGGAGCTGGCAGCGATGCGGTTGTTAAAAGGGACGACGACAGGGAGCAATCTCTTCACGGAGGTAAATGTGTGTATCAACAAGCTGGGACTGAAATGGGACAGACTGGCTGGTGTCACCACAGACGGTTGTCCAAATCTTACAGGAAAAAACATCGGATTTTTAAAATGTATGCAGGATAAAATGACTGAAATTGACCCAGATCAGAAATTTGTATTTTTTTGTATTATACACCAACATGTTTTGTGCAAATCAGTGCTAAAAATTAACCATGTTATTGATGTTACTAAAGTAGTAAACTTAATCAGGGCATGGGCACTGAATCACAGACAGTTTGTAACACTTCTGGAGGAGCATGAGACTGAGCACAGTGACATTGGCTATCACACTTCTGTCAAATGGCTCAGCCTGGGCAAAGTGCTAAAAAGAGTACGGGACCTGAAAGCACAGATTCGAGAGTTTTGTGAGAAGAAAGGCAAAGACATCCCAGAGCTTTCAGATGAGAACTGGATGGCAGATTTTGCATTTGCTGTTGATGTGACTGCACTGATGAACGAACTAAACACCAAGCTGCAAGACAAGGGCCTTTTTGTTCATGAAATGCACACCCTGGTGAAGGCTTTCATGAGAAAGCTACAGTTTCTTTCAAGACAACTGGAGAGCAACTTAATCAGAAACACGTTTGTGAACAAACAGTCTCACACACACTTGCAAACCCTGAAGGAAGTCACCATCAGCTGATCACTTCTGCAGGTACTAAGCCATGCAAGGAGCATTGCATGGTGAGTTTTCAAGGTGATTTGAGGATCTCAGAACAATGGGGGATGAAATGCACATGATTTCCTCTCCCTTTACCTGCAAGTGTGGAAAATGCACCCAGTGATGTTCAGTTGGGCTGCACAGTGGGGTAGTGGTTAGCACTTTCACTTTGCAGCAAGACGATCCCCAGTTCAAATCCCAGCCTGGGCCTGGGATCTTTCTGCATGGAGTTTGCATGTTCTCCCTGTGCATGCGTGGGTTTTCTCCGGGCACTCTGGCTTCCTCCCACAGTCCAAAAATATGCTGAGGTTAATTGGTTACTCTAAATTGCCCATAGGTGTGAATGTGAGTGTGATTGTCTGTATATGTAGCCCTGCGACAGGCTGGCAACCTGTCCAGGGTGTCCCCTGCCTTCACCCGACTCAGCTGGGATAGGCTCCAGCACCCCCCGCGACCCTAATGAGGTTAAAGCGGTGTATAGAGAATGGATGGATGATGTTCAGCTGGAACTCATTGACCTGCAGTTAGTGCTGGCAGACCACTTTAAGTCAGGATCTCTGCTGGATTTCTACTCTCCTCTCAAGGAGAAGAACTTTCCAGACATTAGGAGACATGCTCAGAAGATGTTTATTCTCTTTGGCTCTACCTACATTTGTGAACAAACATTTTCAGTGATTAAGTTTACGAAATCCAGCTATAGATCCTCTGTCACTGATGATCATCAGTCAGCTGTGCTTCGCATCTCCACTTCAGACATTCAACCTGACTTTGATGCACTCGTTAAAGCCCAGCAGAGATTAGATTTCTCTCACTGAACAAGAGAAATTTTTTTTTAAAAAACATCAAATGAGGTAGTTAGACCACAAATGTCACAGAGACTGGAGATTTGAACCCAAAGCGCAGGCGCACACACACGAAGCAAACAAATCCGGTACATCAAGGATATTTATTGAAATAATAAAATTAAACAAAGCAGGACATTAACTGGTAAATGAAACCGAAACTTCATACTAAACTAAGGGTTCAGGAAAGAAAACAAAACGTTAATCTTCAGGCAGGAGGGAAGCTCAACTACCAACTGAAAACAAAACAAACAACTAGAGGGCAAATTCACGCGAGCCAACACAGTGCATGCAGCGGAGAGCAGACAGACTGGCTCGGCGGGTCAGCATCCGGCAGACACATCAGTGTAGGAAAGAGGTGAGCGGAGCTAGGTTCCATGGGGGAAACGAGCCAGCGGGCTCAAAAGACTGCAGACGGGCAGGAGCCGCTACGCGGCTGGAGCGCCAGGAACAGACAGCGCACGGAGGCTGGGCTCCAAGGGGCCAGCCAGTGGCGATTCAATAGGCGGGCAGGCGGGAGAACAGAAGCCGCTGCGGCAGCCAGGCGGCTGGCAGGATTGCTGGCTGACAGGCAGAGGTAGGAACAGACCAGCAGGAAGCTTCCACGTGACAGTCATTATGATCTGGCAGGGAGGAGCCGGGCAAGCCTGGCTTTATCCACCACTGATTGAAATCACCTCCAGCTGCGTTCTTTCTTGCAGCTGGAGCCAATGAGCCACGACCAGTGGCACAGCCAGAGGCACAGCACAGAGAAGGGTGGGACTGAGAGGGAGAGCAGGAGACAGGGGGAAGTGTGACAAAATGTAGGCATGTTAAGGCACCAGATAGCAGTGAACTGGCACACTTTATTTAGAAACCTCTTTCTCAAAATCACAGTTCAGTGACAGTTCAATATGCTGTTTCTTGCTTAATGTTTGGAGCACAAAGACAATATTGTGATGCCTTTAAAATGCTCAGAACCTTTACACAACTTTCCAACAGTATATGAAACTCAAAACGTGTTTTGGATTGATTGTGACTGCAAATGTTCACTAATATGAGTCACAAATAGTAAAAGATGATAACATTTTGTCTACCATTGTTTTGAGAAATTTGAGTGAATAAATTACATTTTTTTGTAAGCCAACCTCATTTATTCATTGCATAACTTTAGCTTGTACTCTTGCCAGTTTATCAAAACAATGCTATTTACTGCTTTTTATAAAGAAATACAATAAATATGAAGCAGAATTGAGTTCAGCCTTTTGGCCTGGCCCGCCACAATATTTTCTGTTTCTTATGTGGCCCCATGGAAAAAATATTTGCCCACCCCTGCTATAGACACTACTGGTGTCCAACCTGTCAAAACCAGTTTCTCTCTGACCTCTAATATGAACCGTTCCATCCTCATCTAAATGAAAAGATTTGAACAATATTCTATCATCCTCGATTCTTTGTATTCTGATAGAGCTCTATTCTGATACAATTTAAAGAAAACCAAATTAGGTCAAACTTGAGAATCACTGACTTAGGGTGAAGGCAGGGGACACTTTGGACAGGTTACCAATCTATCACAGGGTTACATAGAGACAAAAACAAGCATACTTACATTCACACCTATAAACAATTTATAGTTGCAATGAAACATGAACCTTATATCAGATGATGTCAGGCAACTCTGCACAATACAATAATGGCATCTACACCTCATATTCAACATCAAACGGGCTAATTTTGTAAGCAATGAAGAGGTGTTGAAGTATACAGGTTACAGTTACAATTTACTGAGGTATTGGAGTCATGAGAAGATCACCATTACCTATAATCCTATATTTCTTAATAGATTCCTTGAAAAACTAGAAAAAAATGATCTTGACCTCCTAAATAAAAACTGCACTCATGATTAGGCTAGATATTCCAGATTAAGTTATGAAAAGATGACATGCAAATATTTAATCAAAGTCATACTGTCAGTTTTGACAATTCTGTAATATCAACCCGGTCTCACGGGGATTCGTGAAACTGTCACGTAAGTTTTAGTTTCAGTTTCGTGCGCACCAACACGATTTCGTCATGTTTTTCGTGCCGCTCACCACGAAATGTTTTTCGCTGTGGTAATCACATCTGAAAGTGGTTTATACCGGCGGATTCATGACGATCTAAGCTGTCCATCGGCGTATACTGCTTGTGTGATCGCGTTTGCGGCCGCCGGACATTCTTGAAATTCCTATGCAAATTGGTAAGTGTACCACCGGCTTATGGTTAGGTTATGGTTAGGTTATGGTTAGGGTTATGGTTAGGGTTATGTTTAGGGACGATGTCATGCAAAATATAGCGTTGGATTCGCCACGGTTTTACATTAAAAATATAATATACACATTCTTTTGAAATACGTTCTGAGTGGCACGAAAAGTCCGCCGTTTAAAATACATTGGTGCGCATTTCGTGGTGAGCGGCACGAAAAACATGACGAAATCGTGTTGGTGCGCACGAAACCGAAACTAAAACTTACGTGACAGTTTCACGAATCCTCGTGAGATTGGGCTGGTAATATTTACAAGACAGTCCTTTTATAAATGTCATGGTCCCTCCCTTCTCTGTGCTCCTGGCCAGCTGTCAGCTCTGGCCGATTGGGCGCAGCTGCTGAGCACAGCTGCGCCCAATCAACAATCAGCAGCATTTATAGCCTGGCTCACCCCGTCACTTGCTGCTGGCTCATTGTCCCTGTTGCTCCCACTGGCTCCCCACCAGCCACTCTGGTCTGTCACAACTCTGAACTCCCCCCTGCCTGGCCTTACCCTGAAGTTTTCTCCTGCTGCTTTCCCGCAGCAGCCTGACTCAGCCGCATGTCGGTTTCAGTTTATTAAGGCCCTTGTCTTGCAGCCATGTCATGGCCAGTTTATTTGCAGTTCTTGTTAATTTGTGAGCTTTGTTTTGTTTAGGTTAAATTGACTGATTTTTGCATGGAGTTTGGTTTGCCTCAGTCTTGTTTCTTTACATAAAGGTTCGTCTCTGAGAATCCGTCTGCCTGTTCTGTGCTTGCATTTTGGGTTCAACCACCCCCCAAACCCTGACAATAAAAAATGAAATTTGTGTAAGGGAAAACATTGAGGTCGTTAATCGCTTTTTAGAAAAAGCGGAAATGAATTTAGCCAATCAAGTAACTTACCAAGATGCTTCTTAAACAAAGACATGGGATAGGATGGTGGGCAATAAATGATCGCAAGCAGTAGGTCATAAGTAACATAGTTGTAGACCAAGCATTCCAAATTTACATCTGGCACTTCAATGACATTATATGCCACATTGTTTACACTATAAATACCTACTCCACCATGCTGTTGGGCTTTCAATGCTATGAGTGCTGGGTTCTTACTGTTATACGCAACACTTCGAGGACTGTTATTTAAAGTGTAACCGTCAATGTTAACACTGTCAAATGAAGAGCCAAAAGCCAGCCATGTTTCTGTAACAGCAATACAGTTAAGCCATAATTTCTGTGTGCACAACATCAAATCTTTGACGTGTGCAGTTAGATTTTGCACATTCATCAAAAACACAGAAAAACATGCTGTACGTATTTCATGTCTTCTGTCCTCAGTCAAAAATTGTGGCATACTCTGCATGGCATCCTTTATATCTGCCCTACTGTAGATGCGTTTCTGATCAAAATCTTGAATTATCAAACCTGACAGACTGCGAACACGACTTAATGCCACATAAGCCTGTCCAGGTGCAAACACTTTTTCCAGACAAACCACAGCAGTATCAACAGTAAGGCCTTGCACCTTATGGACTGTACAAGCCCAGGCAAGTTTCAATGGAAATTGCTCGGGCATTCCACCTTTACTGGTAGCCCATTCTTCCTTTGGTTCTATGGGAGATGAACCAACTAAATCTGCTGACCCATTTGCAGTTTGTTTCCTCCTTTGTGCACCAATGTCATCATCATCAAACTTGACATGCACTTTCAGAGGAAACTTCTTATTGTCAGACTCCACTATGTGCATCACAGTACCACACACCCCATTTACAAGACCATCCGTAACATCTATATTTTTACACAGCATCACCTGGGCATCTTTACCCAAAAAGAGCACCTCTTCCAAACATGTATTTAAGGCTTTGGCATGATGCTTGTCTGACAACTTGAGTTTGCCCGTTTTCTTATCATTAACGAAATCTTGAGCATTGATTTCAACATATTCAGGACATGTGTCAAATAAATGCTTCATATTGTGCTCATTCACGTGTTTATTTGTGGGGAAAAATGTATAAAGCTGAGCTGACTTCACCGGTTTCACAATGTTTCAGTTTTTCTGTCACCATCTAGCAATACAGTCCCTTCTGGCTTCTTGGTTTCTGAAAAGCGCACATAACGCACACCTGCTGGTTTGGTTCGTGTTCTTTTCGTCACAAAACCACATTTATTCTTTAACATGACCCGTGTTTTGGGGTCATTTTTGCTCAGAATCCGATATTCTGATGCAAATGCTGCCATACACATGTCACTAACATTCCAACAATTTCTTCAAGGAGTCTTCATTTACCTGATCTTCAAGTTTGTGGGACTTATTACCTCCTTTTCCTTTATGTAAAGCTATCGAAACATTCGACACAACCTGCTCTACCTCAGACATGTACTGAACAAAAAAGATGTATTCTACATTCTTAGCAAACCTACCATCAGCATGTAAAATACAATTATTAAAATAACGCGACAACGTTAAACGATGCTTCCTGCTTTTATGATACGTGTTGCAGGCCTGTGGAAACAACACTGGGAAGTATTTAGCTTCATTGTCCAAATCAGAAGGTAATTTAATGGGATTATTCCCTTCTGCAGGGGCCATATTCAATACACCATCAAAATATTGATTCAGTGCTTCTTGACCAATGTCAACAGGCATGAGACGCGTATCCTGAAACATGCAATGCTGCTGCCTATCATTCAAAAGCTCATCATTATCTGCTGATGTTTCTACACTTTCTACTTTATCACTTTCATTTGTCACTACTTCACTATCTTCTTCCACACAAACTGCATTGACCCATTCATCATTAAACTCTACATCCTTATAATGCCTATTTACACTTTTTAAATACTGTAATGCCTGTCTGATGTGCATCGTGTCAATGAATTGGTACTCATAATGTCCTTTGTAAGTTAATTTATGCTTCAATTTCACAGGCAACAATGAGCCTTCCATATTAGAACGTGGCAGCAAATTGTTTGTCTGCACAATATTTGCAGGAACACGTCACTGGTCCATGTACTCCATTTTGCCCACCTTTAGGTGAAGCTAACATTTTCAAAAATGGAATGTGCAATGCTATTAAATGTTGTTCTAGGCTATTTAGACATGCCAATTCTGGGGGAATAGGATCAAGTCCCAATTTGTTGACTGCACTCTCAGCTGGCATTTGACCTCTATTAACCTTTTCATTACAACTGAAACAAATCCACAGCTTACCTCTAGCTGTAGCCAGCCACCAACATGGAATTGTACAATCTGCACTACATTTGTGTAGATACTTTTCACTAACACAGACATCTGCAACTGAAGCTATGACTTTTCGTTTCTTGTAACTATCTCTTCTACACTGTGAAACTTGATGTCTGAATAACAATCTATGGCAAACACACACAAAATCCAGACCATCTTTTACCTTCTCTAAAAACTGTTTCATGACTAAATCAAAGTGGTGTAACTTCTCCTTGTCTGCCTTCTTTTTGAGTGGTACCTGCTATAACACATTGCTTATGTTCCGGATTTCCATGATACTTACTTCTACTCACAGCTTTGACATTCTCTTTGTGAACCTCATTTAATTGATATCTAATTATACGCCTTTGCTTCACTTGATCCCTATGCAACAAGTCCTCTGCATATTTACTAATACTCCTTTGCTTTACTTGTTTCCTATACAGGGCATTCAAGCGATATTTCTCTTTAATCCTTGCTATATGTCCCTTTCTAAATGCAGTGAACCCTCGTTTATCACGGGGGTTACGTTCCAAAAAGAACCCGCAATAGGCGAAATCCGTGAAGTAATCAGCTATATTTTTTACAGTTATTATACAATACTGCACTTGGGAGCGCTGCAGCCAGGTGGACGCCGCGGCGGTACTCTTGCCTCAGAGAGCGGGCCGGCTGAATCAAATGGAGCAGTCGGGGGTGGGGAAGGCTCGCGCTCTTCTCCTGGGGAGCGCGGCTGCGGTGGCCTGAGACGGCTGGGGACCACGTCCACTGTCCGGTTGACGGCGGGGGAAAAGAAGGCTGCTCTGTCGGCTCAGTCTTTCAGGGTGTCTCACTACATGGAGACCAAGGAGAGAAATGATCCAGCGCTCCACAGCAGGCAGCGCTGGCCTGTATGACAGAGGAGACGAGGCGCGGAGACTGTTCACGTTGGTCAGTCCCTTAGCCAATCAGGATGCAGAACACAATGAACTGTTTAAAAAAAAAAAAAAAAAAAAAAAAAAAAAGCTGCACTAAAAAAATCCATGAAACAGCGAAGCCATGAAAGGTGATATTATAGCGAGGGTTCACTGTACCACATTTTCTCTATATGTCCGTAAAATTCTTTCCTTCTCCCTATACTTCAGTTTCCCGATAAGATCATAAAATCCTTTGTTTGACCTTCTCCCGATACAAGTCCTTTTCCGTATATGACCTTTTCTTCCTTTCCTTCTATTCCTTCCTAAACACCTTGTCTTCATATGTACTCTTCCACAGAAATGCTCTCTTATTTTTAAGATATTTTGAACGACTAACTCACATTTGTATTGCTTTCAACCAATTCTTTGGACACATCCTTCCCTTTCCTTCTAGACATATACTGCATGTCAGATGAATTACCTACTCTACACAAATTAAAACAACCCTGCTCATTACCATGTTGGACACACACAACTGTTTGAGAAGTATTGCCATGACATTTCAAATAAATTGCTTGGTTACTGAACAATGTACTCATGCAACTGTACTTCATCCACTCTCCTTCCCTATACATGATGTTCACTCCAAGAGCATTAGCTGTAGCTTGAAATTCTATGTCTGAAGCACAATGTCCTACATAATTCATTTTTGTCTCCTTAATATACTGAGATGTACAACTATATCCTGTTCCCTCAAAGTGTATGTGCTGCTTTTTGTCATTTTCCATATATTTAACCACAGCACGCCTAAACTTGCCATGACTACTTTCACAACCAGAAATAGCCTGAGCAACTGCTCGAAGAAAACTATTACCATCCTCTTAAATTTTAGCTGTCATACAAACTGGACCCAAAGGCCCACACACTGTTGTTACATGTGTATCAATCTTTTTAAATGCCACATTAAAGTTAGTACACAGTGATTTTGCTACATCACTACACAAAGAGTTAAATGTAAATATTTCTCTGACATCACTCAACAGTGATGAACAATCCATGCCTTCTGCAGACACAGTACTATCCTGCTGTACAACTGTAACCTGACAATAGCCAGATTAATAATTGTGTAGTACTTGATAGTACTCCACAATATCAATCTGGGACCGCTCCATGTAAATCCGTTCGGAGGAAAGAGGCACGGATTGGACAATGCAACAGTATGTCCCGCCTCTGACAGGTTTTTTTTTTTTTTTTAGCCAATCGTGGGATCTTCACAACGAGCGGAGCCAATTGGTAGATTAAACTCTTACCAAAACCCGTAGGTAAAAAAGCACAAACATCTTTACCATCCAGAAATGCGCAAAGCGCCTCTCATTGTTCTTCCTTCAAAGAAGCGATAGGAGATTCAGCTAAAACTGACTTAATAGCAGCATCTACACGATCGTTGTCCTCTGTTGCCATGTTTGTTTTGATCTACTGGCGCTTGGTGGTGTCATCACACCCGGATATCCCGCTCATTATCCTGCCCCACACACGAATACTGCTGCATGATTGGCCGCGAACCAACTTGGTGCTGTACGAAAAGTGAAGGCAGGAGCGGAGCAAGATGGTTTCTTGAGAGATTTGTGAACTCACAAATATCGCGAGAAATCAACTTGCTGGCAAGGTCAGTACCACTGCTACATTCTCTTTAACCAAATCCACTACAGAACATGCATTTGCACTGTAACTGTCAACATCAAAAACACTATTTTTATGTCCACTCTGTTTTAAATCAGAAACTCTACAACTACCAAAGGTCACACTGCAGTAACCATAACAACCATGCATTTGAGGTCGTTGTACACAAACAGTCTCAAAATGGTTACCATTGCAGTTGTGTAAATACACTCCCTGATTTGCAAACAACGTGTTGTTGGATCTATATTCAAGCCAGCGATCATCACAGAAAGTAAACAGGTTTACTCCTAAATAATCAGCTGTTGCCTGAATGGTGGCTTTGGCTTTGGTATTGGTGGCTGAAGTGCCTGCACAAATACACATACATTTTATTTACTTCTAATTTCAAATAATAAAGTTACAAAATACTTAACCCTTTAAGCTGCAGTCAATTACAGCCATTTTCAGTACAAAAAAAATCGTTAATATTCTATTAAATAAAAAATATGACGAGAAATACAGGGAACATTGGACGTGCATCGCGAGGTGCATTTCCTTGAAATCGACCTATTCGTGGATTGTCTACCACACACTTATTGTATTCCAGTCAATCTATTTTAGGTGCAGAAACATACTGACTTGTTAGTTGTTGTTTTTTTTGTTTGTTTTTTTAAGCAGTGTTCCTTATTTCCTTTGAATTTGTACGTACAGGAGGAACTGCTGTCCTTCCCTAAACGTCTGGAACAGACCAAGGGAGAGGGAAATGGCCAGTTTCAAGTTGAATTTTCGGAGAAGCTGTTTGGCAATTTCAAGGCTTGCCTTGATGACTTCATATTAGGAAAGCAATTCCTGTTGTTGATCGACAACACATTACTGCTCAGAAATGTTAGTGAGTTCTCTGCAGAAGCACAAAAAATCTTCCCATGGGCCTTGGCTGCTACACTGCAAGGTGAGTTGATTGACCTGCAGGAAAAATGTTTGCACTTCCAGAGGATCACCTTGCACTTACAGAGGGCAAGAGTAAGCCTCAGTGTAACAGCATCCCCTTCTGGACAAAGACGGTAATTGCAGCAAATTCCCCACAGCTGCATAAGATTGCAGTTCTTACTGTCACAATGTTTGGCTCAACGTACTGCTGTGACTCTGCCTTTTCCACAGTGAACATTGTGAAGAAACAGTACCGCGGTAGATGTACGAATGAACACTTCCATCAGTGTGTCAGTATAGCCATCACACCATTTGTGCTAAAATCCAAAGCCATGGCTTCAAACCCCAAATGCAATTTTTGTGTTTGCGCAGTGTTTTACAGTTGAAGTTACTATCAATAATAATTGTCTTCATCTTAATGACATAGCTTGTCATTTATGTTCTGTACATGTGGATATACACTCTACTAGTTGCACGTTTTCATTTTTGTTCAGCAATGTTTTACAGTAACCAAATGTACTGTCAATAGTTGTTTGCACCTTAATTCCATCTTGTCAATTATTTAGTGTTCATGTGTAAACATTGTACTTGCATGTTTTTTTTTTTGTCTTTTTATTTTAAGTCAAGAAATGTTTTGTTAATGTATTTTTATGTAATGCGACTGTGCATTTTATTTTTGTTTGGACAAAAGAAAATCACCTTTACGACCTTTGACCTGCCTTGTATTTGAGTGATATTAATCAATGGAGCAATGTTTGTATGGGGAAAAAACAATTGTGGATGTTCAAGATGTGTATTTGAGGACTGCTGCTGTAGGATGAAGTTGTGTTGACAGTGTTTGTGTTTAATGTATGTTGGTTATTTGTTTAAAATGATGTTTGTGTTCAACAATTCAGTTGCTGTCACTGAAATTTGTTTGATTCTGTTTTCTGTTCTATGGTATTAGTGGAGAGTGTGTGAAGATATTTTTGTAGTGGCTTGCGATAAGTGTAGCAAGGTTTAGGGTTAGTTGTTTGTGGTGTTGTGATGCTTTGGCAGCAAGGTGTGAATGCAGATAGTTTCACACTACTTGCTGGGAGCAGCTACAGATGGTTTTGTAAGGATTAGTGATTGTGAACTTTCTCACCTTCAACGGCTTGGGGTGAAAGCCAGATGCTTGGATAAGTAGGAGAGGGGAATCTTTTTGAAGTTGACTTAGACATGTTTGAAGTTTAAATTTTTAGTTCTATTATTTTGGCAAAAGAATGACGTAGGTGTGTTGGGGGTGTATATTTTTGTGTTGTACTTGTAGGTAATTGTTTTGTGATGTATTCTTTAGGAAATATGCAGGTCGATTTTGGTTTTGTGTGAGACAATGGCATTTTTTCAGATATATACATGGTGTAAGATGTACAGAAGATGAAGACAATTTCTACAGTATTATATTGGTCATGATGTTTATAGAAGTATGTTTGCAATGTAGGAAATGTAAATGTTCTCAAGGGGTTTAAAGTGTGTTGTTGAAATAGTTTGTATAATTTCAGCTTGTTCTGTGGACATAATTGTGTCTTTGGAGGGGAACACATAATTTATTTAAAGTTGATTAAAGAGTTCAAATCATTATGTATTATCATTGTGTCTAGGCTTATATCCAGACATTTCTTATGATTGGCAGCAACAAGGTAACAGTGGAATACCATAATGTAGAAAATGACGTGATTTTGGTAGCATGTGGTGCTGTGACTGTATATGTATTTTATAGTATAGATGTGATCAGGACAGGACTTTTGACATTGATGTAACATTTCAGGCAGATAGGAATATGTTCAGTCCATTTATAAATCACTTGATGTTTCATGGTCAAGGATTTAAGTTGCAGTGGTTTTCAGTCTTTTGTTTTGGGTTTAATGAGAGGTTTTGACAAGTTGTGCGTATGAAAGCCTCCTGTAAGTACTCAATGAATGTAATGGGAAGTGGAATTATGTTTGCTGTTTTGATAGTGTTGGTTAGAAGCGTTGCTTGTTTTTTGTTGTATCTAGGTAATTACAGCAAAATGACAGCTGGGCTAAACAATGAAGTTGTTTGTAGTGAAATATATTTGACTGTATTTTCTTTATTATGGTATGGAATGAGTGCATGTTTTGTACGGTTTTTCTGTAGTGGACTCATGTTAGTGTGACACAGTTTAGGGTTAGTTCCATTTGGTACTGTATGCTTTGTGAGGAAGGTGTGAAATCCAGATACTGTCACACATTGCTGGCAGCAGCAGCAGACTGTTTTGTAAATGGAGTAACTGCTGTCTTCCTGAATGTGGGAGCTATTGTTTTATTTTCTGTGTAATTTTCCAGAGGTACAGAGTTTAGATGCGTAATGTATGATTTGAATTGTATATGAATTGTGTACATGTGTCGATAGGTGTAGTAAAAGTATAGATATGGTGCAGGGAAAAAAGCAGATTTTTTTTGACTAATTTTTAGTCTGGCAGTTATTTTTCCATTTGATGGTAAAATGGATGATTGTGTAGGAGAGGTCAACGTCTTTGAAGTTGGTTCAGAAGACATGTATAAAGTGTAAATTTGTAGCTGTATTTTGGTGAAAGAGTCTCCTCGGTCTATTGTGCTTGTATATTTTCTTTTGTGTTGTACTTTTAGGTAATAGTTCTGTTCTGTACCGTTTAAGAAATAAGCAGGTAGAGTTTGGTTTTGTGTGAGGCAGATTGGAGCATGCAGAGGATAGTTATCCAACAGCTGATGCTTCATGTTGAAGCATCCAAAGTGTGATGGTTGCCATGGCCACACCATTTTGCTTGTGGGTATCATTTTGACAACTTTTCATCACCATGTCCTGTTATGTGCACTGAGAAAATTTGAGGTGTGCTGGAGTGACCCTCTGGGAGGAGTTCACTCTCAAAGTTGTTTGTGGTGGTGTGATGCTTTTGTAGCAAGGTGTAAATGCAGATAGTTCAATGCTAGTTGCTGGGAGAAGCTGCAGACAGCTTTGTAACGGTTTGAAGTTTCACACCTTGCTGTCACGAGTGGGGGGTGGTGGACCCGAGCAGGAAGCCACGCTACCAAGGTGATGTTTTGGTAAAAGTGATTTATTTTGACAGAGGGGAGATGGAGGTGGTGAGCTCTGAGCCGGGGAGGTTAGGATTGGTAGGTGTGGAGAACCCAGGTGCAGACAATGACAAAACGCTAGGCATAATTAAAAGAATTAACTAAATCAATAACCATTTACAACTGACAGTGAGACAAAGGTGGACCAAAAACTAATAGGAGAGGAGGGAACTCGGCTAAACTAGACAAAGACCACAGCAAGACTAAAGAGGAGACAAAAACTAAAATAGACAAAGACAACAGCTTGACTAAAAAGAGGAGACAAAGACTAAACAAGACAAAGGCTACAGCAAGACTTAAAAATACTACAGAAGGAAAACGAACAGCTCACTCAAGAACAAACTAGGGTCTTGCAAGCAACGAGTCCAGTGGGGTTAATCCAGAGAAGAGATGAAAAATGAAAGTCCAACAACTGAGAATCCAGCGGAGGAGGGTAGTGGGGAGTGAAAAGAAACTGCATGTTTGTCCAACTATGCGCCAGCAAAGACTGAGGGAATGGCAGAGCTTAAATAACAGGAGACAGGTGATTAGAATTAATTAGTGGCAGCTGACGCTCGTGCCGTAATTAAAGCAGGTGACAGGCCAGGAGAAGTGACAGAAGGACCAGACAGAGGGAGACAAAGACACACCAACAACAATGCACACAGACAAGCAACCAACACAGAAGGAACAAACAGGCACACATCTTAAACAGAAAACAGAGTCCTCAAAGGGTCAAATCCAGACGAGGGGAGAAAGAAAAGGGAGGAAAAGTGGAACAAGAGGCAGCCAGAGGGCTGAATCCTGACAGGGGAATGCGTTTTGGGAGGGACGAAGGTTGGTTCCGGGCAGAACGTCTGACACCAAGGGGATCGGCGGCCGTCGCTGTGTAGGGAGGAGAAGCGGTGGCTAGCGGTAGATGGAGGGAAGATCCGTGGAGGTCGACGAAGACGGGGATCCAAGGCAGAGGGGGAAATGACAGTGTACAGGAAACGGGGCGAGGGAAGTCAGGAGCCGAACCAGCTGCAGGAGACGGACCTGAGGGGACCAGACAGGGCTCCGAGGGGGTTCCGATCTGAGGCCGGGTTCCAATGGCTTGGCAGAACGGACCTCCGGACAGCAGGATTCCTCTAGGTAAGAAAAGCATAAGGAAACATTGGTTTCAGCCTCCTAAAGCGGCAGCAACAAACACTTAGTGTGGCTAGAGAGTGACTAACACCGAAGGAGAGTTCAACAATCTGGCGAAGAGTGTAGCGATGAGCCGGTCTTTTATTGCAGCGATTGATTGATGATTAGAGTCAGCTGCCCGGAGCTCCAGAGTGATGGCTGATTGCCTGAGTGAAAACTGCTGTGCAGCCGCTTTTCACTCAGGCGCTTCTATGGGAGACGCCCGTGTTTACAAACAGTGACGTCACGTGATTACCGCGCTGGTTGGCAAAAGGAACCAGAGGAACAATGGCTGATGCGAACTATCCTTCCGTGAAATTGTCCGATTATGCTCAATCCTTATCACCTGAGGCCCGACAAATATACGTGAGTAAGCTGAGATATCAGGGAAACGGTAAAACCTTGCCAGATCCCTACAATTTGAAGACTGGGTGGGTTGACGATCCTTCATTTCCTTCACCGACATTTATTTTTACTTGATTGACACTGCTGGGCAGTTCACCCACCCAAAAATATATAATTATGAATTAAAAATAATATATCTCCTGTTAATCTTCAACAAGATGTCAAAGAAACGTCAAGAAGTTGCTGTATTTTTTGTCTGCAGTATGGCTTCTATGTAACAGACCCACAGCATTGGTGATCGAAAATAGGACAATTCTAAAAAAACGATCGCTAGACGCATACAAAAACACATATGGTTACAAATAGGAGGCTGCTGGCTTAAGGAGATGTTACTGAATATGCTTCACTCGACTTTAGTATACTTTCATCGTCTAAAAAGCGATCGGTAACACATGACAACACTGAACCAAACCGAAAGTGTAGAGATCGCTTCACGCGAAGGATGCGACACTAAATCAATATCTTTTGGTAAATAAGCTCAAAGTTGGACATACTAAACATGCTAAACTATTGAATAGTTTACCTGAAGAAAAGTGGGAGCCACAAACACAATCTCTGCTGCTTACTGGGGTACAATTTTTCCTGTTGATGGCTGAAGCCACTGCCATCTTCTCTCTCCTGACATCGGTATTCGGTGAAATTCCAAGCTTGATCCCTTCTCAAAACGCTTCGTACAACCAACAACGACACACGCTATTACCATTGTGGTAAATACATATGCAATTTCATTCATGAAAAGCGATAACTGTACGTATTTGTTTCAAACCCCATACCGTTCTCGTAGCAAGCCGTTATGTTACTGCCAGTTCTTGCCAACCAGTAGCAGTCTTGTACCACGTGACCATAGCAAATGACGACACGCTGGCGTCTCCCATAGATGGGAGAGAGAGGAAAAGGAGAGAGCACAAAAGGAGGCAAACAATGGGGAAGACAAGTGGGGTGAGGGTTTTAGGGGTGTCAGGAGGGAATCCTGACACTTCCATGGCCTGGGGTGGAAGAGAGATGCATTGATAAGGAGAGGTGAATGTTTTTGAAGTTGAAAGGGAAGACTTGTTTTAAATTTAAATGTTTAATTGTGTAATTTTGGTAAAAGAATGATGTAGGTGTGTTGTGGTTTTATATTTTTTGTTGTGTTTTACTTTTAGGTAATTGTTTTGTCCTGTATTCTTTTAGTTACAGAAATTATTGTATTTAAATGTTTGTTGTAGTCCTTCATAATGTTGTATTGTTCTGTAACTATCTAATGTGTAGGCATTTCAGTGCAAATGTTGCTGTTGCACTGCGTTTTTTGTTTTGTAAGTGCATAATTGTCATATTTGTGGAACTTTTTTCCAAGGATTGTGGAGACATGTTTATGGTATTTGACAGTGAAATGTAGTCTTTATATGAAGTGTATATTTTGTGTTGCTGTTGTAGTTTTACTGTATTGATGATATATCTAAATATGTGTTAGTTTTGTTCTTAGAATCACATCTACTCATGTCAAATAAAGTTTCACAGGTAAATCACATCAACTACAGTTTTGGGTGAAATGGTAATGTAAAATTAAAGTTTCAATGATGGATCATATGTCAGTGTTTTTTTTTTTTTAAACATTTGTGTAGTTACATTTGTAATGGTGACATTTATCACATATACTAATATTGTTTATAGTGTTGTAATTTTTATTGTGTTATGATAATGTAATGATAGTATGGGGTTTATGGTATGTGAATAAGTGAAAAGTTAAGGATTTCTGTATGTGTTGTATGTGTTTTTGACTTCACCTGCCTTTCTTCTTCATTATTTCACTCAGGACATAACACAAAGGTGCATTTATTTAGTTATAATATGAGTAGTTTTTATAGCAATGTGGCATGAATGATGGGATTTACATGGACGGTTCTTTGTCATTGTTATGGACAGTTTCATCCTCCTGTCCAGTATTGGTATTTAGGCTACAGGTGGGCGTTGGGTTGATGTCCGCATCAGTGTTGTTTTCCTCCATTTTAGGGGTCGGCTCTGCATTGGATGTTGATGGTAAAGGCTCTGCATTGTCTGGAAAAAGTTGGTCCTCCAAGTTCTCGTCGATATCTGTAGATAAAAAAAGTCAGAAAGTTTTATTGATGTTTGACATAGTTACATTTTTTGCCAAACATGGTGCAATGTATTCATACTGATATTGTTTTTAATATGGTGGATGTAAATATTACCGAACTTTAGTGTTTGCTCGTGAATGGCGTGTTCAATTTAGATATTTCAATAGTAATTATTTTCATTGTTTGCTATTTTGATGTTAGGGGTTGTCTTTGTTGTTTAAATGTGTTGTATGTTTAATATTTACATTTAAAACATTTGTGCTTACTGTTGTCTGTGCCAATTGGCTAAAAGTTGCTGTTGTGTTTTCTTAAATTCTTTAAAGGGATTGTTATTGATTCTCAGACTTTTTTCAATGGTAATAGTTTTTCAGGTTTTGCTTTAGCTGTTGTCTTCTCTGGTGTTTGTAGTGAAGTCAGTATTAACAGCACAGAAGTTATTTTCATGCTAGTGTTTTTGTAATATATTTTATTAGTACTAACCCACATCGCTGAAGTCCTCTGTGAAGAACCTTTCCATTTGTTGCAGCTTCTGTTGGAGCTTTTTTTTTTTTTTTTTTTTTTTTTTTTCATTCAAATATTTTTCCTTTTGTAGGGTTGCAGTTTTTTCCCTGTGGCTTTTATTTAAAGCTGCTATAGCCATAGTTGCAACTTCCATGGCTGCATTCGCCAGCGTGGTGTTGTCCACATCGTTCTCAGCAGCAGCGTACTGTTGGAATATAACATGTAGAGAAACATATTATGTTGTAATGTGGTGTTTTGTGCGTGTAGTTTATTTGCAGTAGTTAAAGTATATTAATTTGTATTTGTCTGACTTATATTGGTGTTGGTAAGTGTTTTTGAGTTGGATATGCAGGTTAAATACAAAGTAGTGTGGGAGTGTTTTTTCAGTATGTTGTACTGATAAGGTGTGATCTTATGTGTGCATCATTAATGAAGTGTGGTCATGGATTGTGTTCATGTGCTAACTGTTAAGTTTACCCTGGTTAAAAATGTTAAGTGTGTCTTCACAGAAAAAAGTGGAAGATGATGAAAGCTGTTAACTTACTGCAAGCAGCATTATTTTGTTTCGGAGTGGGATATGTTCCGGGTTGTCCACCTGTGGAAGATTTTTTGGAGAGGAAGAAGTTGTCGGAATTTCTTCTTTCTTATTCATTGTAGAATGTTTTCCAGTCGTATTTCTGCAGCTACTGAGACGTTGTGTGCCGCTTCGCTGTGAAGTCAATCTTCTATTTATGTTACAGGGTTGGGGGAAATGTGTTCGACCAATCAGGTTCGTAGGGTTTCGGAGGGAGTATGATGTAAGGGCATGATTTCAGTTAGTTTTCAGTGAACCTGCTTCGTGAAACAGGCCCCTGCACTGCACACTGAGTTTCTTAACCCTGAAATGAGGGAAACTCGGGGTTAAGTTACCTCGCTTTGTGAAATGGAAAACTCTGAGACAAAGGGGTAACTCGAGCTTGTTTCACAAAGAGATTCTGTTAAATTTATGGATTTATGGAAGTTGAAAGTTACCTCCGTATCTCCTGAATTTGCCACCACTGCCAAATAAAGAGGGAAAAGAAAGTAACTGTGTGATTCATGAGTGGAGTATTGCTCAAATCCTGGGTAGATACAACAAAATTTTTATAGTGGGAAAAGTGCACAAAGTCTAAGACAGATTATAAATCAAAATCACCTGTCATTCCAAATGGGACAACAATTGACACATATTGTTTCAAGTAATATGTTATGAAAAATTACCTTTGTGTTTTGTTACAGTTGTGTTTGTGATTATACACAAAGATGTAATGGCAAGAGAAATGTATTGATCATTTTTATTGTTGCACAGCACACATTTGGCAAGTTATGGTATAGTTGAAAATTATAAATACACGGAATAAACATATATTACACCCTAAACACACATGTATGTACAATATATACAGATATATGTATTTTGTAGGTAGATCTTTGCAGTGGCTGCAATTGTGGGCTCCTTTGTTGTGGTCATCGTTGTCCATCTGTGTGAAAATTAAAAAGGTATTAGTTTTCTGTTGTCAGTATAACTTAGTGAAAGAAATGTTTGTTGGGACAAGTGCAGGTGATGTTATATTGTTAGATAATGTGAAATCTTTGTATGAAGACTGTAAAATGTTGGTTGAATTGGTTTAGCAGTGTTCCAACATTGGTCATTTGGTTAATAGCATTTATGTCTTAATACATGCCATACTTTGAAATCTATTTCTATTTGTCTAATACTCAGCAGAGAGAAAAACATATCCAACTGTAATGTATACATGAAGAGCTGTTTTGCAAAAACTGAGAAGTGTGTTTAGGTGTGTTCAGAATATTTGATATTTTCTTCCGGAAATATTAATGAAACAGAAGTTGAGTAGTTTTGAATCAGTTGAAAAAAAACGTGACAAAATACAGAAAACATGAAATTATTAGTGTTGTTATCTCATGTAAACCAAACAAAACACTTTTTGGAAAATGTAGTGACTGTTACTTTCCAAATGAAGTGTTCATATATATATATGTTTACGGTGAGTCCAATGGTGCGCTGGTCTCTTTGTCGGATATCTCTGCGCCTGTGTGAACATAACAAAATTAGAGTATTGTTTAGTTAGTGTCATTTACTTAGAAAAAAGTTCAGGTGCTGTGTAATGTTTGGCAAATGGGAAATCTATGTATGAAATCTGTTCAGTTTGTTGTGCTGTAACTGTTGTCACAGTGTTACAACATGAAAATTAAAAGGAATCATTTAGAAATATTATTTGTTTTATAAGAATTATGTATCAAATAAAACATTAGTAAGATTTTGCAATGTATTGTGTTTTGAAAGGAAAGAATTTCGATGGGTTTGGAATGTTTTTGGACATGTATAGTAATGTTATGTTACAAATCAATTCAAGTCCAAAAGTGTAAGTGTTTGTGTCATAATTTTTAAAATGAAGGGTAGTTGCAAGACGTTTTTCCACAAATGTTGTAGACATGTTTTAATGCTTAATAATTACTCACCGTTATTTGCGCACTTCTTCGGTCTCTCCATTTTCAGGATGGTTGCTCTCTGTTCAATTGCTGTCTTGATAGTTTTTATATCTTGTTGTTGTGCTAGGTTTTGTTCTGATGTCCGTTGTATTCGATCATCGTTGTTTAAAGAATGTATGATCTCGGTTCCAATAGTTACTGTTGTTGCTGTTATTTCAGCTGTGGGCACAGTATTGTCCATGCAAGCATACTGAAAAAAAGAAAGTAAATGGTTATGTAAAAACAATAGCAGTTGTATGTTAGTGTGCAAGATATTTTAATTTTTGGAGTTCAGAGATGTATTGATATATACAGGATATCAATTTTAGTCATTTGGTACGAGTTTTATGTTTTATTCCAGGGGTCTGCAACTTTTAACATTTAAACATAGATTTTGATCCGTTTCCCACAAAAAAGAAAACCCCGGGAGCGGAATATTCTTTTTTGGCTTTTAAAATAAAAACAACATTCCATATATTGTTGTTTTTACCTCTATGCCCTTGTTAAACATTCGTGATTAATTAATTCCAAAGCCTGTAATTTACATTGATGCATTTTTTTAAAATTTATGCAACCAATAATATTTGTTTTACTTGGTTCATGTCATTTTAGCTCCTGGACTTCATATGTTACTTAGTATTAGCTGGATATCAAAATTTATGGATAGTGTATGGCAGCGAGTGTCACCGATCCAAGATGGCCGGCCTGGAGGCACGTCGCTCAAGTGGGCAGTCACAATCAATGAGACATTTACGTATACAGTGGGGGAAATAAGTATTGAACACATCACCAGTTTCCTGAGTAAATATATTTCTAAAGGTGCAATTGACTTGATATTTTTACAAGATGTAGGTAACAACCCGTGCAGTTGACACATGCAAAGAAATCAAAACACAAATGGCCATAAATTAAATTGTGTGCAATAATATGAAATAACACAGGAAAAAAGTATTGGACGCATATGCTGAAATTTATTTAATACTTTGTACAAAAGCCTTTGCTGGTAATAACAGCTTCAAGACGCCTCCTGTATTGAGAAACAAGTGTCATGCAATGCTCAAATGGGATTTTGGCCCATTCTTCCATACAAAAAGTCTTTAGATCCTGAAGGTTCCTGGGGCCTCTCCGATGAACTCTGATCTTTAGTTCTTTCCATAGATTTTCAATTGGGTTCAAGTCAGGTGACTGGCTGGGCCATTCCAGTAGCTTTATTTTCTTTCTTTGAAACCAATTGAAAGTTTCCTTGGCTGTGTGTTTGGGATCATTATCTTGTTGAAATGTCCACCCTCGTTTCATCTTCATCATTCTGACAGATGGCAGCAGATTCTTATCAAGAATATCCCTGTACATTTGCCCATTCATCTTCCCCTCAATTACACTGAGTTTGCCAGTACCATTTGCTGAAAAACAGCCCCATACCATGATGTTCCCACCCCCAAACTTTACAGTAGGTATGGTGTTTTGGGGGTGATAAGCTGTGCCATTTTTCCTCCACACATGGTTAGTATGATTGTGTCCAAACAGCTCAATTTTGGACTCATCTGACCAGATCATATTCTCCCAGTACTTCACCGGCTTGTCCAAATTCTCTGCAGCAAACTTTAAACGAGCTTTAACGTGTTTTTTGTTAAGCAATGGTGTTTTGCGTGGTGAGCGTGCATACAGGCCATTGCGGTTGAGTGTATTACTAATAGTTCTTTTAGAAACAAATGTACCTGCCAATTCCAAATGTTTCTTTAGCTCTCCACGAGTGATCCTTGGCTCTTGGACAACTCTTCTTACAATTCTTTTCACTCCTCTGTCAGAAGTCTTGCGAGGAGCACCTGGTCGTGGCTTGTTTATGATGAAATGATGATCTTTCCATTTTCTGATAATGGCTCCAACAGTACTCAGAGGGATATTCAGGAGTTTAGAAATCCTTCTATACCCCATTCCCTCACTATGTTTTGCAACAATAAGGTTGCGCATGTCTTGCGAAAGCTCCTTGCTTTTTACCCATCATGAGGTGTTTCTTTTGTGAGACCTTGATAATGTGACAGCCTCTTATAGGCCTTCAGTTGGGACTGAACCAGCTGACATGAATTTGCACTGATTGCTTTCCATTTACTGGTTGAGTTTAGCAGGAGTTTTTACATCCCATGCTTGTTATAGAATCCCTTTCTTTCAGGTGTTCAATACTTTTTTCCTGTGTTATTTCATATTATTGCACATAATTTAATTTATGGCCATTTGTGTTTTGATTTCTTTGCATGTGTCAACTGCATGGGTTGTTACCTACATCTTGTAAAAATGTCAAGTCAATTGCACCTTTAGAAATATATTTACTCAGACATATACAGTGGGGGAAATAAGTATTGAACACATCACCAGTTTCCTGAGTGTTGTGGTCAGCGGTCAGCAAGCAAGAAAAATAGTTTAAAGTGGCATGATAAATATACTTTGCAATGTGACTGGGGACAAGAATTGTCAAACCCTGTTGTGTCCACGACTGCCACAACAGGGCAGAAGGCCCAGTTAAACGGAGCTTCTTTAGAATTCCCACAATAACCAGACAATGAAACTCATCCGGATGAAGCACCACACTTGGAAATTAGTATCTTTTTAACCCGTATTTTTAAGAAATTGTCTTTTTCACTGTTTGTATTCTATCGTTCAATTCGTCTCCCATACATACACTTTGTTGTGGTAAAATAAACTTTTAATGCATGAATTGCTTTGAAAACACTATTGAAATCTGGCAAACAGCCAAAAGTCTTACTCAAATTTGATAGTTTTAATGTATGCCGAATGAAAGACAATGTATAACTTAGACAATTGTGGAAACTAGGTGTTTCAACCGTTATTTTTTACTTTGAGCGAAAGATCTTTTCAAAATGGCTGCTTCTCAAAGCGAGGATTCGTGTTACCCAATGAAAACACCATACCAAAGTGAATGAATGGGTCCATTGTGAAGCGCTTTGAGTGGCCAAAAAAGCGCTATATAAATCTAATCCATTATTATCATGATTATTATTATTGTTAAGCAAACATTAGCGTGATCCTAGCGAGACTCCACTGTTTAATCCCGTAATATTAATTTAGATAGACCAATGATACGCCAATTAATAGAAAAAAATCACTACGTTCATTGTTAATTAAATCGGTGTCCTGAATTAATGCTGTTTTCGGGCGAATTTTACACCAAACTGTGTTATAAATCTGTGTCGGAAGTACTGATTCTTCATATTGTGAGCGCAAATGGGTGAAACAGACAAACAAAAAACAGCTGGACAAAAATGTAGGCCAAAGCGACACGAGCGAAAATATAACCCAAACAGCTGCACCAAAGACCAGCCTCCCAGAACTGTTGCAGGCCAAGCCTGCCCCTTTAACCTAGGAACGTAGCGGCAACCGTATGTGTGTGTGACACTGTGTGTGTATGTGCGAGTGAAGAGGCCCAATTGGGCCCGGGGTATATGTGTTTCGTTAACAGATACGGAAATATGTCAATCTGCACATGAGTCAGAAGTTATTGAAAAGAAGTGTGTGAGATCGATGTATGGTCCAAGTACTAAGTGTGCACAGTCGCTGCTGTTAAATAAAGTCTTCTGTTCTTCCCAACTGCAAAGTTTAGTTGCACTATAGATTGGCTGTTACCATCAACGAGCCGTGTTAAGCTAGGCGGCTAGCACAAGCCGAGGCATCCCAACTACGGTTCGGTGGCTGACAGAAAACGGGTCGGTAACAGAACGTTGAGCTGTACATGCACTCTGTAACAGCTCCTCATTGTAAAAACCATCCTAATACTTCTACTTGCACACTCAAAATAGACACAAAGCCAACTGAAAAATACCTCCAGCACACAAAAGAGAAAAACGCAAGCTTTACTTTCTACAAACTATTCACCAGAACATTACAATAAGCATTCAAGTCTGATGCAGCAAAAATTAAACAAACGCTAACAAATAATCTTACCTGTCCAATTTATAGATGAAATTCCGGAACAAAAAAAAATAAAAAAATCAACAACACACAAAAAAAACCCCCTCAAATTATCAGAACCCGGAAACTAAATTAATTTCTAGCTTCTAACAATCTGTGTATGAGCCGTTTGGGAAAAATATTCACCTTCTGGCAAATACTCACAGGTAACTGCAGAATTTAAACTGTTTCCACAAAGGAATTTTCAAATTCCGAAACCCACCAATGGCAAGCGCAAATCACAAATCACATGATTCAAACATCCAATCAAAATCAGTGCCTTCACATTCCTTAACAGAAGCTGTGGTTCAGTTGGCTCACGAAACTTTGCATACTGGCACGAAATTTGCATATTCACACGTAAGCACAAATAGCAGGAAAACCACAGGTCAACACGTCTGCCCTTGAACTTGGCTTGAAAATGTGGATTTAGAACTTTGTACCAGTTTTTGAATTTTGTTTATCAGTCAACTAAATCCATAGTTATAATAAATTATAAATGTACTAATTTTGAGCATTCTTTTCCCAACCGGATTTTGTTCGTGATTTTCATGGCAAAACGGGTGATAGTGTGCAGCCAACGAGAAGGGGTGGGCCGTAGCTAACATCAAAATAACATAAAAAAACACGAGTTTTACCTCATAACTTCTGTCTTTCACATACCGATACGCAGCGATACACACACACACACACACACACAGACAGAGACCTGCAGCATAAGACACGCTGCGCTCTCTCATTTCATCCAATAGCGTGCAAGTACATAGAAACAACGATGCTGTGATGTTTCATTAACTTCAAACATGGTGAAGAGAGGTGCAGACCAGTACAATTCTCCGTCCAAAATTCCAAAAAAACTGAACATGAAGAAAACCGTGCATTGTGGGAGAACATCATGCTGCTGGCAGTAAGTTTTAAGATACTTTATAAAACTATATAATTGTTTTTTCTGACTCACATTGACTTCTACAATGGTAGAAAAACGTTTTCATACAACCCATACATATGTAAAATATTGCATTAAAAGTTACTGTTAAATATTCAAGTATAGTTTCTGAGTACAATCATATTTAATATTTCATTGTACCGAAAAATATTACACCATAATGTAAAACAAGTTCATAAAAAAGCTGTAAAAACGTAAAATTGATTCACTCCTTAAAATTACAAATTTAGAATATTGGATCATTTTATGGAATTGTTTTATTTTTTGTGTAAAAAGTTAACCAAAAAAATATTTGTATTTGCCTGTGTCTAATACAGCCACACCTTTTGAAACAGACAAAAATATCCCCAAATATTTCATCATAATATTTGTTTCCCCACAACTATACTGTTAAATTATTCAATTTTTTGGGATGCATTTAAAATGTTAGTTTCAATTACAACATAAAAATATACAGAACTAACACGTTATATATACACATGTCAACTGTAACATTTACAAACAGCCTTTCAAGTGACATATTACCTGTAATTACATGTATTCACCTATGTAAATACTAACAATATGTATTCCTAAACTTTGCTTTCATGGTATGCTTGCAGAAATGAAAACGTAAGCTGAACCAACCTGGAAACACAAACAATGGCTGTAGGCAATGAAATAATAAATTGCGTAAACGAAGAAGGCAAACTAACTGCAATGAAAACACAACAGCAACTAAAGAAGGAAATTGAAGAAATAAAACTCAAAATTGAAGAAACTGAACAAAAAAATAAGAGAAAAGGGATGAAGGAGGAGCATTGCTGGAACAAAGGTCAGTAATATCTATCAATGTATGTATTTGATGTATATATGTATGTGTATATCCATTCTGAAGACGTACCTGTTCTCAGCTGCTTCTGATTAAATAACTATATATTCTTTTAAATCTTTTTTTATGACACAAATGCACTAAACATTTGCTAATAACTGTCTTTTGTCCAAACAGAGAGTGAACCTGACCAAGGCCCATGACGAGATGATAGAACCATCAGCTTAGGATGTAAATAGTTGTAAAATATTTGTTTTATTGTTCAGATTGTAAAATAAAAAGGTTATACATTCAGTTTTGCTTGGAGCTGAATTATTCTAACATGCATACAATAAACATTTACACTTACATAACAAAAAACTGAAAAGTGTATTATCTAGAAATAGCATTTTTTTGACATGGAATGCAGTGTCTAACAAATATCAAGTTTGACTATTATTTATTTGTAACAATAATTACTAAATTCTGAACATAACCAGACTCTCCAAGTTATTTTGCTAACCCAGACAGACATGCCTTTGGGTATAAGCCACATTTGTAATATTTTATATTTGAGTCACTCATCAGATCTTTCCCCTTGACAAATAGAACAGATTCAAATAAAAACGAATAAACGTATTTGCCACTTTTTAGTTCTGAAGACAAGTGGAAAGCATATAATGTGAGTAGTACCTGCATAAATTCACATCATTCTGCCCCTTGATGTCTTGTTTCTGTGTTTTAGTTGCCTTCACCTGGTGTTCCCGCTGTGGCTTCTTTGTCGTGATTACATTAAAAGGTATGTGAATGGTGTCAGTCACTTCAGGTGAAAATACAATATTCTCTTTCTTTCAATATATAACTTGTTAACATTTTATCTTGAGTGGTTGACCTACATGTGTATTTGGTTATGCTCAGCGTGGCAGTTAAACATGCATAGATTAAACTATTGATAAATGATTATCTGCCACCATGCTGCTTATTTTTGCACCTGTGGATGAGTTGAAGACAAAAGTGGTTTTGTTGCCATTCAAGACTGGATACGTGGCTTTGCCACTCCTACGCTAGCATAGTGGGGGGTGGGGGTGGGGGGGCTGTTTTTGTTTTACATTGTTTTTTATCATTAACACATTTTTTAATGTTTGCTTTTTTTTCAGCATGTTACCATTTGCAGTAGTCGAGTTTCCCAATAATAGTGTGGCAGTGATTCCCACCAAATGGTTTACCTCGCCAGCGGAAGATGAGTGCTACTGGCCACCAGGGAAAGCTAATGTGACAAAGGCAGCGATTGACCAAAAAGATCCTCAAAGTGACTTAAAAATTTTTAAACTCAGTGTGAGGAGAAAAGCTGGTAAGATTACAATACAATCTGACTTGGTTAATTTATTCAGTTTTAAGATGTTCTGAATTGCTATTTATTTGTCTGTGTCCTCAGGAACTTATGAAATTGCCCATTCAAAAATGTTGGCGTATGAGGAAAAAAGCGATGTGCAAACGGATTCAGAGTCAAGTGACAGGCTCACATTTTCTTGTGCTTTCCTCTTCCAAACCTATTTGAAATATGAAATGGTTGAATAGATACCAAGTCTGATGCAAAAGCAACAAATTTACTTAAGTAATCATAGAATTTTAATACTTATTGACTTTGAGTGTGAGCCTTTTACAGTTCACTTTACTTTGTATACATGTATAAAAAATGTTTTTACCAGCTGTTTTAAAATATTCACTAATTTTGGTTTATATACATTTTAAGGCAAGTAATTAGGTCCAGTGAGGATGATGATGATGATGAGTTTGACATCCACATCAGGTCTCCATTATCCAGAGCCCGAGCATCTCCTCCACAGCCTCCACCCACCCTGAGAACCAGACACCACCACCTGTAACTCGTTGCTCATTGCCTACACTGCCTCCAACTACCCTTGGTTCTATTCGAGACATGTTCATCCGCGTTCTTTCACTGCTTGAACAAATTAAAGAGACTCAAAAAGTCCATGGAAAATAAATTCTACAAACAATTCTTCAGCAACGTGGCATTGTTGGTTCATCAATCTTCCCATCCACCCCAGAGGGTTTCCCGCTTAAAACCGTGGGTGATCTGCAATCCATTGAACAAAAATTGGCTGATCAGACCTTCATGTCCGACTTGGTATGTATGCTATATCTCACATACAGACTCTCAAACAGCCTCATAGACCTGCTAGCTTGCATACAGCCTTATAGACACACAGACAAACTCACAACAAGACTTTCTTTATCTTTGGTGTCCCCTCAGGTTGCAGCTGTGGCAAATATTGGTGGGTCGATCGTGGACGAGGCCACAAGAAGAATTATGACTTTCCTCTTGGACAACGATTTGTCGCGACAGTACAACCTGTTGGGCCGCAATGGAAAATGGGAGTTCAAGGCTCTGAGGTTGTTTGAAGTAATATATGGTAGGTGTTCATGTGGACATTTGTTCTTTCAAAGGTTTTGTTTTTATCCTGCAGAAACATCCGAACATGCTCAGTTTGAATCAGACACTCAACTGTGTTTTACAAAATGAGGGGGGACATGCTACAAGTAATATCCGAAAAATTGGAATATGAAAAAGTTTGAAAATATTGGTCAAATAATAAAACAGAACTCATGACACAGAGGGAATAATTAAAGCTATTGTTTTTGTAAAACCTCTATATTTTGGCTTATAAGAAATGAAAAATCAATTTTACTGGTTTCAAAAAACTTTGAAACAGGTAAAATTGACTTAACTTCTTGTAAGCCAAAATAAAGGCATTTTTTAATAATCACGGCTTGAATTAACTTTTTGTGGCATGAGAGTACATTAAATCAGGGTTTTTTCCTTCATTGTTTGACCAATGATTTCCAATCTTTTCACAATATTCTTTTTTTTTTTTGGGGGGGGTTACTTGTATTTCGACTGAAAGATTTTCGGATTCCCTGAATTTTGTCATTAAAAAAGTTCAGACCCAAAATTCTATCAGTTCAACAAATGATAACCCTGCTGCCAAGTAGACCTCGCGTTGTTTCCCTGTTCTCAATTTTTTGAGGGGTTTCTAATCTGTTAGTTTTTCGTTGATTTATTCACTGTTTTGTTGTGATTTTGTTGTTTTTCTTAATATTTGACACTTTTTTTGGGGTCACATTTTAGATTTTTTTTGGTGGTTTCTTTTTGTTTATATAAACTTTTTGTGGCCTTTTTTGCATTTTTGAGATTGTTTTGTCTGTTTATTTTTTTTTTTTTGGGGGGGGGGGGGGGGGGGAGGTGTTTGAAACTTTTGGTGATTTTTCTTTTTTCAATGGCCACGCTGCTGAGGGACCTCAAAAATGGAACCCAAGTTGTATCTGGATTCATTTTTCATGTTCTAACTTTGATTCATCACAATCAGATTAATTGTTTAAGCCAGAGTAATTAATTTGTGGAGAAATAACTAATTCTAAAACAAGCCTATTGTTAAGAAAGGGGTTTATCAGACTGGGAACCAAATAAACATTACAAGAATATAATTTGAAAATAAAGATCTCTTCCAAAATGTATTATTTCATTTATTTTCTGAATATACTTATTTTGTTGGTCCCCAAATCGCTTTTATCTTCTCGTACAGTTTAGATTTTGTCAAATATGCCAATTGAACACAATTTTTTGAGACTTGCCTCTTGCTTTTTCAGCCTTGGCTGAGATATCTGTTATCACATGAAGTAAGTGGCTGTTATAATTTGTTCCTTGCAGGAGGTTTAAAGAAGAATGCTATGACCTCTACAGTCACTTGTAAGGATGCGGGAAAGGCGGTTGGGAAGTGGCTCATTGGTGCTCGGGACCGTGGAGGAAATAGACTGGCCCGGGCAACCAAAAATGCAACACCGGAACACGAACCTGAAAACGAGGACAATTAACTGGATAAGGCCCATCTACGCTCACCTGGCAAAATTGGGACCTCAGTATTTGAAAAAAAATGGCAAACAAAAGACTGAAAACAACCCCCCAAAAACTGCTGTAGACCAACAAGAGAGCATTTGTCTTTCTTTAGAATGGACCTGTCTTATGTCTTCTATGCATGGAAAACCAAAAGTAACAAACATGGTTTGAGGCTGCTTCATAGGAGAGGGGACAGGACACGATCTGTATTCTGTATTAAGAAAAGGATGAATAGGGTCCTATTTGGTGACCTTTGTTAAAGAGTTTGACAAAATATTTTTATTTATGTATACTTTAAGTGGTTTTTATTGTTGTCTTTTTTTTTTTGGCCTGTTCTAAAGGTTAATTCAATCTGGGTAATGTGAATCTGGGTAATGTAAAATGTACATGTGTAATGGGAAGTGTAATTTGAATATGCTTATGTGTTTAAATGTATTAGTTATTAAAACGTGTTAACATGTAAAACAACTGAGTGTTCATCTGCAATTTCTTTTCATTGTTCAATATTTTAAAATAAAGCTAATTGTATTATTCTTTGTTATGGTATTTCACACAAGAACTGCATGAAATGACGGTAAATATAAATATTATGGGCCAACAAATACATTCTTGATGCTTATTTTAAAATCTTTAGAGTACCATCAAAGCCCAATAATCAGCCCCTCGTCGGGGAAAACTCGTAGTTGTATTGCTGTTCTCTGCTTTGTGATTGTAGCCTTTACATAAACTATAAGAGTGTAAGAGGGGCCACAAAATCAAATTTGTTTGCCCTTAAGGGCCACTCATGGGTCCCATCAGGTGCCCATAATCAGCCCACATGGGGCCCTCCTTATGTGGGAGAAACCTGGGTTTGCCCATGTGGGTTTTAGCTAGGGCCCATCTAAAGCCCACCTTGAGCCCATCTGGGCTTGCCCACATGGGGCCACCGCGGAGCTCCCGGCCAAAATTAACCGGGCCCCAGTTGGGCAGCCCACATGGGCCCCATATGGGTGTGTTGACAGGGATGCCCCCGCACCTTGACCAGCTGACAACTTCGGGACTTAACCTGGCCTGCCTTTGTTTGTGTCTGACAAAACCTTCCAAAGCTAACAAAACTACACAAAACCTTCAGCCTTGACACCAAACCTCTGCTGCTGGAGCTTGAGGAAGCCCCAGTCGGCAAGTCCCGTGGTCCAAACACTCATGCGCCACTGACCATACCATGTGGGTCATCTGCTCGAGGACTCAGACAGGCCCAGGGATACCCAGAGTCACATGGGGGTGTAGGGTCAAACAGTGTAGACAAAAAGGGGAGCCAGCCTGATTCCCGTTACCACAATCCACGGGGAAGTCAGGAAAGCAGACCTCAGCGGCACTACGACCGTGACACAGGTGGTTCCAAGAAGTCTTCCATTCCCAGACAAACCTTAGAGGTGATTGCACAGCTCCTCCGGGAACTGTGGACAGAAAGATGGAAGAAGGCAGAGCTTGCCTCGGTAACGTCTATGGCTCCCACCTCAGGTTCTCCAGATAATTCCTGCGGTCACTCAACCACGGCTGGAAAAGAATTATACTGGGGACCCCATGAAACTACGGTGAGCTCAGGCATGCAGAAATACACGGCTGTACACTCTAACCGTGAATATGACGATGGAACAACCTCTAGTGCAGTCTTGGTGGTGCACCTAGACTCCACTGACAGCCCTTCCAGCCAACCAAATGACCCTGAAAACGTGTCAGACTGGGAAGCTGATGGAACCGAATATAACTCGGACTCTGAAGATGACGCGCTGGGAGATCCGCAACAGGGGGTGACGACAGGAAACCCCTCAGTGCACTCCTCAATGAGTTCATCATCGGGGTGTGGTTGGACTTTTAGAACGGTGCAGTCACCGTTCCAGTCAGACTCCCTTATCCACAAATCCTTGGCCACCTCATTCAAACAGGAGGAAGAGGCTGGAAGTTCCACTTGCCTATAACCATTGGAGGTGTCCTAAAACAGGAAGCCTTTCCACAAACTGCAGCGCAGAATGCGCCGAGCAGGTAAGTACTGGAGTTATCAGTTCTGTGAAGTATACCTTCGGCCATATACACAGACACCTATCACCTTGACGACGGTGTCGGAACTGAAACTCACCATAGGACTGATGACCTTTGTCCATCCGGTGTATGTGTCATCTCTTGACAACACATCTCATTATTGGAAAGGACCTCCTCAACCGCTTTGAGCCCATAATCGACTTCAAACGCTCTTTGATCTGGACACAGGTCCGCCAGCCTCTGAGTCACACTGCCCATCGGAGCTCCTGGGAACAGAGTTCCACCCAAGGACTCAAAGGCACAGAAGGAGACACCCAACTGGCTCCACAGAGTCCATATGACATTTTCCTTTGCACAGTGGATGCTTCCACTCCTGCAGTCAAACACTGGCCACATTCTAAACAGGACAGCAATACTGGAGGTACAATGTGCACCAGCAGTGAAGTGCTGCATGACCTCCAGCTTCCAACAGAGCCTGGTCCTCCGTTCACAAGCCAAAACATTCCTGTGGACACTTTTTGGACATGTGACTCGACATTTCATCCCAGCCTCACATTTTGTGCCCTCCCACCCACCCACCCTGAAGACTTGTATGCTCACTCACCCTCATTTTGCTGCCCCACAGACCGATCACTCTCCTGTGTTGGTCTCCCTGGCGACTGCTGACTCTGATCTTGTGACACGGCCATCACTTGACCCTGACATTCAGAGCCTGGTCCTGACTCTTGTGAGTGCTACAAACTGCACTCTACGCCCTTTGAACCCGTCCTCTGCTCTTCACTCAGGGCTCCTCTACTCTGTTCTTGCCTCTTTCCTGGTAGTTTTAGACCTCCTTTTTCATGCTTTTGGCCCCCTCACTTCACCTTCATTCTTGGCGACCCAAAACCACAGGGGGGTGACATTGACACACGGCCATGAATCACCATGTGCAAAATCCAGCCTGCACACCATTCACCAGACTTCAGGTCAGGTAGAAAAAGCCAACCGAGCAGTAGTTGAAACCCTGAAAAATTATGTAACATCCAGCCAGAAAAATGTGAAGGTCAGACTACCCTTACTTCTGATGACCATCACAGGAACTCCACATGAAGCAACCAGAGTTCCACCTTTTGAAATAATGACAGGTAGACAAAAGACTCTACCACTATACCTGCTCTTCCAGCCAGAGGAAGTCTGTGTTGCTACAGCTTCTATGGCTTCCCACTACATGGCTGACCTAAGTGACCAAAAAGTCACCCACAATGACCACCAAGTGGGGGACAAAGCATGGTCCTACCTCTCTGCCCAACCAACTGAGAGTACTAAACAATGGGGGGAAGCTCAACCGAAGGCTCCTCCCTCACTGGTCTGACCCCTACGTGATCAAGGACAAAACCTGTCCCGTAATCTACCAAAATGAAATTGATGGAGACCAAAAACAGCCCACTTCAAATGAATATATCAGAATCATACCAAACCTCATAAAGACTGCATGGGATTCAGCAGAGACAGTCGTATCATATACCAGAACTAAACATAAGGACTCATAAACGTCCCACAGAGAAAAACAGGTGTGGAAGTGGCAGAAAAATAAATAACTTAATTTTACAAATCCAATTGTAGAATTTACAGATAAAAGGAGATAGACAACTTTCACTTTAAAAGGAGATAGACAACCTCAGCAGACAAACAAATATACAATCAAATTCACGCCAGGAAATTCCCAAATCAGATAATATAACCACAACAAACCAAGAGAGGCCACTAAAACTGACATAAACAGAACTGTTTTCATTTCTTTTGGATTCAATGAGAAATCACTTGAGGTCATTTCACACTAGAATGCCCAGGAATTTCTGAACTCCTTTAGCCAAGAGGATGCTAGCTGGCTACTCTGTTGGCTACAATTAGCATCTCTTCATTTGTAAATGTGGCCATTACCTGTGGAATGCAGGGAAGTGAGGGGGGAGGAGAGACTGAGAGGAGTGGGTTTCCTGGGGGTTTGGAGGCCAGAGTGTGTGGGGGAGGGAGGCACAACTGAGGACTGAACTCTATTGCTCTGCTTACTGACCGTCTTTCACCAGTTTGTAGCCAGGCAGAGCAAATGAGCTGAACCAAAATGTAGTACATGTAACACTCCAGACACACACACTTTATGTGTGTGTATGAAGTGTTCTCTGTGTGTGTGGAGTGTTCTAATTGTAAATATGTGTGAATTTTGATTTATTACTTGAAAGTACTCTACAGTTCCAGTTAGTAAAAAAATACATCTGTGATACACGGTGGCCGACAGGGGCCAATGAACTGCAACTTTCTCCTTTGCATCGTTCCTCTTTCAGTAGCGTGTTTTTTTTCAGCGCGTTATTTCATTTGCACCACGATCCTCTTTTGTACCTCGTTTAGACCTGTGTTTGAGTTTGTGATTTTGCATCGTTTCTGTACTTGAAGCTGTTTTCCTGAACTGAGGCGTTTTGGAAAGTTGCAGATCGTTGGCCCCTGTCGGCCACCGTAGTGATAAACGATAACGCAGATTTCACTTCTTTGTGGCTCAATTGGCTGACTGTGGCACAAAAGCAGGTGGCTTGATTGACCATAACAGAGGGGATTACTGGAGGAGAAAGTGGCCTTACAACTTTGCCTTCCCCCGGGAGAACATGTCCCGGGGTTTGAGGCCATCCTGTGGTCATTGCACCTCAGTAGTCGTGAGGATGATGAGAAGAATGACCGGAAAAGACAGACTGCCAATTACGATCGTCTCTGCAAAATCAAACCACTATACACAGACCTAGTGACTGCCTGTATGGCTCATTTTCAGCCATATAGAAACGTCTTTCATGTACTGTTTCATACTTGTTCTGGCTTTAGATGGTACCATCCGCTCATCTATACAGATAAGCCCACAAAGTGGGGGTATAAACTCTTTGTCCTTGCAGACTCTGCTACTGGATATACATGGAACTTTTCAGTGTATTCAGGGAAAACTGACAAACCCGAAGGCAGCACAGGTGGTCATGGTCTCAGCTACAGTTCAGTAGTGGATCTTTTGCCATTTTCTGTTCTTGGTTCAGGCTACACCCTGTTCGTGGACAATTTTTACACCAGCCCTGCTCTCTTTCAGGACCTTTACAGGAAGAACATTGCCTGCTGTGGGACTATTCGAAAAAACCGTGTTGGTTTTCCAAATACAGTTTCCAACAGCTTTCCAAAAAAAAAACAGAGGGGAGACATACGCTGGATTAGGCGAGATCCTTTACTTTTTGTCAAGTGGATGGACACACGGGAGGTGACGGTATGTTCAACTTTCCATGAAGCTTCAGTGGGAAGACTGTAAGGCGTAAGGTGAAGGAGGCTGGGGTGTGGCAGACAAAATCGATCCCTGTCCCAGATTCCATTTTGGACTATAATAATAACATGGGTGGCGTAGATCTTTCTGATGCTCTCATTGGATATTACAGTGTACACCACAAAAGCATGAAGTGGTACAAGATGTTTTTCTACCACTTCTTGGACATTGCTATTGTGAACAGTTTTCTCCTGTACAAGGAGATGTGCAAGGCAAGGGCTGATTTGACTGAAAAGAGCCATAAAATGTTCAGGAGCAGCTTGTTGCTGAAATGTTGTCTTTTGGAGTAGGCTCAGCACCCCAGCCAGCACCCATGTTGACGTGCATGCCAGCGTACTATGGCACGGATGCCATGCAGTCAAGGAGATACTGTCGGAGATGCCAGGACAGAGGCACTCCTAGGGTGAAAACCCCAGTATATTGTAGAAAATGCAATGTACCCCTGTGCCTCACAGCAAAAAAAAGAAGAAAAAAAACTGCTTTGCACAGTGGCATGATGGCCAGTGATTCATCTTGCATGATGATTCTGTAAATATTTTTTGTTGATTGGTTGAAGTTGTTCGTTTTTTTTCTTTTTTTCTTTTTCTGGATTGCATTCTGTTATTGTTATTACTGTTATTGCTATTGTGTAGAATAAAATCTGCTCCTTTTGAGTGCAAACCTAATCCTTTTGTATGGCTTTATTTTTATATAATGTGTTGGGGGGTATTTATATATATATATATATTCATTTTAATTCTATTTGATTCACAAGCATCATGGTACTTGTGTCCAAACTTATGGCCATGGCTGTAGCATTTTTATTTATTTTTTTCATTTGAGCGGGTGCCTCAAAACAGGGCTCAGGGACTAACAGGTTAAATTAACGTTTAATAAGGCAATATCGCTACATATTTTGGCACCCCGTGCGAGGCGAAAAAGAATACCCTGTCTTCACATTTGAACGTTAAATTGAACTGTAGCTATTCATTCACATCTACTCCTGATTCATTACCATCGAGTGTGAGCATATATCTGTTCTCTGAACTATATTTCTGCATATTTTGCTGCATGAAGCTGATTTTGTTCGCTCAACGTTGTTTAAATCATCTGTGTTGCTGTGAATGCTTTCTGCCCCTAACAGCAGCGGAAAGCCGTTTTGACAGGTCACATGTCAACACAAATAGCACGTGGAAGCTGCAGTAAGCTGTGTTTTATTATTACAAAATACGCCACCGTGCGTGACTTTTTGATTAGCCTAATCATCGTGTTGGATCAGAACCTTGTTAAGCTGTTGGTGATTAGCTCTCGGAGCTGTTTCAGAAAGTTTTGTTCCCGTGGTACCATTTTGTTTCCTATGACGCCGCTGTGCGTGTTGCTAATTAGCCTAGCCGTCTGTGCTTGATCAGCCTTTGAGCTGTTATTATTTGTTGACTGGAGTTTATGATTATAAGGCCTTTGGTAAAAGACGATCTGCCTGCTGATGCTCCAGAAGTTATTTTGCCCTGAATAGTGTTAAACCATATTGAGAAGTTCCGAATCGTTTGATCTATTCAGAAACTGGACAGCACTCGGCTTAGCTAACTGAGTTGGCAACTGGCTGCTTTTATTTAGCGTCTGTGTCTCATTCCTGATAAACAAGCTTAGATTCTGTTTCACTAAGCACTAAATGTGTAACATCCGTGCTTGACGCTTGTGGGACACACTGTCATTTTGTTGAGAGCCGCCGCGCTCTCCTGGCGTTAGCTGCCGAGCTAATTAGTCTAGCCGCCTTTAACTCCTTTAGCTCCAGCTTCTTTCCGGGGACACCCCAGCTTGCCACAAACAACAACAAAGCAAGAGGCACCATCTGCTGGCTGTTTTGAGCTATTGCATTTAAAGCTGAATTTTTCCTCTGATCGCTGCATATTTTCTCTGAACACTAATGCTTTTCAATCAAATGCATTTTTATTGCTGTTTATGAGCGGTTATGTGCATGCATAACTGATTTTGAATGTGTAACTGAGCTGTTGTAATTAACATCTATTATTGACAATTTACCACATTTATTCAACTATTATTTGAAAAAAAAAAATCAAATTTTAATTCTACTTTAACCCACTTTTGAAAAGAAAAATAATAATATTAATTTTTCTAATCCTATTTAACCAACTATTGAAGAGGACAAAAAAATCCTTAAGTTTTAATTCTATTCGACTCACTATTGGAAATTTTATTTTAAATTTTATTCTACCTCACCTATTATTGAAAATATATATATATATATATATATATATATATATATATATATAAATTTTATCAAACCTTTATATTCAATTACAATTCACTTACCATTTGAGAAAAATACATATTCTCTTTTATTTTTAATTATATTCAACCCTATCGGGAAAAATTAAAAAAAATTAATTCTACTTTACATATTGAAAAAAAAATTCTTATTCTCTTTTTTAAAATTCTATTCAACCCTATTGGAATTTCTTTTGTTTTATTAAAATTTTAATTCTACTTTACATACTATTGAAAAAAAACTATTAATATTTTTAAAACTCTACTTTACCTACCATTGACAAAGTAAATAAAATATATATTTTTTAATTCTATTCAACTCACTCTTGAAAAAAAAATTTTTAAAAATTCTATTTCACCTGCTATTAAAAATAATAATAATAATAATCATTTTATTTATCTTTTTATTCTACTTCACCTACTATTGGGGAAAAAAAATTTCTGTTTTGATGTCTATTACAGAACATGACTAACTAAACTGGTGCTGTCAAAAAATACTAGTTAACAAATCAACAAGGGATATAATGTTATGAATAAATTCCAACAACTGGAACAACTTTGTTCCCAAAACACAATATTAGAAGAAAATAACAAAAAAATGCAGTACTTTCACAACCGAATTTGGTAAGAATAACAAAATGACACCAAACTCTTTTGATGTTTTTTTTTTAAATATGAAACTTAATATAGTTCTCAGGAGTTGTGTACTGTATTGTAAGTGACAATTTGTGGTATTTTCTAAGATTCACTAGCGTCATGGTACTTGTGTCCAAACCTATGGCCATGGCTGTATTTTGAATTGTTTCGTTGTTTTTCTCTCTTTGTTCAATTTAAGGTCGTATCCAAAGCTGAATGCTTTAACTAACCTTAAGGCTTAATTAATTTCCCTTCACCTAAAGCAATTACAGCTGATAAATACATCAAGCTTGCAAATCCTGAACGGTGAAAAATCATTTAATTTTGACAAAAATACACAGGTTCAGGCTTTTCATTGGAATCACTTAAGCTTTGATAACAATAATTGCATGTAAATAATTCCACTTGTTAACGTTCTATTTTATTATTTGATTCCACATTTTAACTTTTAATTTTTGATTATTCAATTTTTCAGTTTTTTCATTTTTCCTTTTCAAATACTTTTTTGGGGAAAATTTTTCCTGCTCATTCCTTAAACAACCCACCTGGTGCTTAAATTTATAGAACCAACAACAACAAAACAACTTATCGTTCTTAAACATGTCTAAGGACACATCTGTCCACGCAGACCCTACGATGAATTTAGATGTTGCGTGGGCCTGACTATCCATGTATCTAGGTAGCAAGTCATCAAAGTCCAGGATGCCGATTCCACTACACTTGAGAACGCTATGACCGGTCTCATACGTGAGGCGATTACCAAACCACCCAAGGACAAGGCTTTAGCCAATCTCTTGGGGAGCATGACTGCAATACTGTCAGCACAACTGCGAAATTCCTACCACAATTGTAAAAGCTTGCAATACAGAAACTCAAACAGGAACTTCAAACCAGTGCATGGGCACACACACGTGTAGCAGAGCTAGAAGATCAAATGCACAATAATGACTTGCAAGAAACCATTCATGATCCAAATACCCAGCTGCACGCTGCAAAAACACCAGTGTCAACATCCTGTCATGGATATGGGATCCCTAGTCAGCCATAAAGATGGAATTATGAAGGAGCGGCGCAGAATGAAGAGAAGCACGGTATGATATATTAATCTGTGATTTAAAATGCAGTACGCTATAACCAAATGAATGTGTGTGAATTAATCAAATGCTTACATTTTTACATCTTTACATTTACAGTGTTGAAACAATGTAGAAATCAGAAGAGTGCCTTATTCAGAAGAATGATGGTTTGATTATATTGGAAGGATGTCTTTTTATTTTTCCTTTAATTTTTGAAACAGTGTAGAAATCAGAAGCGTGTCTCACTATAAGCAGTGATGGTTTGATTAATATAATGGAATGTCTTTTTTTTTTTATTTCTCTTTTTTAATTCTTTGAATATATACATATATCAGTGTTTTTATGTTGTTTGAGATTGAGTAATATGTTACTGGTCTACTAGGGTGCAGCAAAGAGAATAGTAACTGTGTTCTAAGGGGTAACCACTTGAGGGCAGCACCTCACAGGGAGCTGTGAGTGCCTTTGGTTAACAAAACAGGACAGAAGGTTAAACAGGGTTTTGCTGCTATTAGATAAATGGAAATGCTTTCAGGGGGGGATCACTGGTTGATCCCTGGGTAGATAATGAATTACTGTACTAGAGGGTGATTCAAAAAGAGTTAAAATAGGTTAGTTTAGATTATGCCCTTAGAGGGTCATGGGGCTTTTTGGCTCTGTAAATAGGGTAGGGGAGTGTTGTAAGTCTGTGTGCACCGTGCTGAAATGTGGGGTGCATATGTCAGCAACTTTTAAAAGCTGCTGACATTCACTTTTCTCAAGTTCCTGTAACCAGTAGAGAGGGTGAAGAAAGGGACAAGAACATGTCTGGGGCAAGTAAAGGTTACTGGGTGAGGAATGAGGAAGTGCACATTTGCGGAGGGGGGTGGACGTGGCTGTAATTTGTTTGCGTGGGTTAGAGTATGGTGTCAACACGTATGCAAAATTAAAGAGAGCTGTGATGTATAAATTGTACCTATTGGAAGTAGTTCGGGGGAGATTGTTGCGGGTATCTGCCTGGGTGCAATCCGGACATTAGTCCGAGCACAGGGGATGATTACCACGTAACTCTGGTTGAGTGGAATAACTTGGTCTGCTGAAGAAGGACTGTTCTGATGGAATAATGGACTAAAGGAACTGCATCTTATTCGTTGTTAAGGATTACAGGATTGTGGTCGGGACTTGACAATGGACTGATGGAGTATCACTGGATTCTATTATTTCCAGAGGAATAACACCTGAATGGATTAACAAAGTTTTTTCCTGGCCCAAAACCCCAAAACTGGATTACATGCAGACCTGAAATTTGGACTAACGCTCTCTCCAGCTTCCCCCTGGGTTCCTTGGTGGGCTCAGGTGAACGGCCGGGTGGGGCCACACCCGCTGTTCTACTCCCTCCAAATTACCGTTACATTAGGTAACACGCATTCCCCTTTTTTCTTAAGAAAGCATAAGACCAGTAGGGATATGGATTAAGGGTGGTTTGAATATTATCTAATGTTTGATTATTTGTCTGATGATTTATTGGCTATGCTTGTGCCCTGCTAAAATATATCAATAAAGCATTATTCTGCAATTAAAGACAACAAATTGCAAGTGCTATTTTCTTTTTTTTTTTTATTTCTTAATTCTATTTCTATTTTGTATTATCCCTGAAAATACTTATACATCTAGCTCTTGATGTAATAAGTTAACTTACAGCGTGCATGATAGTAGCAAGGTTCTGAAAGGTTACCTAGTCATAGGGGCCAGGTTGGCCCAGTATAAACATATCCTAGAGGTTGTCTATATGTCCATAACCTCTGAATTAAACCTAGCAACTTAACAAGTGCCAGATCTATGAGAGGAAAAGCTGCCGTTAACAGGTGTATCTGGTGGTTAAATTTAACTATACCGAAGTGGCTACTCGGTTAAATTAATTATCAGAGGAAGTAGGGATAGGCATCTGGATGAAGGCAGTGAGACAGCTAGGCGAATTTTCCTCGTCAACCAGCTTAACAGTTCTGCAGCATCCCTCTGAGTAAGACCTCAGGGGGCAGTAGGACCGGACCCGAAGGATGGAGAGCTGGTCCGGTGATTCCCTAACAACTGAGTAAGTTAATCAGGGGGTCACTGGCCCTGAGGATCAACAACAGCTGGAAGAGTCCGACAGAGGCTATGCAAAAGCCAAAAACCTGCTTAACAAAGCTTTTGGTGTTCACTGTATGTTTTGACTTGCTCCCTCAAGTCTTGGATTTCACCCAGAGTCTGACCGCATTCACATTGAAGACTTTGACTTTTTGGATGTCTTGTAGAGCTGCAATTTTGGCCCTATCGTCCTGTAGCTGTTGTTCAAAGTAGAAGAGCTAGCTGAGATGGAAAGTGTATTAGAACAGTCATTAGCATTGGACCGACCCAGACAAACACGCTTCATGGAAGACCCCACAACAAGGGGGGGGCCTCCTCCTTCCGCTTCCCTGGCGTCTACGCCGGAACCTGCTACCCGCCAAAGAGATGTCAGGACACCCCTTGACCGGGCTAAACCTACCTCGCTTCCTCTGTCTTCCTGGCCCTTGAGTATTCAGTCTCCCAGGGCTCCCATGGACCCTGATTTCGACAAGATGGCCCGGCACATTCCTTGCTTTGAACCAAATGTTGGTGGCTCAAATGACACCTGCACCTACTTGCGGAGGTTTTCAGACGCCTCAGTAGAGGACAAAATTTATCTGACAAAGATAACATCAAGTCGTGACGTCAGCAGCTTTATCAGCATCAGCCCGCTTCCGTTAGAGCTATGATGTGCTCTTCAGGCCCTGGAAGTAGAGTTCAGTGACTGCCTGTCACAGACTGGCCTGTCAGCTGCACTTGGGATCAAGCAGGGTTGTTCAGAGCCACCCCCACAATATTACCACAGGCTACGTATAGCCTATTTCGGGTCCCGTAACGAACCGGAAATGGAGGAAACCTTGAATTCAAATCTCTTTTTGTCCAAACCTCCACCCTACTACCAGTCATCATCTTGGAGTTTCAGCATGTCCCCGCACCTTAAGCAGTCGACAACTACGGAGTTGGCAAATAAAGGATACGCTAGGCAGAGACAAAGCCAATCCAGGTCGACAGAACAAGCATCGTCATGAAGTGACCGAACCTTTACCACTAGAGCTTGAAGGAGCTCCAGTCGGTGAGTCACAGGGGCCAACCACTCAGGCGCCCCAAACTGACCGACCGAAGCAGTCACCGAAATGGTCCTCCTCTCCAGGACCTCAGCAGAAGTCCAGACCTGCCAAACCCTCTTGGCCTGGCAAAAACCAGGACCACATGAGAAAGGCTTTCAACCAGGCTTCTTCAGACACCACGCCACTCACAAGGGTGGCAGCCTAACCATTATGATCGGTCTGACCATCGCGGTCCACCCCGCAATAATGACTTCCACAGATACGATAAAGGTACAAAACTGAACCAAAAGACGACAACAACAACACAGGTAAGTCTAACACACTCTCCCAAGAAGACTTGAGACAATTAAGCAACTGGTTCGTGAACTATGAGCGAAAGCGTAAAGACAAACAAGGTAAGGCAGATCTATTCTTGGTAGCATCCGTGACTCCTGACGCAGGTCCTACAGGTGTCTCCTCCGACCAATCGGCTCCGATTGAGAAGACCTCTACCAAGGACCCCTTGAACCTACGGTAAACACCGAACACTAAGACAACTCGGTTGAACAATCTAGCCAGGAAGGTGACAACGGTAAACCTTCCAGTGCAGTCTTGGTGGTCCAGCTAGATACCACCGACGAACACTTCAGAGAAGACACGGCTACCATCCAGGTTAAGCCTCCAGTCCAACAGTTCCTTGGCCACCTCACGAAAAGGGGGTGGCCCGAAAGCTACTTGTCTATCACGCTAGAAGACGTCCTTGCTCATGAAGCTCTCCTTCACACCGCAGCAGACATCACTTTGATGTCAAAATCGCTTTTCCAAAAATTGCAATCTATGGCAAGGCGTGCTAACAGGAACCTGAAAATGCAGACGTGCTCCTTGAATGTGCAACCTGTGCCCTTACCACTACCGAACTGACCGCCATGTCAGTGGTAAAATTCACCGTCGGCTCGATGACCCTCATTCACCCGGTCTACGTGTCCCTCTCGATGACATTCCTTTGAAATCAATCAGTGGTTCCAAACGTTGAGGAGAGCCTTCAATGAGCAAACGCTCGAAGATCTGGGCCCAAGTCCGCAACCGTTGCCTTTCACGGCTCCTGAAAACACTGGAGTGCAGTGTTGTGTGATTGATGCTGGAACTACGGACGATACTGGTTGTCCTGCTCCAATGACCCAACGTGACACCTTTCTTTGTGCTTTAAGTGCACACCACCACTGACGTATACTGCCCCCAGATAGAAGGCGGTGTCACCCTAGAGGGCGTCGTGTACAAAATCTGGCATTGGCCATCAGTAGAACAGTCTAGACTCTCTTCTCCAGGTCCAGCCCACGCTCCAGCTGTCGAAAAAGATGTTCCATTTCCACTTGCCACGGACCTGGTGAGACTCTAGCCGCTGAAGGTATTTGCTCTCTGAAGGTCCAGTGGCATACAAGTCTTCACTCATCACTTCTTGGTCATTCCTGACTACGCACACCCTGCTTATGTTGGCAGCGACATGCTGGTGCGCCTTGGGTCCAAGTGGACACCATTAACAAAGTTCTTTGGTCACTCACCGAGGCCAGGGACGATCCTATCCCAACCAACAGCGACAAGCTTCAATGGGGCCCGAATTGAGGTTGTCAGGTGACCACCGAACAGCACCTCACGATACCTGCATCCTCCAAGTACGTTGCATACGCATATGCATGCAGAAAGGTCGACGTCTGAATCACTCTCAGCATTCTTTCAACCGTCACCGATTTTCTTTAACATGGGTTGTCCCTTGAAGCCATTCCCCTGATGGACTGCACTCTCGGTCCAACACCTGTTGGTGCATAACCACACAACCGAAGACATCCTAATCCCCAAATTAACAGCGCTAGGTTGGCTCATCAGCATTGAATTTCATGACTTCGAACTGGCTGTGCCAGTATTTGGTCACGTCGCTTCACTCCTGCCCGATCGAGGTGACACGGGGGTGTTATACACCAGACCCTCTAAGGCTATAGCTGTCTTTCACACCCTCACTCCCCACCGACCTGGTCAGTCGCATCGACTTGACCGACGGCGAGCAGATGATGGTCCAAACAGCTACAGTCCTGACTGTCGATATGGCGCCAACCGCTACGCCGGTCGGCGACCAGGATGCGAAGCCCCCTGCATTGGACGCCGAGGTTGAGTCCGCTTTTGCTGCTCAGCTGCAGCAGGTTCTTGCAGAGGCGGATGCTTTGCAGACTGACGAAAAGCGCGAAAAGCTTCGTGCAGTCTTATGCAAGTATCAAGACTCCTTTGCGAAAGACTCCCTCGACTGCGGGCTGACCGACATCCACTCCGTACGCATCCCGACAGCCCCAGCTGCTCCGCCGGTGTTTGTACGACAGTACAAGATTCCTTTGGCTTTGTATGGCCTGTCCAAGAAATCATTGATGAACTGTTGGATAAAGGCATCATACGTCCATGCAACAGCACTTTCTCTGCACCTTTTTTTTTTTTTCTTCTTACTCTGCACCTCTGTAGCCAGTCGTCCAAACCAAAACGGTAAAATGGCGCCTGACCATTCACTAACGGCTGCAGACCTCACCCAACGGTGAAGTTGTCGCGATGGGCCATGACCCAGTTGGAAACGGAAACTCCCGAAGGTCAGAGAAGCTAAATACTTCTTCTTACTCTCGACATCGCTTCCGGGGTTCTGGACCATCCCGGTGAGACCCACATAAAACCTCCGCCCTTTCACATTCTCACCGACAATACACCAGGTGCCATTCGGGTTACGCTAAATCACCTACATGAGTTCAACATCTTCTTGAGCAAAGCTTGTCTGACCACTAACGATCGTGGCACCCTCATATGTCGACCGACAGTCTTTGATGCAGAGCGGCCACTCTTGATCACCACCCTGGAAATGAAATTGAACCGACGTCCCTCTTGGTCAACTCACTAAAGGCTGGTGCCAAAATATTGCCACTGTCAAAGTGCCAGTGGTTGGCAGGACCAGCGTGAACTACGACGGCTTTCTGGTGGGGACGCACGGTGTGAGACCACAGGTCAACCGCGTCCAAGGTGTCATGAACATCAAGGCACCCACCACCTCAACCGAACTTCGTAGCTTCCTTGGGGTATGCAACTACTCCCGACAATTCATTGAAAATTTACTCTGACTTGGCAAAAACCTTTTGACCGATCTGTTAAGAATAGACTGCACCGTTCGTTTGGACTGAACCACAACGACCGTGGCATGCAGGCCCTCAAAGACAAACTCTGTACTGCCCCTGTCTGGCGTACCCAGACTGTGAGAAAGACTTCTATCTTCAGGTGGGCTTCTCTGGACCACTGCTTAAGTGCAGGCCTGTATCAATACACGACCTAGGACAAACGAGTGGTGGCCTACGCCAGTAAAATGCTGATGGCATTGCAAAGTTTTGACATGGAGATCCGCTACGCCCAGAACCAGAAAACCCCTCTGGGTACTGGACTTGCGGTGTGTCAGCGGTGTTCTGACGACACCCCCCTTCCCCAACCGTAGAGGTCGCCGAGCCACCGGCCTCCCAATGACGAACCACCACTACTTTGAGCCTAATGTCTGTCAGGATATGTTCACGGCTTATGTGGATGGTGTTCTTTCCACCAAGACAAACAACGGCAGGCTGGGGTGGGCATCGCCTGGGTCAACGACTCCCCCATGCCAACCGCAGGACTTCCAGCTTGGGCCTCAGTCATCCCAGTACGCCAAAATAGTGGCCATATTGATCATGCTTCAGATGGCTGTGACGCGCAAGGTGCAGTCACTGGTCGTCTGCTCCGACTCCAACTATGCCCGGCTGAGTTTCTCTCGCCACTTGCCTCTGTGGCGCCGTAATGGGTTTCGCACCCTCTAACAGCAAACCCGTGAAACACAAGGAGTTGTTCATGGCCTGCGACCACATTATCACGGCCCATGATAGGCAACTCTACTGGAAGAAGGTCAGGGGTCACTCCCGCACCCCTGGACCCGACAAGGAGTTTAACGATCTGGCTGACATCTTGGCCAAGAGGGGCGCCCTCACAGGAACCCCGTGGGTCTTTGTCCCGCCAGAACCAACCACCCCGGCCTGGACACCCTCCCACCCGCCCTAGGTGACGCCCCAGCCTGCCTTGACGCCCCACCGCCCACCCCAGACGCCCCTCCAACCTCCCTTAGCGTCTGTGCGGTGGACGTGCGCTCAGGCCGCGGCTCCCCAAGCCGACCCGGACCCCAGACCGGTCCCCCTTGCTTGGGCCGAATCTGACCTCGTTGCTTTGCAGTCTCTTGACCCCGCCATCCCACAAGATGGTTCTCCACCTAACTGATCCTGCCACCCATGTCCTCCTGGACTTTGACCTTGACTCTGTGCCCAACTTGAAACATCTCTTCGCTGCCCGCTCGTCGCTGAAGGTGTTCATGGGCCTGCTGGTTTATGTTCCGACCCACTCACTTCACTTGCGTTCGTGGTGCCTCGTAAACCACAGGGGGTGATGCTTACATACGCCCATGACTCACCATGTACGGGTCACCGAGGAACAGAAGCCACTCATGCCACACTCCGACAGGTAGCCTATTGGCCACACATGCGGAAAGATGTTGCAGACTACATCAAAGGTTGCTTGGTCTGTTGCCAGTTCCAACCAACCAATGCAACACACAGGGCTCCCCTACAACGGAGGGGCATCTCCTTTCCATGGTCAGATCTCCAAATCGACTGGGTGGGGCCTCTCACTAAATCAACCAGAGGCAACAAATACTTCCTGACGGTAACATGCGCCTTCACAAATGGGTGGACGGCCTGCCAGCCCCAAATGACACTGCTCAAACCACTGCAGTGCTACTGATGAACCACATCTTCTCTCGTTTGGTCTCCCCACGTGCATAGACTCAGACAGGGGAACACACTTCATTACTGAAGTCACTCAACAACTCTGGCAAACACTTGGCATAAAGGCCAACCTTCATGTCAGTCACCACCCCCAAGCTTCTGGAGAGGTAGAAAGGGCCAACCGAACAGTGGTTGACATCCTAAAGAAATACGTGGCATCGAACCACAGAGACTGGGATGTCAAGCTACCTTTGGTCCTAATGACCATCCGAGCAACTCCACACAGATCGACTGGAGTCTCACCTTTTGAAATGATGACAGGTAGAGCAGGTGGAGGGGTAGAGTCATTTGTCTACCAACCAGGTGAGGCTTGTGTGGCCACAGCCTACACAACTCACCAATACGTGACTGATTTAAGCGAACACCTGAAGGCCACCTTCGCCTTCACCCAACAAAACCTCAGCAAGAGCGTAGAAGGGCGCAAAGCCTACTACAACCAAAAAGCTTCCCAAAGCGAACTCCAAGTGGGGGACAAAGTCTGGTACTACAACTTTTTCCAGCCAGCTGGAAATACCAAACAAAGTACCGGCAAACTCACTCGGAAGTTCCTCCCTCGCTGGTCCGGCCCCTACATGATCACAGACAAGCTCTCCCCTGTGGTCTATAGAATTAGGATCAGCAAAGGTCGGAAAGAACCCCAGTTCAAATGGGTACACAGAAACCAGATCAAACCACACAAGAGCCTTGCGAACATCCCTGAGAACAACGACACTCCTGATCAAAATCAGACCTCAGAGACTAAAGATTAACTGACAACTAGTTATACGATCAAATCCAAACATAGGACCCTGAAATATGAATAACTTAATCAAATACCTCAGAGACGCCTCTAAATTAATTTGAACAGGAGGCTCGTCTTCAGTCAAGTGCCCTGCTAACGTTGTCAATGATCACTAACGACCCCATAAACAACAAAGTGGGGGTTAAAACTTAATTACCAGCCTAATCATCCGCGGTTCCCTAACCTTGTATATATGTCTTTCGATAGGATGATCTGGCTGCTCACTATCTTGATGCTTGGATGGATTGTGGTCCCGGCGCACCCTGAAGTTGTTGAGCCAGGACCCACCTCGGGGATTGTTCTACAAGAACAATCCAGCTTGTTAATAACAAACTGCCGGCTGCACACACAGAAAGTGTTTGTCCGGTTCCACCCAGAGACGGTATGTAAATGACATGTCTCTACCACGGCCAAGTTGACCTCTTGGGCGGGAAACAAAGAGGTCATCATGCACGCTGAAGTAGACATTACTCATGTACTAACCCAATTACAGAAATTTACTATCACCCATTCAGAACTCAGCGGTATCAATAGGCGTGAAAAATGGTTCATTGGAACGCTACTAATTGCAGCTTCCGCCTTGGGTTCGTTATTTAGCCTGGGAGTCTCCGTGGTTAACGCTGTTAACATCGCCGCCGTTAAACGACACATCGGTGAACTCCAAGCCGAAATTCCTGTAATCCAGGAACAAATGGACCGACAACGCGACCAATTACAAACAATCGGCAAAACTTTACAGGGTACCGTACTAGTGCTTAACACTCAGAGCGAAACCCTGCTCAAAACCACCGGTGCCGTAGACACCTTATTATCCGTTCTACAGGTTGACTATGCTCACACCCAGTTGGTAACCATGCTGATGTCCGACATGCTTCGTGATATCAGCTCATCAGTAGATAGTTTGGCAATGGGCAGGATTCTTCCCTACCTTGTCCCACTCTCACTAGTACAGGACCTCTTAGCAACAGCCACAAGAGACACCGTAACACCTTTACAAGCTCATCTTGCATACACCTTAGGTAGTGCAGTACCCGTCTATGTCAACCCAGAGGCTAGGGAGATGGCTTTTCTAATTAACCTCCCAATAGTGGCAAATGAAAACATCTACAGACTCAAAGATGTGATAAATTTTGGATCTTGGCATGGTGAGACTCACGTTAAATTGCACACCCCACAGGTAGTAGCCCATCATGACAGTAATCCCGGACTTTATCTAACTCCAAATTTACGAATGTGCACCCTCACCAAAGCCATACACTACCTGTGCCCCAGCAAACCATTTGTAGGAGACAACACTGACGGAATTTGTGGACTCAAACCCATGACCAGGGAGTCACAGTGTCCTACAACCGTGACGCCCAGACACCAAATTACTGAAACATAAGCTGAGATCGTACGTAACTGATGGCTGGTCAATTCTCCAGACAAACACGCTATCCTAGCCTACGATTGACACGAGACCTCCTCTCGCATTGAGTTACCAAGTCAAATCATATGGGTCAACATTCCTGAAGGTGCTATCTTCCAAATCGGTGATTTGGCCCTTTACCACCTACATTCTGACCAATACGAGAGTGAAATTGAAGTTTCTGATTTCTTCAACAAACATACATTAGAATTGGATGCACAAACCATCAACCAAATTAAGAACGTTATCAACTTGAGTGCCTTCGTATTTAAAGAGATTGCCTCACAAACAAAAACACCTCATCAACCACTGATGTACTCCTGGTCGACTCCGGATACAGTACTAGCAGTCTGCGTAGGCTTAGGATACTTAGTGCATTTTGCATAAAAGAAGGCTATACCGAAAACGACGAAGAACTTCCAGTGCCAGCTAAAACAACAAACCGCTAGACTCAATAGAATCTTTAAACGTAATAACCCAGAAACTGACCGTGCACCTAGAGAACTTGATGACATCGAAGTACATCATGAACTAGGAAACGAAGATGAATTCAATGGTCCCGCCATTCTCGAACTAGCCTATGGCTAAAATAACATCTTAACCCTGATTTAACATTTCTGTAAGGACTCACCTTTTAAGAAATGATGTATATAAATTTAGTTTTGTTCATTTTGTCTATAGCCCATAGGTCTTACATACTTTATTATAATCCTAACCCTTATACCTTACATATTATCGGACAATAGCTGGTACTGAAGCTAACCAACTAACCTTTAGGTTTCCTAGTTATAGTATACTAACAGTTGACATCAACCATAGTAAGTTCAGCACCTGTTGTGCCTCTGTGTTCCTGACGACCTTGGATGTCCCCGATCTGGTTGGACCGAAGTTCCTGGACAGCAACATTGGCCCAAAGTAGGGGTATGTAGGCGACATCCATATTAAAGGCCCCCAGACATTCCAGAGGAGATATCACCTCCGGGAAAAACCAAGCTTTCTCAGCCAGAGAGGCCTTAAACAAACAGACCAAGTGTTCCAAAGGGGATCTTTATGGCCCACAGACATCTCCACCTTCCACCAAAGCCTCATAAAATTCATTTTACGATGGCATCTGACCCTGGCGAAGAAAACCCCTTTTTGGAGACTCTCACATGTATTGCTATATTAAATTGGGACATGCATATTTCCTTGTGTTCCTACCTTCACAGAAGGATATTAAGACCCCTTTGCAGAGAGCTGGAGGGGACACAAACATCTCACACCTTCCAAAATTACCATTTAAAGGACTGTTTTCTCCCTTTGGTTTGAATGCTTTGATGTGGATTAACTCTGGAACTCTGTCCGAGTGACTCCGTTTTTTTTAAGGCACACCTTCTTTCCTTTGTCTTCACCCTGAAACTTTTATCTCTCGTGGTCATCAGAGCAGGCCTCTGATAACTCCGACTTCTTTAATCATCTCCCTTTTGTTCGAGAATAGATATTTTTGCTCATTCTCAACAAACAGAGCTCATTTTGTTTATCTGTGATTTCTTTTATTAGGAACCAATTCGATCCCGTTCTAGTTTTTTAGCGGCTCCTTCCATACATCAGCTCTGTGCCTCAGCCCTATCTGCTGGCAGAAATAGAACGTGAGCCTTCAATTTTCCAAGTTATTTTTGGCAAATCAACCCAGAAGAACGTGGGCTGTTCCAGCCCTCTCCACCGTCAGTTGAGTACGAGCCAAATTGGGTCGAACCAGACCCTGACGCCCCGAAGTTTGAAGCGAGCAGGACGCAGCAGCGTTGGTATACCAACCCACGGCTCCAGCCTCCCCTCCGGGAACCAGCGAAGCTCCGTGCGACCGCAACCGTGACCCATCTTCAACGAAAAGTAAGACCAGCTGATGTGTGATCTGAACTAGTGGTTGATGTTAATAATAATAATAGCTTGATCTAAATATTAATAACTCCGTTTAATCACTTACCCGTCATTCATATTCCAAATTATTAAACACCTCGCTATCTCTTCCGCGGTCTGATTACTCAGTACCATAATCTCAGATTAGAAATGTCAGTTTAAATAACCTACACACACACACACACACACTTTATTCACGCACGAACACACATATTGTATTCATCACGGTATCAATCATTGTATTGTCATTAAGATTAGTCAATAAATGTACTTCATTTAGCACAAAAGTACCGTCTTTGGCATTTCTGTGTGTCCAGACTGGGGTCAGTTTTTCTTAGAATTTGACATTCAGATATTAGACTGATTAACTAATCAAAATTCATATTAATATTTTTTCTTATGTTAATTAATAAATTTCCTCGAAATTAAAACGCGAGGTGGTGCCCCGATTAATAACGAGTGCAAACGTATTAAATTACCGTTTAATCCTAAACAGTTGATCATGCCATTTTAATTGATCGTCTTAAAAACTGGGTGGGTATCAGGGGCACTGCACTTAGCTGGTTTCAGTCACATCTTTTAGAGCGAACCTTTGCGGTCACCATAGGCAATCACAGCTCCTCTGCTGCTGCCATTGCCTGTGGTGTACCGCAAGGTTCAGTTTTAGGTCCAATTTTAATTTCTATTTACATGCTGCCCCTTGGCCAAATAATTCAGCGCCACCAAGGGGGTATTCCACAAAGCTGGCTTAGGTCTAAGCCTGGCTTATTTCGGTCAGCTTCGCTAACTTTAGTGAGAGTTTAGTTCCACCAACAAGGCTTAGGGCTAGCCTGGCTTGGTAACCATGGTAACTCAGCCTGCCCCGGACCAGGCTTGTCACTCTGGCTAACAGTCAAGCTTACTTTAGCTCCATGTCAGAGAAGGTTCTGACGAGCTTCAGAAAGACGCCTGTGAACCTCATGTTACACATTAAATTCATCTTGATCTGTAATCAATGATGTTCTTGTTCGGTGACATACATTGAGACCTTTTTAAATAACGCCGGAATAACCGTGAATCAAACTATATCATATTACACTACACATTTTGTCACAGTGTGCAACTGTGGATCAGTGGTTAGAGCGTAGTTAAGTAGATTAGTGGTTTTACTTTTCATTGCGCCATGGGTTCGAATCCACCAGCGGTAAATACTTGGAAATATCTGATTTTCTTTCTTCTTTCACCCTCAAAGTGCAGTCAACACATAAAAGGAACAGGCACAGATTGTCTTAAAATAAACAGGACACAACAGTCACAGTTTTCCATAAAGAATACCTTCCTTTTACCAGTGGTCCAATCTGATCATGATGATAATCCAAAGGTGATGCCAAATGATGAAATAACTATTTTGTGTACAAGCTCATTTGTGTCTTCTCCCTTATTTAAATGTAGGGCACAGTAGCACTATCATCTGTAATAAAAAATGACATCTCCTCTATAGGCCTACATGTTTTTTTCTGCTTTTTTATTCAAAGTTTGAGTGTTTGATGAAACATCTCCACATGAAATTGCCCCTTTTTCCCCAAAGTATTCCTACTTTGGTTTTAGGTGTTACCTGCTGCTTTATTCATCTATGGTGGATATATATTTGTCAAATCAAGAACATGAATTAGGTCTACCAGAGTAAAAAGTGAAAACCACCATCACATTACACAAAACCAGCCTATGTTGTAGCCTCTTTCTGTCTTTTATATATATATATATATATATATATATATATATATATATATATATATGAGAGAGATTGATTTCCTCTGGGCCACAGTAGTGTGACAAACTTCAGGGTGAGGAAAAAAAAAAAAAAAGTCATCAACCACTGCAGTTGTGGGTTATCCCTAATCGGTGTCAAAAACTTGCCCTCTGAAAATTAAATTTTCAGACGTGTGCGTGTGTACGCTCAGACTAAGTGCTTCATTAAAAAGAAAATAAACACTTACGCATTTAAACGGTCGGCAAATCTTTGCCAGGCAGCGTCTCGAGCTTTATTTATCGCAACCGTGTTGCCTTTACTTGTGATAATCTCCCTGTAGTCCTCGTACAACTCCGTGAGAAGTTTCTGCTTCGCCGAAGAGAAAGTCTCCGCTCTGTTTTTGGACATATCATCATTTCGACGATCGACACGTCGGGGCTTTTTATCTCCCCCGGACGCGCGCTCAGCCTGGCTTGAATAAGCGTCTCTGAAAAACAGCTGAGCCTCGTTTGTGGAACTGCTTGCAGCTGAGATTAAAGTTGCCACTTGTTCAAGCCACGCTCACCAGCGTAAGCCCAGCCTGTTTTAGCCAGCTTCGTGGAATACCCCCCCAAGTCTCCTTTCACTGCTACGCAGACGACACACAGATATACGCGGCTGTGGCACAGGTGGTCGAGTGGGTCGTCCAATGATCGAAGGGTCGCCGTTCGATTCCCGCTCTAATGTGCTGTTGTGTCCTTGGGCAAGACACCTTACCCACCTTGCCTCCAGTGCTGCTCTCACACTGGTGTATGAATGTTGGTGGTGGTCAGAGGGGCCATAGGGGAGGATTGGCAGCCACGCTTCTGTCAGTCTGCCCCAGGGCAGCTGTAGCTACAAATGTAGCTCACCACCAGAGTGAGAATGTGTGAGTGAATGAATCCATTGTGAAGCGCTTTGAGTGCCTAGAAAAGCGCTATATAAATCTAATCCATTATTATTATACCTTCCCCTGGGACCTGAGGACCCCCGAGGCCTAGCTGCTGTCCTGGACTGTCTCAATGACATTAACTGTTGGATGGCTGATAATTTTCTGCAACTGAATAACTCCAAATTTGAAATTATCCTCTTTAACATAAAAAACTCCCCCCTCATACAGTCTAGTCTTGGCCCACTCTCTGCTAAATTTCTGGCAGATGGTTTTATGTTTAGAGTCATCTTTGATTCGGATCTTACCTTCTCCACCCACATCAATAAAACCATCCAGTCCTGTTTCCTTCACCTGCGCTCCATTTCAAAAATATAACATATACTCTCCCCACCAGACCTTGAAAAAGTAATCCATGCCTTAATTTTCTCAAGACTGGACTATTGCAACTCTCTCCTCCCCGGTTTGAATTTAAAAAAAAAAAAAAAAATCCCTTTCTCGCCTCCAACTAGTTCCGAATGCAGCAGCTAGGCTTTTAACTGGTTTTAGCAGATGGTATCACATCACTCCAGTTTTAGCCTCCCTTCACTGGCTTCGTGTCAGTTTTAGAATTGATTTTAAGATTTTATTGGTAAATTTTAAAACTCATGGGCCTAGCCCCCAGCTATATTTCAGAGCTTTTAATCCCATATCAGCCAGCCCGCAGCCTTAGATCCTCTGGCGACGGCCTCCTGGTCGTTCCAAAGTCGAGGCTCAAAACTAAAGGTGACAGAGCTTTCTCCATCAGAGCTCCTCGCCTATGGAATGACCTGCCAGAGGAGATAAGGCATGCGGAGTCTGTAGCTTCCTTTAAGTCACTTTTAAAACCTCACTTTTATAGAATTGCTTTTATGTGATGCCGTCTTTTATCTTTTATCATCCTTTGTCTTTTCTTTATGTGTTTTGGTCTGTTTGGCCTTTTATTCGCGTTTTAGTCCTATATTTGTGATTACGCTTTTTAACCTTTTATGCGTTTCAGTTTTCTAGTTGTTAGCACTACTTGTTTTATTTTACTTTTTTGTTTTTATTGAATTCTTCTATGCCCTGCTAACTGATTAGTGTCTTAGTGTCTGATTTGTTTTTAATTCTGATTATCTTTACCTCACTCTACACTCTTAAATCTATTTTATAGCTTATTGCTTTATTGTTCTCTCTTTTTATAATCTCTGTTCTACTATTTTTGGTATGTATTTTTCAGGTTTGTTGTTTTTAGCTTTTACTCTGGTCCTCATGGTCCTCTCTCTCTCTCAATTTCATTTTGTGTATGTCTTAAATGTTCTGTCTTAAATTATCTTGTCCTTTGCTGTCTCTCTTGTGCTGTGATGCCTTATGTTCCTGTCTGTGTCAAAGCACTTTGTAAACCTCAGTTTTTAAAAGGGGCTATATAAATAGTTATTTTTAAGTTTGATTTTCATTTTTTTAAACAATAACAACAAAGTAAATAAAGATAAACAAACAGCAGACCTTTACAAAAAAACACAGAGCATCCAGTTCACACATCCAGTTCTCATAATCAGACTGGGGCTGGACAATTAACCGAACTCCAATCCAATCTAGGCTTAAATGAAGGCCGATTCAGCCCACCATGAGGCACATTCCGATCGACCGTAGGTGGCAGCAAGAAAACATGGACACGTCCTACTCATTTTCCCCTATGCTTTAAAAGTCAACGGAAGAGAACATAACACCCACAGAAGAAAAAACTGAATTTACTGTTACAAGCCAGTATATTGATATACTGTGCATTTGTTGAATTAGAAAAGCTTATTTTTATTGATCTCCGCAAATTGGCTTTGATAATCATACCTGTGTGGGGGATTTTTATATTTTCTACATCCCTGAATGTCTCACAGACAGCCACAGCGATGAATTCATTCATTAATGCAGAAAAAGTCCACATATGTTGCTTCACCATTAAATCAAACATCAAATCGAGATCCCTCAACATGTGTAAAACAATTAAGAACAATTTCTTCCCAAAATCATCCAGCCCTGGATCAGACCTGACATAATACTCAACTGAAGGGAAATTAAACTAAAAACAAATACACAAAATTTATACTCGTTTTGTCACATATGACCTTGGTTCGTGTAAATGTCCCATTTCTTCCAATATTGCTGGCATTTGTCTGAGGATAATCGTATAGAAAAAGTCAGTCTTTCCATTTCGTAGATTTCTGAGACAATCCATTCTCTTATGGAGGGAGCATCTTCACATAACCATTTACGTGTTATGGCTTTCTTTGCACCCGCCAGTAGTATTGACAGTAAATATTTGTCTGACTTTCTTAGTTCTTGAGGAAGATTGCCCAAATAGATAATCATAAAATCACATAGCACTTCAAATCCCTTTTTTTTTTTAAATTTCTGTTACTACGTTAGCCCAATAGGGTGTAATCTTAACACACTGCCAAAAAATGTGAAAGTGTCCGGCAACAAAATTTCCACATCCTCGCCAACAATGAGCTTCATCTGGGTCTTTATGATGTTTACTCTTAATATATGGTGTTATAAAGAAACGTACAATATTTTTCCAGGTAAATTCCCTCCAAAGATCGGAAGAGGAGGTAGTCATGGTTGTCTTACAAATATTCAACCAGTCATCGATAGAAATTTGAACACCAGCTTCTTTCTCCCATGCTTTTTTAATATATATAGTTGAAAAATTTCTTATGGTTTGAAGACATTTATATATTTTTGATATCGGCTTCTTTGAAACATTACCTTTGCAAGAATCTAATAAAAGCTTTACCAACCCGGTTTCTTCTTCCTTTAGAAGTTTTATGTTATGGTCAAAGTAATGCCATAGCTGGAAATATCTAAACAGATCATGTTTTTCTAAATTGTGCTTATCTGAAGTCTGTAAGAAACTTTTCAGAACTTTAGTATTTGAAATAGTCCAATATTCTGTGATGCCCTTTTGTGACCACTGAATAAATCCTCTATCAGTCTTTGAAAGTAAAAATTCAGAGTCATAAGCAGGCCATCGTAAGTGTCTGGCACTCCTCAGTGTCGCTGTTTTTTTTTTTTTTAGCATTTTAAGCCAGACTTCAATTGGGACCAAAATCCAGGATGGTAACTCATGTGAATTTAAGTTGTGTTTGAGAAGGGTTTTGTCCCCAAGCAAAGACTGAAGAGGAGTGTCGAAAAAAGACTGATCAATTTTTTTCCCCATTCAGCATCACATTTTGGGTGACACCAGGCCATTATTACCCGCATCTGTGATGCTGTATAATAATTTTCGAAGCACGGTAAGGCAAGGCCACCTTCTTTTTGTAATTGTAAGGTTTGGAATTTTATTCTTGGTTTTTGTTTTCCCCATATAAAATTTGAGATCATTCTATTCCAGTCGCAGAATTGCTTGGAGGGTATGTGAATTGACAATGATTGAAACAGATAAAGAGTAATAAATTCATTTTTACCATGCCGATCTTATGATGCATACTCATTGGTAACAGAGACCATCGCTGTATATCAGCTTTAATATTTGAAGTCAGTGCCATGCAATTTTCTTCAAACAATCGAGATAAGTCTTTAGGGATTTGAATTCCTAAATATTTAATCATATTATTCTTCCAGTTAAATTTGGACATTTTCTGAATTTCTACAGAAGGTTCATAGTTGAACAAAATAATTTGTGTTTTCTGCAGATTTAATTTGTATCCTGACAGAGTGCCGAAATTTTTAAGTCGAGACAGAAGGTTGGGCAGACTCACATTAGGTTTAGATAATGTGAGAAGAACATTGTCAGCGTATAAACAGGCCTTATGTTCTTGGTCTCCTATTGAAATTTCTGAGATGTCTTTGTTCTCTGATTGCTTGAGCCAAAGGCTCTATAAACAGGGCAAAAAATGTTGCGCTCAGAGGACAGCCCTGGCGACAGCCTCTTTCAAGATGCACTGTGTCTGAGAGATCACCATTGATTCTAATTCTGGCAGATGGTGAATATGAACAACTGTCTTATACAAGTCATTATTTCAGTGTTAAATCCAAATCTATTCAAGACTAAATACAGATACTCCCAGCCGACAGAATCGAATCCTACAGCCGATTCCATAGTTGAAGCCCAACGATACCTGGCTGAAACCAACACACCCAGAACACAAGATCCATTGCAATATTGGAAAAATAACCAGAAAACATATCCTCATCTGTACCCTGTGAGAGTTTTTTCTAAAGCAGGGGAACTGGTGTCCAAGAAGAAATCGCCTTGGAGAAAAGACACTACAAAAATATGTGAATGAATCCATTTTTAGTCTGTTATTTTATATGATTGAACACTTAAGTTAAAAAAAAAAAATCCATACATAAGTTAATTGGAACTCTGCATTTTATTATGGACAAGTTTGCTATATTTTACATACCAACTCATTTTAGCATTTACACAAACAAGGTATTTAGCAAATTTAAAACTCTTCTCATAAATAACTCCGTGAACAATTTGAGCAAATGAAATTATACAATGATGAGATCACATTTTCAGTAAAAGACTAGCAATTAAATAAAGACTAAATATTATTTCACAGGCTGATGTTGGGTTTGCAGCATGTGAGTTTTTCCATCATATTTTCATTGTGCTTAATTGCAATGATTTTAGAACTACTGCAGAGGTCACTATTGAGTGGCCAACACAGTTTGGTAGTGTGTCAATACACTCCTTGAGGCATCATCATCCCATCACTAGTGATGGTCTTTTGATACCCGAGGCTTCGACACATGCGCGATAGCCCATGAAGCAAATGTATCGAACCACTGTGCCGAAGCGTGGTTTGGTCACGTGACCCGTGACGTTTGAATCACTTCAGCGACATTCTAAGCACTCAACTGCTTCGAATCACCTGATTGGTTCAGTTTGTCACGTGAATCACTTGGCGGGATCGAGAGTGTTCCGGGATAGGAGATCCCTATTTAGCGTCATTCATTTAAATTGTTTTTCACAGAGTAGGTTGGTTTTGTTGTTGCCGTGAGTTGTGTGTCAGATTGCGTATTTCATAGATGGGTAGATTGTCCTCATTAACATTAGAGAGAGAATACATATATATATATATATATATATATATATATGTATATACACACACACACATACACACACACACAGAGATCGATAAGCTAGATCTAGCTAGATACATAGCTATATATATCTAGATAGATGGAGCCGCAGCAAGAGCTAACTTGAAAAAGGTCCCGTGCATGGGAGGATTTTCAATTGCTGCCGATTAACAAGGCAACGACGAGTGTTATTTTTATTTCATCTACATTTACATTGGAAAACTCAGGGCAAGCCCTCATGTACAATGCTGTCGCTGTCAGGGCTCCCTCCTCACCCCCTTCAGTCCCACCTGGCATCCAAATCCCCTTTTCCCATCCGTCTCCCCGCTTTCTCTCTCCCCAGCTCTGCACCGAGTGTGCAGAAACACGGCTGCCTCCACTCAGGTAATCGACCGCTTCCCCGGAGTCTGGACAGCTGGAGCAGTGGCGTATCCAGGACTTTTTTACCGGGGTGGCCTTGATAGGACACAAAGCTAGTGTAGGGTGGCTACGGCATAGCAGAGTTTAATGCCATGTACGCAGCCGACCACAGTTCAAACCCCAATACTTTGCTGCATGTGACATCCCCTCTTTCTCCCATGAGTTCCTGTCTCATAAGTGTTGAATAAAGGTGTCTATTCTGGTTTATTTTTAAATTCCATTTCCCATTATTACAGTCCTCAATTATATCTGGTTATTTTAACTACTCTAAATCAGTAAAATATGTTCAGGATAGGGTACAAATTTTCTAAGAGCCATTTCCTTGGATTAAAGTCCTCATCTCTTCACAAATTAGATTAGATTAGCAAAATTCAACTGCTCTCAACTCATCCTGTAGAATAACATTATCAGTCATCAGCTCATCAACTGTGTCACCTGTATTGTTGCTTTACTAACTGAAGCGCCATCTTCTACCAATTACTGCAGTAAGTTGCTAGGAATGCTAGATTCATAACATCGAATTTTAAACAAAAAATTGTCTCAGATTAGTTATTTCACCAGTAAGCAGCTGTGTAATACACACGATGATGTAGAGAGCTGTTAGATCATGGGTAGTAGAAGCCAGACACGGAGTTGATGGGGTTCTATCCGTCTTCTCGGCGTTTATTTCACTCTAGCTATGACAACCTGCTAACAATATATTATTCCTTACATACATCTTACATGTGAAAAGTAATCCCACGAGCTCTTGTTTCCTTACAGCCCTCAGAGCATCCATAGGCTGAACAGAAGTCCGGCATCTCAGTGTTGAGTGGCAAAACCAGCATTGTAAAAAAATATCCGAGCACCTTGCATAGTAGCTACACGTGTGACGTTTCTATCATTGATTGACAGAATTTCTCTTGTTTCTCGTGTTGACGAACTTGACCAACCATGGGCGTAACCACCATCTCAGAAGTGAGCAGGACAAATTTTTCAGAGAGATTTATCATTCTCTTACATTTAATTGCACCGTCCTTAGTGGCTAAAGAACCACATAATCCCTAACAGCCACAGTACAATACCAGGGGACCAACTAGGCTAGTTCTTTAAACTATAAAACTTTAAGCTATAAAATCTAAAGCTTTAGTGGCAAAACTCTAGTTGAGTTGACAACAATGTCCCTTGAACATCTACTGGACAAGTAGCCAAAGGTGCCAAACACTGAACATGAAATGATCAGTACTGCCTGGTTTCTCCCTGCAATAGATATCTTATTCTCAGGAAGTTATAATCTCTCCTTACCTGTAAAGACCCTACATGCTTGTCCCTGCTGCTGGCCTCTGATCCATCTCCTCCCTGACTCTGCTCTGTTATGGCAATAAACATTAAAAAATGTGGTAAGAAAAATTCTGAAATAGCATTAGGAAGAGTAAAAATTGCAGTAGAATTTAACCTCAAAATCACTTTAACCCATAGATACATATTTTTTTCTCAGCCACTGATATTTTTTTTTCACCTCTGCAGACCCTGCATGGTCAACATTACTGCTGGCCGCCGCCTCTGGTCCATCTCCTGCCTGACTCTGCTCTTTGTTATGGAAATAATCATTAAATCTGAAAATCAAAATTCTGAGATAGAATTTGAAAGAGAAGCAGTAAAAATAGTTGCAAATTTAACCACTTTTATACCATAGATAGCCTATTCTTTTTTCTCCTCCCTGACTCTCCTCTTTTAGGACCAAAAGACTTAAATACATGGAGAGCAATTGTGAGCACATCTTCTGCCCAGAAATGAAAGAGGACTGGGTTTATTCCAAGAATAAACTAATTAGCAGTAATGTAACGGAGGCAACAGCATTTAAATTATTAACTAGCTTAACATATTGATATATTGCCACGTTTTACCTTGTCATCATTTAGCTAACAAGTCTAACATTGTTTGCATCCAACATGGTCACACAACTTACACGGTTTGTTTGGAAAGAACCGTGTAAAGTTTTTTGCTTCTTGCTGGCTCTGGCTGGTTTGCTAAACATTACTCCAGACGCACGTTCAGCACTGCTCAGCACAGCAGCACGTCTCCTGTGGAACACCTGCGTTAGCATGCGCTCATGGTGCATTCAAAGACGGCTCGGGAAAACACGTTACTGGATGCTAATAACGGGTTTAGCTGTTGTAACGGCTGAAAAAAGTGCGGGGGACAGAGGGGACAGATGTGGAAAGTGCGGGGGACATGTCCCATGCGTACCCCGCGTCCGTTACGCCCATGTGACCAACTACCTATCAGATCTGGGGTGGCCGCAGGGGTGGCCAATGAGATTTCAGGGGTGGCCCCGGCCACCCCAGGCCACTCTCTAAAATCGCCATTGAGCTGGAGCCCATTCCACTGATTACACCTGCAGCAATAAAGACCGGTTCATTCCTCCACTCTGCGCCAGATTGTTAACCGCGACTATACAGTCAGTTGCTCTCTAGCAGTGTGAAGTTCTTGCGTTCTGAAGGACGAAACTAATTCTTCTCTCTGCTCCCTTCTCCACTAGAAGGATCCAGCTTTTCGGACCTCTGCCTGTCCTGCCTGCCTCCCTGAAGATTCCAGATCCCCTCCTGAACCCCGCCGGCACCGAGCCCTCCTTGGTTCCCCTCTTTGATCCCCATCCTTGGCTCCCTTCCCTGGCTTCCCGCTCTGGTTTCCCCCCGCCTGTCCTGCCTAATTCGCGGGCTGCCTCCGGGCTCCCCCGCGCCTCCTGGATCTCCAACGTGCGGCACCCCTGGCACGACAACCCCCCTCCTCTCCGTGAAATAAACCTTGTCTGCACCCGCTCTGACGTGTACTCTCTGCTCGGATTCACCCCATCAGTTTGCGACAGTCGCTGTAGAAAATATAATTACTTGAATGCGTTCAAATTCTGATCACTTTGGTAACCGATTGTTTCACAGGTCCAGTGTCTGCTGTGTGATGGCCAGGCTGTCATACAGTAACAACGCCTCGTCCATGTTGACGCATTTAAGGGCCAAGCACGGAAGAGAGAGGGAACCGGCGCCAGAGAACAGGCAGCAGCCAGCTGTTGCCAGTAACCCAGGTAGGCCTGTTCATGACATTTACAAAGAATTACCTATGACTTGTAAGTTTGGTTTAAGTTGCCCTGTGATACATTTCAATAACACTTAGTATTTAATTAAACTAATGCATTGTATTGTCTCCATGAAAATTTTCAGGCAATAGAATGAACTTGACCATGCTCTTGTAAACGTCATCATCAAGGATTCTCAGCCGTTCTCTGTAGTGGAGGATGCTGGATTCAAAGAGCTTATGGCAAAACTGGACCCCATATATGCTCTTCCAACCAGAAGGGCTCTCAAGGATATGGTCTTTGCAAAATATCAGGAGCAAAGGGAGAAGGCCAAGGCCGAGATCCAAGGTGTTGAGACCGTGAGCCTCACGTCGGATCTCAGTTAACATGGATGCTTATCTGGTTGTCACCTGCCACTATGTCAGTCGTAATGACCAGATGTCCACACTTCTTCTTGGGGCCAAGCCTTTCCAAAGGTCCCACACAGGCGTGAACTAACCGCGACGTCACCCGTTAGTTTCAATGCCGAGAAAATGAAGCCCGGATTTTGCTACTTCCTGGTCGCCGTTTTGGATTTTTGGAGCCAGTGACGTAAAAAGCGTCAAACAGGCTGGACGGGAGAGCAACTAGGGGCAGGATTGGCTGAAGACTCTCTTATCCCACCCACATTTTACCGCAGAGGCTTCTGTTGCTGTCTATCAAGTATAGCCACGCCCCCTGGCTCCGCCAACTTTTACGATTTATTTAAAATTTAGTATTGATTTATTTTAAGATCGGCCACCTGATCTCTCATTTTGACCATAAAAAAACAGGAAAAAAATCCTGAGCTGTAGAAAATCAGTCTATAAAATTTGTTTTTCCAAAAATGAATTGGGGTCTATGGCGCAAAAGCTTTTTGGAGCCAACTCTAGCGGACGGCGTGATATTGCAAGTTTTTGACACTTCCGGGTGGGGCCTTGCAAACAAAATCAGGTGCATTGTCACTGACTCAGCCAGCAATATGAATGCTGCAGCAACAATCTTCATTTGAGGCAATCCAAATGCCTTGCTCACTGTTTGAACCTGGTTGTGAAAAACTCCATCAAAGCCACTCCTGGACTGGATGAAATCAGAGCATTGCGCAGGAGGATAGGGAGTTACTTCAAAACAAGCACAATGACAAATGAAAGGCTGAGCCACATGCAGCAGCAGCAACTCGGTCGCAATGTGAAGAAGCTGAAATTGAAAGTGGACACATGCTGGAACAGCACCCTCGAAATGCTCCAGCGCCGCTATGAGGAGAGATGCAGTGGCATTAGCGCTGTCATCACTGAACACAGACCTGACTCCTCTGACCAACCAGCAGCATGAAGTCACATGGCAATGCATCAAGGTATGTTATAGAAAACCACAGGAAAAAAAAAAAGATGGTTCAATTCAGATTGTCTAGTTGGTTTATTGCATAGTCATTGCAAAAGAGTTTACTCACTCAGAGCAACACACTAGACTGAACAATAAAAATCAAGTTCACCACACAGTCTATGCATTCAGATAACAGACTTTCCTGTCATTTCAGCTGCTGGCTGCATTCCAGGTGGCAACTGTAGAGCTATCAGAGGAGACGAGGGTGTCAGGATCAAAAATCATCCCCCTGTACCGTGTTTTGAGACACACGACTGAACAGGTCTTTTCCCAGCTCACCACCCCCATGGCAAAATACCTGGCTCAGAACCCGGTAAGGTGTTTAGCTGACCGAATTCAAGACAAAGAAAAGCAGTTCACTGGCTGTTGCGACACTTTTGGATTCACAAATCAGACAGTAACAGCAAGTGTGAAAGAATGCTTTATCACAGAATGCACCACAATTATCAATATAAAAAATGTCAGGCAGCACCAGCAGCCATCTACATCTCAAGCACCACCACAGCTTCATCCTCCACCACCAGCAGCCCACCCCACAGGTTTTTTTTCTTCCATAATGAAAAAAGAAGGACTAATGACATTGATAATGATAATCTTAAATATTTTTAAGTTCAACTGTGGAGCTTGTTGGATGAAGATGCAAGCAGAGCCTGGCAAACAAAGCATCACAGCCAGTGCTATTGTTGAAGTAAACCACTACCTGGCTGATCCCCCAATTGAAAGAACTGCAGACGCATTGGCTTACTGAGCCACACACAGAACTGTGTACCCGAACTTATACAGTGTTGCAAAACATTTTCTGTGTACCCCAGCCTCATCTGTGCCATGTGAACGGGTTTTTTCTAAGGCTGGGGAGATTGTAACTAAAAGAAGGAATCACTTGAGTCCCAACACTGTTGATGTATTATTATTTCAGAATAAAAACTCATAACTTGTTAAATAAGCACACCCACTGCCCTGTTTTCAATCACACCCTCTTTACTGACCCTTTACCCATGAACCCCAAGACATACATTGCCAAAATCCATAATACAATCTGAATCTTTCACCAGCTAAATGTGAAAATGACAGTCTGTATTTATAGATCACATCTCATGAATGTAGCAGCAACGTTTAAATGTTTCAAAATGCAGAATGCAAGTGAAGAGTATATAGGGTTACAGACAGACATGGCAAATAAGAAACAAGCTCTTCAATAGCAATTGTAATTTTTAGTACTAGTATAATTACTATTGTATCCACTAGAACCTATACAATCATCTAGTGCAGTCAAACAGGAATGTGCGTGTCGAATCAATCAATCACACTTCACTTTATTGACCACTAGATGTCTTATTTGAGCACTGTGTGTCATTGAAGTCTCGAGTAGTGAACCAAGTTTTGAATGAAGTGTTGAAGCCTCAAAAAGCCTCGGTCAGCCATCACTACCCATCACTAGGCTGAGGGCGGAGCGGACCTTTATGCTGAAGGTCCGCTCATGGTCCATACCAAAAATGTCTACATCATAGGGGGGAATCAGGGTTTCATTTAGTTAGTTTTATTTATTGTGTATATAGTTTCCTCCTGTATGTTAAATGTGGTCTGTTCCATCAGTATATATGTTGCCCCAGTGTCTCATTCTGGGAGGTCTGTTCTTTGAGTTGGTGTCTAGGTTCTGTCACTCTTGTTTTCAGTGGAGTTATATTTTGTTGACCTCTTTTAAGGGCCCTTTGCTTTGATTTAATTGGTCATTTGTTTGTAAAAGTTGCTTTTGGAAAATAAATTATTCTTTTTTTTAACTTTAAACCTGTGTTATTTTGTGCTTGACTGCTTGGCCCATGACAGACACCCACACACAAAGACATACACATGTCAGAAGAAACACACGCACGCAAAAAAAAATAAAAAATGAAGACACGCGCAGACACACACACCCTCAGAGACACAGACACACGTGCAGACAACTGCTCCCGCTGGGGAGTCTCAGGCTACATTCACGCTGCAGGCTAAAGTGACCCAAATCCGATTTTTTTTGCCCCTATACGACCTCCAGAAACACTGTTCAGCCGACCTGGAATCCCTCATTAACTGCAAACCATTTCACTCGCCCCGTGAGTTCGCTTCATTCATTCTGGTCGGTGTTTACATCCCGCCAGCTGGCAGTTATCATCTGGCGAGGGGTGACTAAGGTTCCATCATTGTCTGACAACTGGTCAGAGATGTATGGAAACAAATGGATTATGGCAACAATGACTAGAGACCGCTTCAAAGACATCATGCGGCACCTACGCTTTGATAGCAAGAATACACGGGCTGAGCGAGTGCAGACAGACAAGTTTGCAGCCATTTCTGAATTATGGGAATCATTTTGAAAGAACTGCATCACATTCTACAGACCTGGTCAGCACATCACAATTGATGAACAGCTTTACCCATCAAAGACACGTTGCCCTTCTCTCTTTTTCTCTTTCTTGAGAAACTGGGAAAGGCACTGGTGAGGCCTCAAATACAAAGACAACAACATGTTCTAAGAACTCCAGCCTCTGCAGCAATCATGAGGAGGATTCAGGATGAGAATGCTGGTGCTCCAGCCACCCAACCTACAGAACCACCACCTGGAGAGTCTGAAGTAAGTGTGTGATGCTATTGCAGTTGGTCTGACATTCATGTCTTCTAAGAGAGAGAGAGAGTTAGTAAAATTCCTGATCTTTTCATTATTCTAGGTTGCAGCCAGCAACAGCAAAAAGAAGCGCTGCGAAGTGTGTGGACCCAAGATGGACAGAAAAACACAGTATACATGAATCAAGTGCCAGAAATACATATGCAACACACACACAGTAAAACTCTGCCCCTCATGTGTTGTATAGGTGTGACAAAATAATGTATTTAATGAGGTTGATGTGTTGTCTAGACAGACATGTTTATTGCATGTGTTCAGCCTCTGATGTTTAAACTGTTCGGAATAGTTTAAATTTCTAATGAAATTCAAATAAATAAAAGTCAGTAGTTATGAAAAGCCTAGCTTCATCTATAAATTTGTTTGTTTTCACTCCTACCTTGATTATAATTGATTTTCTTTTAATAATTACTTTTTATTTAAAAAAAAAAACTAACAAAAACGAGTAGCACTTTTATTCATAAATGTGATCCAACAAAGGTAAAGGGCAAATATTTACCATTTATATTGTTTATATTGCTTGTAATTGGACTGAGGGAAAACATCTGTTGAGTATTTTAACATAAAATTATTTGTGTTGAATTGAAAACCCCAAAATGCAGTGGGTCCACCAGACCCGCGAACACTTGCTGTGTAACAAAAATATGAACACCACACAAGGGTTAAGGGAGATTTGTGAAATGCTGTCCATTCCCTTCACCACTCCCTTGAGATTTCTCTCCCATAGACGGCTTTCCTGTTATGATGTGGAATTAAACAATGAGAGTAAATGCAGACAAAAAAAAAAAAAAAAAAAAAGATCCATGGTGGCTAGAAGCACATGATGTCCTTCATCGTAACGTGCAATGTTCCTGTGAAAAGTGCCTTGAAATTGAAAAAGCTGCTCTCAAAAGGCAGAAACTGGTTGGCCATAAAATTCTGCATCAAGAATCGAATCACAGCTCAAAAGAACGCAGTTCAATATGTGTTCTGTTGACACCTGCTCTTTAGTTTTGGCTTTACTTTAGGCTTGATGTAGCTGGATTTTTTGTTGCCAGTACACCATGCCATCCCTTTTATTTAATTTCTAGTTTTCTTCATGTCAGTTTCTCATTTAGAGTGCAGGTAGTCCAGCAGTATGTGGTATTACTGTTCACTGTTTCAGGTACTCGTCAGCAGTTTAGAGCAGTTCAATTTTTGAATTAATACCAACATAAGAGCCATAGCCGACTCTTGTTATTGATCAGTAGATTTGATACGGATCTCTTTAATTTGCTTTTTATTTTAAATTCCAACCAGGCCCAACTGCATATACGTTTTGGTTCATCTCGAAGCACCAACAGTGCCTTTCACTGCTGATGAGTATGAAGCAATCAACAATTACCTTACAGTTTTAAGGCTGTTCTGTCAGGCACCCGTTGAGCTCTTTGAGGGAAGGCGATTCCCATCACCAAATGCTAAGACATGTTATTTCTGCTGAATGTTTCCAAATGGTTCCTTGTATTGGTGGCACACTTGCCAACCACTTGAGAAATAATATGAAAAATTCAGTGGCTTGGAAAAGGTCAACTGTCTGTGTTCACCACTCTGGATCCATGGTTCAAAAAGGTTGGCTTTGGCAATCAAAGTAATGCTCAGGCTGCTGTTGAAAGGCTGACATGGTAATGTGCTAGCCTTATTGATGAATCAATAGAAGATGTGCCCCTGGAGAATGCAGCAACATCTACCAGTATAGATGAAGAGAACTAAAACTTGTAAATGTTGCTAGACAGCCATGTTGTTATCTCAGCACCGCACCAGCCATGTGTCTGCCAGCGCTATAGTGGAGATCCAGAAGTATGCATGTTGAGTCCTGCTGAAACACCCATTGTTTCATTCAGTGCCTTTCTGTCTCAGATATTTGAAAGACCAACATCTGGCAAGAGCAGATGATCCCCTGAAATACTGGGCAGCACATAGGACATTATATCCTACACTTGAAACTCCTGTATAAGTAGAGATGTCGTGGGCTCTGTCCTTTAAAATAAATTATGGACTAGTCAGCTGGTTTCCTTTTTAAGGTGATGCTCTTTATTGTATAATCCATCCAAAATGTGCAGCAAAAAAAAAAAAAACAAATTCCAAAGTTACAAAATTCCCTATTTACATATATACACAAACATCTTCTAAGCACCTACCATGTGCACTGTTCCAGTCCTAAAAGCACACACTGCTCTGTGTGGTTGAGTGCCCCTTTATATAGTAAGAAGCCCCTCCCTCCAAAGTAATTGAAACAAAATTCAGTCATTTCTCCACTCACAGAAAACAAACCAAACTCAATATACTTTGGGATTTATACAAATATCATAATAAACAAAAATACTCAAAATGAAGCTTCAAAACCCCCTACAACGAAAAATAATATTTTACACAAAACCCAGGAAGTTACGTAATGTCACGGGATGCCGCCCCTACACGCCCCACGTAAGACGCGGATAAATACGGAAGTGTTGTGTATGCTCAAGTTGGCTGAGTAAAGCCGTGAACGGAGCACGGAAACCCCACAACGGACACCACCCGACAAAACCACGAACGGAGGACCCCTCCAACAGCCGCCGAGTGTGCACCCCCGACGGCCGCCGAAACCAACCGCGCAAAACCGAAAAACAAAGAGGGAGAAAAAAAAAACGGCCAGGCAAGTAAAATCGACGGTACTGAGTGTATGTGGACATGTTTGCTCTGTAGCCTCTTATGCTTACTGCGTGGGCTGACGGGGCTGCTCCGTCACACCATCCTCCCCCTCTCCAAGGTTGTAAGGCAACCGAGAAAGGTAGTCAGCCACCACATTGGTTGCACCCTTCCGATACCGCACAGCAAACCTGAATGGCTGCAAGGACAGATACCACCTTGTCAGCCGACTATTATGGTCCTTCATGCTGTGAATCCAGGTGAGCGCCCGATGGTCCGTCTCGAGGTCAAACTCCCTTCCAAGGAGATAGTAGCGGAGACTCTCGAGAGCCCATTTGATAGCAAGCCCCTCTTTTTCAACCACCGAATACCTGACCTCCCGCGGTAGCAGTTTCCTACTCAAGTAGAGAATGGGTCGCTCTTCACCTGGTTCACCTTGAGCCAGAACCGCACCAATCCCAACTGCAGACGCATCAACTTGGACCAAGAAGCGCTTGGTAAAATCTGGACTTTGGAGAACAGGAGATGAGCACAGAGACTCTTTCAAGGACTGAAAGGCCGTCTCACACTGATTAGTCGAGGTTACTGGGTTTTTTCGGTCTTTACCGGTCAGAGCGGTGAGTGGAGAAGCAATAGTGGCAAACCGGGGTACGAAACGTCTGTACCACCCAGCAAGACCCAAGAAAGACCGCACCTCTTTCTTGGTTCTGGGTCGAGGACAGTTCCGTATTGCCTCCACCTTATCAGCTTGGGGTCTTACCTTGCCCTGCCCAAGCTGGTAGCCCAGGTACCTCACTTCTTCTCGAACCCATTCACATTTCTTTAAGTTCAGGGTGAGGCCCGCACTCTGGATCTTCCCCAAGACCTTCTTCAAGTGACCTAGGTGTGCCTCCCATGTCTGGCTATAGATCACAACATCATCTAAATATGCCGCACTGCACTCTTCGCATCCTTGCAGAACTTTATCCATGAGCCGTTGGAAAGTGGCAGGTGCTCCGTGGAGGCCAAACGGCATCACCGTAAACTGGAAGAGTCCTGCAGGAGTACGGAAGGCCGTATAAGGACGGCTGCTGGGGTCTAGAGGCACCTGCCAATACCCTTTGCATAGGTCGAGAGTTGTGATGTATCTCGCTGATCCGATGCGTTCCAACAGCTCGTCAATTCGGGGCATGGGGTAGGCGTCAAACTCTGAAACTGAGTTGAGCTTACGGAAGTCAATACAAATCCGCAGTGTCCCATCCTTCTTGTACACTATCACAACTGGGCTGCACCATTCAGAGTTAGATGGCTCAATCACGCCCAGCTGCAACATGGCCTCAATTTCTTTCTGCAGCTGCCCCACCAACTTTTGAGGCACACGATAGGGCCGTTGGCGGAAAGGACGAGTATCTTTAAGTCGGATAGTGTGTTCGATCACCCTTGTCTTTCCAGGCGTCGCAGAGAACAAAGAGGGCATTTCAGCAAAGAGCTGTCGAAGCTCTACGACTAGCTCCTCAACGAGGTGGGATAGGTCAAGGTCACCCTCCACTTCAGCAATAAGTCTTACATCTGGACCATCCTCTTTGTCCACCTCCTCCACACCCTGGGGCAGGAGGGCAGGGCCAGACACAGCCCGCTCCTTCCATTCCTTTAACAGATTGACATGGTACGTTTGTTTAGCCCTCTTTCTCTCGGGGTGGTGGATCTCATAGGTTACAGGTCCCATGCGTCGAATGACGACATATGGACCCTGCCACTTGGCCAAAAGCTTACTATTGGAGGAGGGCAGTAGAAGCAGAACTTTTTGGCCCGGCTCAAAGTTCCGAGTCCGAGCCTGCTTATCGTACCACAGCTTCTGTTTCTGCTGAGCCTCTTTTAGATTGACCTTTGCTTCTTCTCGATACTGAGCCAACCGGTCTCTCATCTGGAGGACAAACTGTACAACTCCTCGTTCGTTGGCTTTGGGGTCCGGTGACGTCCATACCGCAGTCAATAGATCCAACGGCCCCTGGACATCCCACCCATACAAAAGTTCGAAGGGAGAAAAGCCGGTTGATGCCTGGGGCACCTCCCTGTAAGCAAACAACAGGAACGGGAGCCAGCGATCCCAGTCTTTCCCTGAATCATCCACAAACTTCCGGAGCATTCTCTTTAAAGTCTGGTTAAACCGCTCCACTAATCCATCGGTTTGTGGATGGTACGGTGTGGTTTTAATGGCAGTGATACCTAGTTGTTTGTGGAACAGATGGAGTAACCGGGATGTAAAGTTCGTTCCCTGGTCGGTTACTATTTCCTCAGGTATTCCGACTCGCGAGAAGAGCTGGATCAAGGCTCGGAGCACACTTGGGGCAGTAATTGTCCTTAGTGGGAATGCCTCTGGAAAGCGCGTGGCATAGTCACTCAAGACCAGAATGTACTGGTGACCCCGGCTGCTCCGTGGCAGTGGCCCGACGATGTCCATAGCGATCCGACGGAACGGCTCAGAGATGATGGGTAGCGGCTGGAGTAATGCCCTGTCAGATTTGCGGGGACAACTAGTTAACTGACACTCAGGACATGTGCTGCAATATGTTTGTACATCAGTGTACATGCCTGGCCAAAAAAATCGTGCGCTAATGCGAAGGAACGTTTTATGGCGACCCAAATGTCCGGCCCATGGGAATGTATGTGCAAGGTGCATAATTAACTGTCTGCAAGTCGCCGGAATCACAAGACGTTTGCGATCATCATTACAGGCATACAGAACATCATTATCCAAAACAAACTGTTCCTGACCCAAAGAGGAACAGTGCGGGCCCTTCACCACTTTCTCATACAAAGATTTTAAAGAAACATCCTGCCTCTGCAAGCTAGCAATGTTCCCCCGGCACCTCCCACAACCCATCTACCGTTAATCCGTTGACATCATGCCCTACACCCCCAAGTTCTTTTTCAAAGCGTCGCTGCCGCTTGGACTTATGAGGCCCCTTAGTTCCCCCCTCGAACAGGCTATCATCCAAGTCTGGCAGAGGTTGGAGACCAGTAGCCTGAACCTGAGACCGGGTAACAACAGGACTTGCCACCTTGCCCCTCCCCTTCTCAACAAAGTCACTCTCCCCCCCCTGCAACAAGTCCATTAGCAGAGGAAAATCAGTCCCAAGAATTAAATCTTTTGGTAGATCATCGACTACAGCTACTGTCAGCAGATACTGTTGTCCATTGATCTCAACTGAGATCTCTGACTTTGGGTAAACGTGACAATCCCCGTGAACGCAAACAATGTCGGTCTTGGTACTATAGTCTATGGTGCTCACAGGAACCAGACTCCTCTTGACCAGGGAGGTAAAACTACCACTGTCTAACAATGCTACAGTTTGCTGTCCATTGACCACCACTGGTTTCTCCGTTCCCTGCGTTTGTCGGCTCCCCACTAGCTCAATTTCAGGACGAGGAGCATAACAGGCCCCTGTGAGTTTAGCCTTACGCATCGGACACACTGACGCTTTATGTCCAGACTGCTGACAATAGAAGCAGATCATAGTCTTACCAGGAGCTGGCTGGAATGTGGTAGAACTGGGAATACCTCTGTTGTCCTGGCTGGCTACTCCTCTGAAGTGTCGCTGTGGTGCAGACGGTCCTGGAGGTCCTGGTGGTAGACGCTGACTGGAACTGGAGAAGCGCGAAATTCCCCGATGGGCGTTCTGATACTGCAAAGCCAATTTTGCAGCTGTAAGACCATCCTCCGGTTCACGCTCCTTGACCCAGGTCCTGATGTCTGGAGAAAGGACACACAGCAGCTGCTCCAGAATGATCAGCTCTCCGATGGCCTCCTTGGACAGTTGATCCGGTCGAACCCAGCGTCGGTAAAGTCCCTTAAGGCGATGATAAGTCTCGGTTGGCGTTTCCCCGGTAGGCACAGTCGAAATCCGGAAACGCTGGCGGTACGTCTCTGGAGAAATGTCAAATTTGATGAGCAGCGCCGCCTTCAGCGACCGATAATCATTCGCGTCGTCCTCATCCATTGCCGAATAAGCTTCAAGCGCCTTTCCAGAGAGAAGTGGCACCAGCCGACATGCCCACTCTGACTCTGGCCACCGCCATGTTTTTGCGATGCGCTTGAATCTCAGGAGGTAGTTCTCAATGTCCTCGCCAGTTTGGTAAGGGAGAATCTTAGGATCACTAAAATGTCTCCATTCTGGTCTTCGTTCCTCCTCCGTGTCAGCGTGGTCGAAGGAGAAAGCCTCTGGTATACCCTGGTTTGGTTGACCTCGCCGTACACTGTCCATACTTGCCGTTGCTATCTCGTCTGGAGAGAGTGATGCCAGGGGAAGCTGTGGGGGCTGAGATCCTGGAGGTGGTCTTCGACCTTGCTGTGGAGAGGACTGGGCTCCTGGCATAGCTGCCTTCAGTCCACGCAGCTCCTCCAATAAGCCCTCATCTCTCTTCTGCTGTCCCACAAAAAAGTCTTTCAGTATAGACACCAGCTCACCCAGAGGTCGACTGGAAGATACTTCATCTGGGTTCCCCGATGAGCCCGGCCTTGCAGCAGCAAAGTCTTCCTCTTCATATTTATGTGATCTGCGACCTTTTTGCTTCCTTCGACTAGCCATAATCCCACTTCTGACACCATATGTCGTGGGCTCTGTCCTTTAAAATAAATTATGGACTAGTCAGCTGGTTTCCTTTTTAAGGTGATGCTCTTTATTGTATAATCCATCCAAAATGTGCAGCAAAAAAAAAAAAAAACAAATTCCAAAGTTACAAAATTCCCTATTTACATATATACACAAACATCTTCTAAGCACCTACCATGTGCACTGTTCCAGTCCTAAAAGCACACACTGCTCTGTGTGGTTGAGTGCCCCTTTATATAGTAAGAAGCCCCTCCCTCCAAAGTAATTGAAACAAAATTCAGTCATTTCTCCACTCACAGAAAACAAACCAAACTCAATATACTTTGGGATTTATACAAATATCATAATAAACAAAAATACTCAAAATGAAGCTTCAAAACCCCCTACAACGAAAAATAATATTATTTTACACAAAACCCAGGAAGTTACGTAATGTCACGGGATGCCGCCCCTACACGCCCCACGTAAGAGTTGTGTATGCTCAAGTTGGCTGAGTAAAGCCGTGAACGGAGCACGGAAACCCCACAACGGACACCACCCGACAAAACCACGAACGGAGGACCCCTCCAACAGCCGCCGAGTGTGCACCCCCGACGGCCGCCGAAACCAACCGCGCAAAACCGAAAAACAAAGAGGGAGAAAAAAAAACGGCCAGGCAAGTAAAATCGACGGTACTGAGTGTATGTGGACATGTTTGCTCTGTAGCCTCTTATGCTTACTGCGTGGGCTGACGGGGCTGCTCCGTCACAAGAGAGTGGCCTTTTATTGTGGGCAGCTTAAGGCACACCGGTGCACTAATCATGGTGTCTAATCAGCATCTTGATATGGCACACCTGTGAGGTGGGATGGATTATCTCAGCAAAGGAGAAATGCTCACTATCACAGATTTGTGAACAATATTTGAGAGAAATGGTGATATTGTGTATGTGGAAAAAGTTTTAGATCTTTGAGTTCATCTCATAAAAAAAATGGGAGCAAAAACAAAAGTGTTGTTTATTTTTTTGTTGATTGTATCTGTGCATCCCAGCATTATCTGTTCCCTGCAAAAGAATATTTTCTAGCCAGAAAAGGAGCAGACTGAAGACGTCACCCTAGGGAAAAAAAACAAAAACTATTTCTAAATAAAAACTTGTGAAGAATAAAAAACAAAAACTTTGTCACCGTGTCTCTGAATAAACATTCCTGATGGATTATACCAGTCCCAAAATGACTGATAAACCATTAGCTTTAAAGGTTTTCCTTAAAAAAAAAAAAAAAAAAAGCTACACACACCATTTCTAAGTTCATCAAAACTCCATGATCATTTGTAAGGCAGGAAGGATCTTTTATTCTGTTATGGACTTTTAGTCAAGTTTTTAAATGAAGCCTAAAGCACTCAATGAACCCAAACCAACATTTAACACTTCATATTCGGTCATTTAGATTTATTCTTTAGTTTAATCGGGAATGCTAATGCTTAACGAGCATAATTGATTTTAATATGTAAAGATGAAGATGTAGTCATTGTTCAGTATGAATCAACAACACACATGAATGACCACACAGTCTTTACTGAACTTGTGTTGCTGACATGGGATTGAAATGGTGTCAGTGCATCAGTTGTGCTCTTGAGAGGTTGCTATGGTTTCAGTTGTCCACCAGATGTCACTGTCACTAGAGCCTTGAAGCTTTGAAACTTTTTTGGCACAATTGTATGGAAAGCCTCAGTGCTTCACGAAGCTTCACTTGCCCAACACTACACAGAACTGGGGCAAAAAGAGACAGTGGTTAGGACAATGAAACTGAGCAAAAACAGAGCAAAGGCCTGTGGTGACTAACAGAGGTGATTCACCAGTGCAGCATTGTGTAGTGGTCTGAGTCTGGCTTTTATGGAGCAGGACTGATACTTTGCAGGTGGACCACTCCCCACTGCAGGTGTGTTCAATAAGGTGATTATCCAATGAGCTGCACCTGTATGCAATCACAATCACACACCTTAGTCGCACCTACAAAAAGGAAATGGAAAGGAGGAAGAGGGAAAGGCTGCCACTAAGCAGAGCTGGAGGACATGACAAAGCATTTGTCTTTTTTCATCCCCCTATGGCTTGATTCTCCTTTCCCCACTTACAATTGCTGTCCTTTTCCAGCAACCAGTACCAATAAATACTGAGCAATACATACTTTTATGAATGTGTTTGAGCCAAAAGTGGGAATAAGTTATAACACCATCTTAAAACATCATTGAATAGTTTGTTAGATATAGCTAAAATGCTTTTGTTTTCACAAGATGATTTTAAACCAATCATCTCTTCATTGGGAATAATGTTGGAATTCCTTTTTTCTTTTTTTTACCCTGTAGCTAATTTTAAATTATTTTTTAATTAGAAGATTTTGGGGTATCTAATTAGCTCACATGCTAGGAGATCACCATGAATCCTGAGATCTGTCTGAATCCAACCTGAGAGGAAACTGCCATTGCCATCCCTTCTTTCTTCTCTGCCCTGCCTGTCTCTCCATTTTCACTGTTAAATAAAGCAGAAATGGCCATGTATTCCATATATTCTCACAACAAGATTAAAGGAATGAGCATTTGACACCTCCTAAATCTATATATGTGGTTTCATCACAAAATGCGACAATATACCAACAAGGACAGAAGTATTTGCATCCCTGGAATTTTTCCAGAATATACACCATTTATCCCAGAAATTGTTGAAATTTCAAATGTTTTTGGTATACACGTGTTTATCTCCTCGATGTGCATTGAGAAAACACACAAAAAAATTAAGAAAAAAGACAAAATTTACAAAACTCAAAGAAATGGGCCAGAAATTGTTGGCACCTTTTTAAATCTGTGGTAAAATCACTTTATTTCAAGCCTGTGATGCTCGTTTAAACTCACCTGTGTTAAGTAACAGGTGCTGACAATTTGGAAACACACCTGAAGCCAGTTGGAATGTATAAAAATTGACTCAACCTTTGTGTTGCGTGCCTATGTGTGTCACACAAAACAGGTGACCCACTGAAGCCACATGGCCACGACATTTGTTTTTTTCCCCATGTAAATGGCAATGATGGGTAGATGAAGTCTCATGAAGCGTTGCTGCAGATTAGCGGAAATGTATTTGTACTGTGTCAGTGCTGCTCAATAATGACACCTGCTGAATCTTAAAAATAAATACAGGCAACCTCGTTGACAAACTGACATCAGAATTAGTTGTTTCAGTAAGTGGTGCAACAAAAAACATACAAGAGAACATAAAAATGAAATAATGAGAATACAAAAAAGCCAGTAAAAATAATAGTCATCATTTTTCCCAGAACAGAATAGTGCAAATAGAATGGCGCAACCAGAATGAGTGCAAGTAAAAAGAATAATGTGACTGGTACATGGAGGTTATTTTAATGGCATAAGTCTCACAGCAGAGGGGAAGCAACTTATTGTGGTGGGATGTTCTGGTTTGTATGGACCGTAGTATTCTGCCTAAGGGAATTGGCTCGTGTAGGAAATATGAATTATGAATTATGTAGCACTCGTTATGAAATGGGGCACCACTCTACAAATGTAGAGAAATAAAATAACTGATAATGGATTAATTCAGTTAACCAGTCTAATATCTGAATGTCGGAATTCTAAGAAATAGTGACTCAGTCTGTACACAAAAATGCCAAAGACGGTAATTTTGGTCTAAATGAAAGGTATTTATTGACTAAAACTAATAACAAAACAGTGATTAATACAGTAATAAGTATAATGGGTGTTTGTGTGTGAGATAAGTGTGTGTGTTAATAATTCAGATTTGCATTTCTAACTAGGATTATGGACTGAGTAATCAGACCGCTGAAGGTATGACGAGATGATTAATAATTTGGAAAATGAACGACTGATAAGTGATTAAACGGAGTTATTAAAAGAAGATTTTGGAAGCTATTTAAGGAAGATTTCAAGCTATTTTAAGATGTCAATCCAATAATTCAGAAAGTCACTTAAGATCCGTGGGCAACGTTGTGCTCGTTCTATGGCACTGTCGGGCCTCCATACAGCACTCTTCATTCCTGTTTGCGCTGTTCTGCCTTGCAGCTGCACGACTCTGTTTCATTCCTTGTCTTCCCTCACATCCCACGCCTGCATTGTCCCGGTCCACTCGGTGCAGTTCGCCCCGTCCTCCTCGCATCTGCAGAGCTGGAAAAAAAAGGAAGGAGGACACCACAGCCTCCGTAACCAACCATGCAGCAAAGCACAACCACACACACACCAGCGTGGGCTCAGGCTTGAAAGGTTTCCTTTACTTAGCTGCTAAGCTAAGATAATCCTTTATTGATCCCCAGAGGGGAAATTCAGGTATTGCAGCAGCACAGGGCAAGGGTAGTAGCATGCATTGGGTTTAAAATACATCGTTTTAGGACAAACCAAGGGTGACATATAATAAACAAAATGGGGAAACAATAAACTGACCAGTAGCAGCAAACAGTATGAGGTATTCACAATGTCGAAAAAGTGTCATCCAGGACAACTGAGCTATGCAGTGAAGTAAAGTGACAGTGATATTAAAGTGACAGTGTGAAGGGAACAAGAGTTAAATACAGTAATCAACAGGAGTTATGTACAGTAATTACAGGGGGGTCAGTGCAGTGATGTACTGGGGCCTCCGCTGCTGTTTAAGAGTCTGATGGCGGTGGGCACAAAGGAGCGTCTGAAGCGCTCAGTTCTGCTTCTGGGTAGGATGATGCACTGGCTGAATGATCTGCCCATGTCCCACAGCTCGTCGTGGAGAGGGTGAGAGGGGTTGTCCAGCATTTCCCTGATTTTTGTCCATGATCCTCCTCTCTGCCACTGTCTCCAAATTGTCCAATTGAAGGCCCACAACAGCCTTCTTCACCAGTTTGTTGAGCCTGTTGACCTCACCAGTCTTGCTGCCACCTCACCAGCACACCACGGCAGAAAGTCTTCAGGAACCTGCTGCAGACACCAAACGACCCGAGTCTCCTCAGGAAGAACAACCTGCTCTGCCCCTTCCTCAGAGGGTGTCCGTGTTGTGGGACCAGTCCAGTTTATTGTTGATGTGGATCCAAAGGTACCGATATGAGTCCACCCTCTCCACTTGCTCCCCCTGGATGATGGGGGGAGGGGCCCTCCTTCTCCTCCGGTAGTCCACAATCACCTCTTTGGTTTTGCTGATGTTGAGCTACAGGTTGTTGCTGTCACACCACGTGATAAAGCTCTCAATCAGTCCTCTGTACTCCCCCTCGTCATCATCAGTAATGCATCCAACAATGGAGGAGTCATCGGAAAACTTCTGAAGGTGACAGGAACCAGAGTTGAACCGGAAATCAGAGATGAAGAGGGTGAAGAGGAAGGGTGCCAGGACGGTTCCTTGGGATACTCCTGTGCTGCTTGTAACCACCTCAGAGATGCAGCCGACCACCCTGACATACTGTGGCTGGCCTGTGAGGTAGTCCAGGATCCAAGTTGTGATGTCGGGGTGCAGTTGCATCTCCAACAGCTTCTCCCCCAGGAGGCAGGGCCTGATGGTGTTGAAGGCACTGGAGAAGTCAAAGAACATGACTCTCACGGTGCCCCCAGGCCTCTCCAGATGTGTCAGGGCCCTGTGAGTGAGGAAGATGATAGCATCCTCCACGCTGATGTGCTGCTGGTATGTAAACTGCAGGAAGTCCAAGAAAGCAGAGAGCAGAGTCCTCAGGTGTTGAAGAACCAGCCTCTCAAAGGTCTTCATGATATGCGACGTCAGTGCCACAGGTCTGTAGTCATTGAGAGCACTGGGACGTCCTTTCTTAGGTACCGGGACGATGCAGGAGGTCTTCCACAGGTTGGGCACCTTCATCAACCTCAGGGAGAGGTTAAAGAGGTGCTGAAAGACTCCACCAAGCTGCCCGGCACATGCTCTGAGGACCCTGGGGGTGATGTTGTCTGGTGTTCTGTCAGATTTTGCTGCCTTGTCAGATTTTGCTACCTTTGCATTGTCTGATGGACGCGTCTATAAATTTTTGCTACTTTGTCAAATTTTGCTGCCGCTGTTTTTTCCTATAGCTTTGTCCATTACAGTTGTTTATCTAATTACAATGACATTACCATGTTAAAAAAACGAATCTTCTTGCGTCTTCCTCTATTTTTTTACCAAAATTGTAGGGGAGCATATTTTGATAATACAATCGCCCCCCATCAAATAATGCTCCTAGTACTCAGTGCACGAATAAATCATTAATATTCACCTCCAATACCTCTGTGTCATTAATTCCAGCTAGTTTTGATGTGTTTCATATGTACTTCAGGATGGTTGCGTATTTTGATAGTTCTCTTGCACCCCATCAAATAATGTTCCCCTCAAAAGTCTGAAGCGGGCCTTAGCTCTGCCATGCAAACTTGGCCTGATCCACTGCAATCCTACAGTATCTGGACAATGGTAGGGCACAATCTTTGTCTTGAAGGATGAGTCAGCCATCACAACAAAGTGGTATGGAGTCCAGCAAAGCAGAGAGGGCATTACAACAGCTGAATCCTTGCACAGATGTGAAGTAAATTCATGGTCACATGATGGCTCGGTACACTCTCAGTACACACTTCGCAAAGACAGTTGGAATTGAAGAGTCCAATATGCATACATACATTACAACAGCATGGCTTCAAGGCATAAAAGTAGGTCCTGAACTGGCCTGCTTGCATTTCAATACAAAGACAAAAGACTTGATAAGAAAGTATTTTAATTCTTTATACATTTTGGGAACAAATATGTTTTCCCATTGGCATCCTCATATTGTGTTCTTGTGCTTTTTGAGGCATCTCCTGGCATATGCCTGCTTCTAGTAGTCCTGGCTCAATGCTATATGACGTGAAGCTTCGTCTTTCCTTTGGTCCATTGCCCTCTTCTTTTCATCCACTACCAGTCCATAAGTTGTCCCATCTGGGAAAACTATGCTGGAAAGCTGATATAAAGTATTAAAAAGAAAGAATAAGATCATGGCATCATGAGTTTCCCCCATTCAATTCAAAGAAACTTACTGGGATGTCAACAGGAACCTGGCTGGGAAACACTGCCTCCCTCCCGTACATCAGCTTAAATGGTGTGAATTTTGTTGGTATGGACCTTTGACCTCAAGGAAAAGACTGTAGCCTCCAAGTACACATCCCAGTTGTCCTGCCTGTCATTCACCAATTTTGTGAGGGCTCTAAGGTGTAAAATAAAGCAAAATAAGCAGCTCCATTTGTATCGTTCTTTTGCAGTGCATAAATTATTGATATCGGATAGTATGTCAGTGACTACACATTGGAAAGAAAAGATTAATTGAAGGCATCTAACCACTTGCATGCTAAATGTGCATATTAGTAATAATGGCTGACTGCATTACTTGTCGTCTTCAAACAACTGCACCACCTAATTCTAAGAGTCACTGGCTCTCTGTCAAAAAAAGCTGCAGGAATGAAACTTGCCGTTTAATGTTATGATTGTTTTTTCATCCAGGCCATTTGTCTGGTGATGATAGGCTGCTGTTACACTTCTTTCAATGCCCAGCATCTGACAAAGGTAGTTGTTGAGCTGAAAAAAGAAAAGAAAATAATTTAATGTTAAAATAATACCCACAATGTTGAAAATTCTGGATTAAACATCCACATTAGTTCACGAAAGCCCACATACATCATTGACAAACTCCCTGCCCTGATCCGACAAGATTCTTTGTGGACATCCATGTCTGTAGACTAATGAACAAATATGGATGCCAACTTCTTGTGCGGTTTTAGTTTTAATGGGAAAGCTTCCACCCATTTTGAAAAATAATCGGTGGCTGTGAGGACGTACAGAAAACCATTGCTGGTTTCTGTAAAAGGTCCCATGAGGCCAATCCCAACCAGCTCCCAAACATCAGACACCTATAAATTAAAGAGGTTCCTTAATTGGCTCAACATTTATGAAATTCAATGTGCTCCTGAAGCAAAGTAGAAAATATTCACAATAGTATTAAAATTATTTAAAAAAATAATAATGTATTGTATGACCGAGGAGTCCAGGGGCAGTTTCAAAAACAGAGTCTTGAGTCTTATTGTATTCTTCTCTACATGTACTCATTTGCAAATTATTAAAAATGGTCTTACAACTGAGGTTTTATGATGGGGTGTCAGTACAGGCCTACATATTTACCTTTATGCACTGTAGTGGCTCTAAGGCTGCCAAAGGTTTGCCAACCCGCTGGCACTTGTCACATTCCAGAACCTAAAAAAGAAAATTCTATAGCTTTAATAGCTGTTGTAAGACAAAAAATAGAGAATACAACCAGAGAAAAAAACCATATAAAGACCTTTAAAAAACATACCCAGTTCTCAATGTCTGTACTCCTGCCTTTCCAATAAAACCTCGAGGAAATGGCGTTCCTCATTTTCATGATGCCAGAGTGTCCACCCATTGGGGTGTAATGAAACTCATTGAAAAGTTTCCTGGCATCCTCCTTTCTTTAATTGCCCTTCGCCCTCCAACAAAGAGCTCACCACCTGCAATAACAGTTCATGAAAGAAATTAAATCTTTGTACATTTGGCCAACCTATCAATGGCAGATTAGACAGCAATGCACTTCAGACACTCACCCTTTACAGTGAATTTTTCTGAATACCTTCGGAGGTTTAGTTTTTGGGATTTGTCAAACCCAGAAGGGTATGCTCCTTTGCCAAGTAAATTGAAGAGTTCCTCCCACTTATTCTCCATTTTTCAAACTGTAAGGAACCAAAGAAGAGTGTTTGTATTGAAACCAATTGGTGATTGACATTCAATCCTACAGGATGATGAGGGAAAAATACTTGACAATAGGCTTCACAAAAGGAGTCCAAAAAGAAGTCCAGTTGCACTTAATTCAACTCATCTGACGGTGCAATACAACTATTAAAATATGCTCCCACCCTGAAGTACATATAAAAGACATCAAAACTAACTGCTGGGATTAATAATACAGGGGTATTGTGGTGAATATTAAGGATTTATTCATGCATTGAGTACTGGGAGCATTATTTGATGGCGTGCGAGTAAACTATCAACATATGCTCCCGCCCCGAAGTACATATAAAACACATCAAAACTAGCTGGGATTAATGACACAAGGCTATTGGGATGAATACTAATGATTTATTCATACATCGAGTACTGGGAGGATTATTTGATGGGGTGCAAGTGAACTATGAAAGTACGCTCCTGCTTAAATCAGACAGAAAAATTGAACTATCAAAATACGCTCCCGCCCCGAAGTACATATAAAACACATCAAAACTAACTGCTGGGATTAATAATAGAGGGGTATTGTGGTGAATATTAATGACTTATTCGTGCACTGAGTACTGGGAGCATTATCTGATAGCGTGCGAGTGAACTATCAAAATTTGCTCCTGCATAAAAGTACCGATAAAACCTCAAAACAAGCTGGGAAAATTACACAGTGCTATGATATAGGGTGCTGGGACATATAAATTCCAGTTTTACAAGACAAAGTACTTACTAGTTCTCCGAGAGCTCTCCTGTCCTGCTCGCGATGCTCACTCTGACAGGGAGCGAACTCCGACAGGGAGCAAATAATTATGGGCGTGATGTTAATGACGTGGAACGCATGCGCATAGCTGCAAAGGAGCAATTTTCGATGGGTAGCAAAATCTGACAGAACACCAGCCCACTGGCTTTGTTGTTACGGAGTTTGGAGAGTTCCCTCTGTACCTGGCTGGATGTGAGTGTGAGGGAGGGGGAAGGGTGCTGGGTGATGTCAGTGTCCAAGGCGAGTGGGTGGAGGGGTGGTGGTGAACTGTCCGTAGGATCCACTAGCCAGCTGAGGGAGGAGGGCGGAGATGTGTCCATGATGGGGGAGGGGGCAGAGGCAAAGTCTCCAGTCGAGGTGTGAATGGGGGCTGGGGTGGGGTGTGAAGACCCAGATCCACTCTTGCTTCATTTCCACCAAGGGAACCGGATGAGAACCATTGGTTCAAGGTAACGACCGGTGCGGGTCTGCTTCAGGTCTCTTGCTGCCGAAATCACCGTTTGCTTTTCCACCGGCTATGAGCCGAGTTGCAGCAGCGTCGTTGTGTCACCGCAAGACGTCAGTACATCACTGCGTACGTAGCCGTTCAACAACGTTCGCGCTTTACGGAAGCCCACACATGAGCAATGGAGGACCTCTCTAGAGGAGCGGTGTTTCTTGCTGTTCTAATCTTTCTTGCGATCCATGAACAGAATGACGGTCTGATAGCGATCGCCCACCGGCGTCGCCGTGACATTAACCGGCGATTACGTGTAAGACAGGTAATTATGTTTCGATACTTAACAGTAAACGTGCTAGCGTTAGCTTAGCTACTTAGCTTCGACTACACTTATATTGATTACAAGAGCAATAAGATGATGAAATACATATGTTTATTTTTTCAGATGTTGTTAAGGCGGAATGTGAGGCGGAGATCGCCTGTTGTCTGGGCACATCCACAGTCATGCTACTGCTGGGACACAATTGTCCCGGATTTCAGCGTGCAACAGTTTGTCCAAAACTTCCGCGTGTCCCGGGAGTCATTTCAGTACATCTGCGACCGGACCAGAGACATCTTGACAAAAAAAGACACAAACTACCGCTTGTGTGTCCCAGTCCGAAAGCGGATCGCGATTGCCATCTGGAAACTGGCAACAGGCAGTGAATACAGGACCATCAGCCATCTTTTCGGAGTAGGCCTGAGCACTGTGTTCAACTGTGTCCAGGAATTTTGGAATGCAGTCATCGATGTGCTTCTTCCTGTACACATCAGGACTCCTGATTCCACTAAACTAGTGGAAATGGCCAATTTTTTGAACAATCGTTGGAGAGTGCCACAGTGTGTGGGTGCAATAGATGGCAGTCACTTGCCAATTATTGTACCAGAAGCATATCCCAAGGACTACTTCAACCGCAAAGGATGGCATTCAATTGTTCTGCAGGCAGTTGTGGATGGCAAAGGGCTTTTCTGGGACGTGTGTGTAGGCTTTCCAGGGAGTGTACATGATGCTAGAGTACTTAAACAGTCACATTTGTGGAACATTTTAAGTGATGGACAATTACTGGGGCAAAACAAACTGACCATCTCTGGCTGTGATGTTGGACATTACCTTATTGGTGAACTGGCCTACCCCATGCTGAAGTGGCTCATGAAGCCATTTTCTGACACTGGCAGACTGACTCCAGAGCAGCACACATACAACTACAGGCTGAGGAGTGCACGATCAGTGGTAGAAATGGCTTTTGGGAGATTGAAAGGACGATGGAGGTGCCTCCTGAAAAGAAATGACTGCAAGCTGGAGCTTTGCAAGAAAATGGCACTGACCTGTTGTGTACTTCACAATATTTGTGAGGAACATGGGGATACCATTGGTGAGGAGCTCCCACACAGACATGTGCACGTTCAGCCTTCTGTCCAACCATTGCCTGACCACAGAACTCAAGAAGGGAGTGATGTTAGAGCAGCTTTATTCGAATATTTTAACCATGCTGATTAATGTTTTTCAGGTGACTCAAGACATGCTCACTGTTGATATTGTTTGCATTGAAATACCCACCACTGCTGTTACCATTGCTTCAATAAAGTTTGAGATGAAGACACTTCTATTGCAGGCTTCTATTTAAATGCCTGTCCATCACAACATATCACAGGCTTTCTGCAGGGCTTTAAAAGGCATTCAGTCACTAAATTGAGTTTGAACAGTTTCAATAATTGATGTAATAATGGATTGTAAGATTTGACCCACTTCCAAGTTCCCCAATTTCCAAACCCAAACAGATACACAATTATCTTAATATTGAAAAGTCAATATTTTCAGAAATTTTTGCAAAAATGGCATAAAGAATGTGTGGTGCCAACAATTCACTGTAATGAATTTTCATGCAATGCCAGGCTTTCATTTTTCCTAGAATCAATTCAGTGACTTAATGCTTTATATGGCCCTGCAGAAGTCCTCCTGCAGTTGTGCAGTTCATCTCACTAGCTTGTTGTGACAGTATAAAACATGACACATGACAAAACAGGCATCTGTTATCACACTTTTTATTCACTCATACTTAAATACACACAGAAATTCCAAAAGCACTGCAAACCACAATCACAATTATTTACAATACACAAGAATGACGTGCTCATTTTTGGGCTATATGCTCCATAGCACACACCAGCCTCTCAAGCAGTCCCTGGTTGCATTCAATAGCTCTTGTGATAGCATTGTCTCTTTCAGCAAGCTGAAAATACTGTCTGTCGCTCCGCTCAAAGTATTCGATAAGGTCCGCATTTGGCCCACGCTTCCTTTATCCTGCGTAAAAGCACACAAAGAAGCATTGGCTGTTTGTACTTGTGTCACATTCATAGATGCGCGTTATGAATATGACTTATTATGGTTATTAAAGTTATTTTTCCTTAGGGAACTTTGGATGCTTTAAATGAAAACGTATTGATCATGGCTCGGTGTTAGCATAGTCTAAACAAATCTTACCAGACATGGACCGAGTGGACGCTGGCGAAGGTGTGGACGGTGTCGAGGCTGTGGGCTCCGCTGAGTCTCTGGGCTCTGTCGAGTCTTCCTCTGTCGAATCAGTGGGCTCTGGCGAATGTGTGGGCTCCGTCGAGGCCGCAGAGGGGAGGGATGGGACCAGTGAGCTGCACGTCCTCTGGTCCAGTGAGTCCAATAGCGAGAACTCTTGAAAATGAAAAAGAAACATTGTGTGTAGCACCTTTATTACAAAGCATGTTCTCCAGTAACAGATTTCTAAGTCCTTCATCCATATAATGCCTGAAAGAGTTAGAAGACACACTGTTAATAATTTCAAACAGCGTTAAATACGTGGTTGTATTTGAGGTACAACTAAAAATAAACAAACGTGTATGAGAAATAAATACATTGAATTTCCACATCAGTAAAGTTGAAAAGCCACACAGCAATCGCAATTGTACCCTGAAATTATTATAATGGCTGCGTCGCATGTGCTGTCTGTACTGCAGTCAATTCCATCCATCGTCAGTACAAAAAATCGCTAATATTCTATTTGTAAATAAAAACATGACGAGAAATACAGGGAGTATTGGGCGCGCATGGCGAGGTGCATTTCCTTAAACTACCTATTCGTGGATTATATACAGACTTCAAGACATGTTTAGGACAAAATATTTTACTGCCTTGTTTCGTCTGGATGACCAAGGTTAGCTTATGGCCGTTTTTTTGTGGAATATTTTCATCTGTGTGTAATAATGAACCCGGAAATGTGAGTCGCGCTGTGTACGTTGAAGCCGTGTACAAAGGATGGATGGATATTCGTTGTTTTTTGGACAAATGTGTTCATTACCCGCTGTGGTAATCACATCTGAAAGTGGTTTATACCGGTGGACTCATGAGAATCTAAGCTTTCCATCGGCGTATAGTGTTTGTATAATCGCATTTGCAGTTTCAGACATTTAGCAAATTGCTTATACAGATAGTGTACTGCGGGCGGGACACTGAAGCGCAACGGGTTAACACTTTTTTTGGGTCATTTGAACCAGTTTTAAAGCTTGTGTTAATGACAAAGCATAACCAGCACATACATTTGAATTGTAATTACTTTTAATACATTGCAAGTATTGCAATATAGCGCAGTAATATCGTGCAATGACATGCTGCTGCTTGTCTCGCGTTCCACTTGGGCCTTGTGTCTCTCTAGCTTAGCAGCAGCTAACTGGCTAGCAAAAAATAGCCAACCTCCGATCCGACCCGTTTTACATACTACGTTAGCTGGCGTGACGTTCTTAATACTGATGTGCGACTATTGCAGCAAGCACGTTATTAGCAGCCTTACAACCGATGTTTGAGAAATAAAACTTACCAGTTTCAGGAGTGGATGTAGACCTCAACTCCACAGAGGCTGAGGCTGAGTTTAAGGCCCCTGACGCCTGGTTGGCCGGCCGGTCTCCTAAAACGGAGTCCAATATATCAAAATGAAGAGTTCTTTTCGGCCTTCCGCTGCGTCCCAACTTCGCCTTCTGGTCTCTATAGTCCTTTTTAAGTTTCTTCAGTTTATTGACCAGCTGCTCCGTTGTACGTATATAACCCTGGCCCTCCATCTCCCTCTGGATGGCTTGGAAAACAGGCTTCGTCCTGTTTGCGCCTAATAACTTAGCCTGACCTTCAGAGGAAGACCACAGCGCCAGGAAGCACTGTGTCTCCTCTTCCGTCCATTGTTTTATTTTGTTTTCCATTCTATTTTACTGCTAAGTTCTCTCACCGAAACCTGCTGCTGCTGCACTGCTGTGCTGTTCAAAAATGGCGCTTGTGTTTCCGCTGACGGTCGGTCACCATAACCCTGCCCCCAGCCCCTGACGTACTGGGCTCTCACCTCCATCCACCTCCGGCCCAGTAACGACTTGGGGCCAGTGCGAGTCCCTGTTTTTGGATCCCGGAGGCGGCCCACCGCCTGTCGAAAAACAAAAACCCGGGGCCGAATCGGCCGCCGACTCCAATCTTGAACTGGAACAGCCTCTGTCGAAAAGGGGGTTCTCTGAGCTCACAGAGGTGGGGGTTGTGTCGAACCTATTAAAGAATAGGTTCAGCTCAGAAGCAAAGTCTGGGTCTGGGTCTCCCTCAGTTCTGGGTGCAGGTCTGTTGAAGCCTCCCTGCTGAAAAATCTAGTAGAATATATTAGGAAAAACCAGTAAGAACCATTAGGATTCTAATGGGAATTGAAACACCATTAGAAGAAACCATTAGGAACCTACTGGTTCCATTAGGATGTAAAACCGTTAGGCATGTACTGGTCCCATCAGGATGTAAAACCGTTAGGCATGTACTGGTCCCATCAGGATGTGAAACCATTAGGAATGTACTGGTCCCATTGAAAACTAAAACTTACTGAAACCTATTGCTGCAACAAAAAATATCTTAACACTGGGCACCAGAGACATCTATGCATGTGTGTAATTATTAACCACGCCAGACGGGTACGTCGGCGGGGTTATTGCATTCGATGCGGTATCTGGCTGGGCAAGTATGTATGTATATATGTGGCTATGTCCGGTCTGATATCTCTGCAACCGCTGAAGTCAGGATAATCAAACTTGGCACTGAAGATCAGTCTAAGGTCCCCTGCTCAATTGTGGAGTTACAGGTCAGCAGATCAAGTAGGGAGGGAGATACGTACGATGATCAAAATTGATACATATTGCATCAGTTGTATAGGGAGGACAGGGTTTTCGCCAGCAGAGGGCGTGGTTCTGCCCTCTACTGAGGGCTCATCTAGTTGTGTATGTATTCGGATATTTTCCCCTCTGAATTGGGAACAGGACATATGGGGTGTGACAACTCATTGCGGTTTGTCATTTTTATTTATTTTTTAAACCAACCAACAACTTTGGCAAAGAAGTATGTGGCGTTGACAGCAGCAGTTTCCCTAGAGAGAAACAGAAAAAGAAAAAGAAAAATTGTTAATATTTTAGTCACTGCCTCATTCAAGACAGCAATTTCAAGAACATTTCAATACTATATGGGAAGTATAGTTTTATCCACCCTGGTCCAATTTTCCCATCCACTTTTTTTTTGTATTCCTGGATAGCTAAAGCAACACTGCAGAACTTTTGAACCTTCAAATATTCTCTTCCAAGTCTGTTCTGTGGAGCTTGGTGCTGTAACGGAGAGAATGGCCTCTCCAACGCACCCGAAACACCATTGGTGGCTGCTAAAGTGGACCAAAGTAAAATGCTCTGCAGTGCTGCTTTAACAGACTAAGAAGTTTTTTTTTTGTTTTTTTTTGTGATCTGGTGCGAAAAGTGTTACACTTAAATATGACGTTTATGTTCTTTATTGCAGTGCAACATTTCTTTAATAAAATCCAGACATTTTGTCTCAAAAGTTTCAAACCGAGGTTTGAACTAAACCGTGAGTCAAAAACCGAGGTTTGAACCAAACCACAGGTTAGGTGAACTGTTTCAGCTCTACTAAATGAGTGGTGTGATTTTCAGTATTTACAATTGCTCCAGTACAAAGCAAGGGACTGCAGTGTGTATTCTGAATACACTGAAAAAAGCTTTGGACCTGAAGTCCCTAACCACTGCTGCCAAACAAGTAGAGCAAGAGTTTGAACACAATACTCACCTCTGTCTGAGGGCTCCTCTTCCTAATATCACTAATCTTTTCTGATATGGTTCGTCTAACTAGGGTCAGCTGCTGTTCAATGGCCTCCTTTGGATAGCCCATCTTCTGAAGCCGGTCCCTCAGGCAGTCTGTCACCAAAGACAAAGTATTTGACTTGGCAAACTACGACAAAGCTGCTGTGAGAAATCAATTTAAAAGAAAAAAGAGGTAGGGGTGGGAGGAAAAAAATCCATTCATATAAGAGTCGGGATTATTATCCTTTACAATTCTCAATTCATTCATAATTTTTAAAAATCTATTTTTATTGATGTTCCCTCCGTTTCTCTGCGCGCCCTCACAGCCTTCCGTACACAGAGCTGCAGCAAGCCGAGACAATATGACACTATGGTCACGGGTCCCCGCATGCAGTTTTTTAATCAATAAAATGAGTTCAAATCATGTATTTTGAGCCGGTGATTTTAATTCCCTCTGCTGCGTGTCGGGGTTCCCTGTAATGCTAATTAACAGTTAATAGAATGACTGTACACTGGAGTGATCGGTCTGTAAAAAGTCCCAGTGATGTTGTACTGTATATCAGCACTCATAGAATGCCTCTCACCCAGTTAAATTACTCAGTTGGAACTAACTGTTGTATAATGGGTTATAAGGCACTTACCTCTTATGACAGGCACTTTTTCTGGGGTCAGGGGACGCTTGGGGACAGAGTCTTGGACCGCGTTTGATTTGGCCCCTGTGACGCTTCTCTCCCTCAGGCCCTCTGTGCCCCAAATGCAAACTGCCAACGACTTGCAGAATTGGGAGTTTGATTTTGCCTCCTGCACCCTCTGCCATTTCTCCTTGTTCAGGGAAACTCCTGGGCCAAGTTTGATCTATAAAAATAAAAACAAGTGTTCTGTTAGACCTGAGACTTAAAGGAGAACTCCGGCCAAATGTCATGTCAGCCTCCACACCTTAAGGTCACTGAGTGCTAATACTGGAAAAAATTTGAGGACAATCTGCTATCGAGACTATCCAGACTCCACACACTGCTCAGTGCTCATGCCTACGACAGAAATCTGTAGCCAGCAACATTACAGTATGTGACAGCGCACCAAACCGTGACGACACCCACAGCATTGTTAATACCATCAACATTTTTTAATAACGTTATTAAACGGTATTACCGTGACCCCGTACGACCCTATTAATAATGATCAATCTTTCAAATGGTATACTACATCCCTTTGAAAGACATTATCAAACCAAAACTGTGTGTGAAATGGTTACTTTTCCTTCTTCGTCCAGCTCTGGGTGATCACGTCAGGTCCTTCCAGACCTGTTTCTCCAGACTGGGGGAGAGACTGTTTCAGGATCCCTGTAGGATAGAATAAAAAATATGAATAACATTCTACACTGTATAAAAATAAACACACCCAGTAAGTAGCACTGTATGAACTCTGAGTTTGGTTGTGGCTACAGTATAGGTACTGCATCAATTCTTCTCACACTCGGACGAACTGACACTCAGACAGGCTGGATGATAAAGCTGCTGCACATGCCACTCAAACACAAAAGCACTAATTTATTGGCCGTGTCCACCAAACTCTGAGCATCTACTTTACATTCCGATCCTATGTAGTTTGGCGCTCACAGCGCTCAGCAGCCTTGGCAGAAATGATGCTCTCAGAGCTGACTTTATTTGTTGTAATGAGTTGTAATCTGGTCAACTTTTGGAACAGCGTGATGCTCGTCAATGTCACTTTTCTCACACTGACCAATAAAAATAAAGGAGTAGGCATATGTTACTGACAGCAACACAACTGGAGAGAACACGGAAATATGAAAGGACTCATTTTGTAACCTAGCAACTGTGGCATTCTGAAGAGAGAGCGCTAAGCGCTCTGAAATCAGTTGCTAAAAACCGTGTTTGGTGGACACAGCCCCTTAATCTAATAAGAAAAAAAACTTGAGAAGAAACCTGGAGTACTGAGGAGCTGCTCCTGCAAGCGCAGGGTCAGACTTCTTATTGTCTTGAGCTCTTCAGAAAGTTCCTTATTTTTGTCCTGTAATTTTTGGATTTTGGCGTTCTTTTCAGCCAATAACATCTCATTGTCTTTATTTTTTACTTACTACGAAATCTAAAACAGAGCTTCTTTTTTCTCTCTTAAATGCTTACATTTATTATGTTTAATATATAATAGTTAATTAGAGGGGAAGTCCATTTAGTAAACTATCACAACTTAGTTGACCGTTTCATGTCCTCTTTAATCCATCAAGACTAACATGACAAAGATGCAAAATTTGTAAGGCCATAAAGAATGTTTACCTGCCAATTTTAAAATTTGCCCATAATAATAAGAGCCGCTTTCCTCTGGGGTCCTTCTCCAGAGGATTTTATACCGCTTCTTGGCATTGAAGTCATCCAGATTTCGGGGATGGAAATTTTCGAATTCTTTTGTGGACACAGTCTTGCGGACATTGTCAGCAATGTATCGTACATATGCATACATTTTCAAACCTGAAAGACATAAATATTATCAGTACTTTTTCTGTCATATAAAAATTACTACTAGACAGAGAAAAAGAACAATGAAGAGAGTTAGTTTATAAGCAGTTACGTTTTAGTTTTTTGGGATCCTGAATTTTAGGTCTTCATGTAATGTTAGCCATAATTATGATTGTTAAAATAAATCTAAAGACATGTATTCGTTTGAACATCGTTTGAGCATTTTTATTATTTTAGCAGTCCGACAGGACAAAGATTGATTAGTGATGATCTGCCCTCCTCCCTTCCTTCACCAGTTCACTTTGCTCTGAGAAGATCTGACAGTTTCTGACAGAAACACACTTTCATGTTTAATATAAAGGCCTCCTTATAAAGTTGTATTATCTTATAAGTGCACCTGGTTGGTGTCCATGTCATTTACATCACGTTAGGTGTTTTCTTTTTATAAAATCCGTCATTAACAACAAGTCTCCTCCACATGCAGCAGTGAATTTGGGTTTTGGGTTGATTTTATAAAACATCATGCTGATGAAGAAAATCAACACACTAAACGGTAAGAGAAACTTGCCGACCTCCTCAGCAAGTGTGTATTTTATGGGCGCTGCACTGACAGAGGAGAGGCGCTGCAGTATATAAATTACATTAAAACTTAAATGTTGGAGCTTATTAGCACTCCGGTCTTCATTAATTCAGCCGTTTAATACCTCATTTCAGTATCCACCCCTAAGTGCGAAACACAGTGCGCTGTACAGTTGTTCAGATTTAAAAGAGGCCTTAAAAAAAGACTCTTTAGTAATCAAATTACAATCGTTTCAGCCCTATTCTCAACAGAAAAATACCAGCTGGACTGACAGGCAAAACACACACATAGCAAACTTCAAATTAAGACAAACTAAACAAGAATCTAAATCACAAAGTGGCGGAGCTCAGAGGTGGGTAACAAGTTAGCTAATTAGCTATATTTATGAACGTTAGCTGTAACGGCGCTAGCTTTCCAATGTGTTAGCTACACATACTCACTTGACTTGAACATGTATATTATAACATTAAAGTTTAATGCTTTTGACTCACGTTGACTTAAATATCATTCATATCATCTTTTCGACTTACCAAGCTTTTCCTCGTGATGGAAATGAAAGACCGCCAGCTCTCGTCTTCTATGAGGGCTCAACCCAGTTGGTCAGAACTATGCCATGACGACAGCGCTGGCCAGTCATGTTACAGTATAACATGATGTTACAGTAGAACATGATTGGCCAGCGCTGACATTCAAAAAATACTAACAGAAAATAAAAAATTAAAAAAATCACTTCAGACGCACTTCACCTTAAAGGGGAACTTCGGTTTTTTTTTCAAACTGGGGTCTGTTTTCATATGTCATTTCATACATGTGAGTGATGGAGAAATGAATTCTCGACATAGCTCCACTATTTAGCGTGGCAGTCAGCTTAGCACATAGACATGTATACATAGACCCCTCATAGGCTGTCGAGAGGCGTGCTTACAGCACCACCATCTTGAAACGGGGCCAGCGGAGGCAGCAGTGCATAGACATCTACGGAGGCAAGACGTATTGCTGAATCTCAAAGTGGAATTATTCGCTGAATTTTGAACCGATTGCCAAACTGTTTGATTTTTTTTTTTTTTTTTAGAAACGTCACAGGTGTTGCTACTATACAAGCTGCTCGGATATTTTTACAATGCTGGTTTTGCCACTGAACACTTAAGCTATACACTATCTCCCTCTGACTCCAGAACAGTTATTTAAACAGCAGACGAGCTTCGCGAAACATGCCGGACTTCTGTTCAGCCTATGGATGCACTAATGAGGGCTGTAAGGAAACAAGAGCTCGTGGGATTACTTTTCACATGTAAGATGTATGTAAGGAATAATATATTGTTAGCAGGTTGTCATAGTGAAATAAACGCCGACAAGACGGATAGAACCCCATCAGCTCTGTGTGTGGCTTCTACCCATGATCTAACCAGCTCTCTACGGCATCCTGTATATTACACAGCTGCTTACCGGTGAAATAACTAATCAGAGACATTTTTTTGTTTAAAATTCGATGTTATGAATCTAGCGTTCCTAGCAACAGCCTGTTACAAAGAAAAAAAAAACAGACTTACTACATCTGATAGATCTAATAATAGCCCTGATATATGATGGAATTATTTTTGTTGTAGACAATTCTTTATCTCTGGCTACTTTTCTCACATGTTTAAGCTTTCCCAAAGAACGTGATTTATACATGTGATATAATGTAATAGTAGTAATAATAAAAGTAATAATAATAATAATAACGATTAAAAATAGCAGCTGCTAATGCCATTGTTCGCCGCTAACACAAGTCTATGCTCTCGTGGACACAAAACTTTAAAGAAGTTCTGCAAAAGACAGAGGTAACATCCGGTTGTTTTACTAAAGACTGACAATATTTATGTCAAGATGAAAAATACTACATTCACCTGATTGTTTAAAGTTTTTCACAGACTAGTCACTCACCGTCTTTTCCGTCAGCTGTGAAATGATGTCACTATTTCCGGTCCACGTGTACAGTAAGTTACGTCATTTCTGGGCTGGACTGACGCCTCAGGGGCTTGAGAGATGCGGTAGAGGTCTGCAGGACAGGGGCTTGAGAAGTGCGGTGGCGGGGCCTGAGAGGTGCGGTCTGCAGCTAGACCCCTCTCGGTGCATCAGCACTGGGCCAAACACACAAGTGAAACCCCATATTGGTGCGTGTATCCCTTTAAGAAAAAAATCGCATAACCGATACAGGAAGTGTGATCTTTTGATGTGCCGCGCCAAATTGTGTTTATAAAGAAACAAACTGTATTGACATGTATTGTTAGATAGATAGATTAAACCTTTATTAATCCCACAGTGGGGAAATTTACAGTGTACAGCAGCAAATAGAACATTTGAATCAAGAGTCAGCACACAGTGCATATATATAAACAAAAATATTTTCTTCTTCAGAAGAAAAGAAAGCTAGCCTAGCCCTGCTAGACCCATGTTCTGAAGGCACAAGGGTCTAGGGACGCTTGACAGGGAGGGAGGCGGGCTAAAAGGTTGTCTATCAAATCCCTCTGCAGCAATTGGGTAGGTATACAACCAATCAGCGCAACGAATAGGCTCCTACAGCGCCGGAAATCAGAGGATGCGGTAGTTCGGTGAAGCCTTATTTATACAGTCAATGGGTGAAGCTCAAGTATATTACAGACATGTTAACAGAAAGATTATTCAGAGTCGGTGCTAATGGAGCTCAACGACTGTTGTCGTTTTTGTTGTCGACCCTGGCAGAGAATTAAATTTGTTGCCGTGGGTTGTCTAGCGCGGCTAAGCTAGTTGTTTCCGGTTGTTTGTCAGAATCGTCGCGCCTCTGTCGTCACTTAGTTACGCCCGCCTTCTGACTCTACACTTCATGGTGATTCGTCCGGCCAGTTTTAGGAGCATCCAGCCTCGAGCCTTATGGAGGGTAACTAGACCCACCCTGGCAGAGAATTAAATTCGTTGCCGTAGGTTGTCTAGCACGGCTAGGCTAAAAGAAAGCAGTATTTCCAGCAAAATTTCTATGAACTTGCACATCATCATTATTTACATTTTTTATTGCAGTTTGTAAGTGGGTGAACTGAAACTACTGGGAGCAGGCTTGATTGTAAAGTCTGACTGCAGCAGGAAGGAACGACCTGCGGTATCGCTCCTTTAGACACCGCAGGTGAAGCAGTCTGTCACTGAAGGAGCTGCCCAGTGTTCTTACTGTTTCCTGCGGGGGGGTGGGAGGTGTCCTCCGTGATAAACAGCTTTGTCATCATCCTCCTGTCTCCCACCACCTCCACAGGATCAAGGGGGCAGCCCAGGACAGAACTGGCTTTCTTTACCAGTTTGTTTAGTCTCTTCCTCTCTGCAGCTGTGATGCTGCTGCTCCAGCAGACCACTCCATACATGATGGCTGATGCCACCACAGAATCATAAAAGGTCTTCAGAAGGGCTCCCTGCACCCCAAAGGACCTCAGTTTTCTGAGCAGGTGGACTCTTCAGAATCACTTTTATTTTACTTTTTTTCTGCTCTAACCTTTCTTGTAAAGTGTGCTGGTGTTAGTAGTACAGTCCAGTTTCTTGTTTAAGTGAACACCCAGGTACTTGTAGGAGTCCACAATCTCAATGTCCGTTCACTGGTGTAGAAGTGTGTCTGTTCCTGCTAAAGTTCACCACCAGTTCCTTGGTTTTCACTGCATTGATCTGGAGGCAGTTCAGCAGGCACCAGTCCACAAAGTCCCTGTTAAGTTCTCTGTACTCCTCCTCATCTCCGTGATGAGGCCGACGATGGCAGAGTGTCAGAGAACTTCTGAAGATGGCAGTTTGTGGTGTGATGGGAGAAGTCTGCAGTGTAGAGGATGAAAAGAAAGGGGGCAAGGACAGTCCCCTGTGGGGCCCCTGTACTGCAGACCACAGTGTCGGACACACAGTCCCCTGCCCTCACACACTTTGGCCGGTTGCTGTGTCTGTTTTCCCTCACTTTGTTCAACTTCTGACTTCATGGATCATTCCACTAGTGATCAAATGAAGCCCCATAAATCACTGAGGCTTTCCAGCCCATTGCTTCGCCAAAAGGTTCACTTCTTGAGGCCTCAATGAAACAGTGTCTATTGGACAAACTGACATTACCGGCATTGCCAAAGTACCATGACCTGAGCTGAAATTTAGGAATGACTTTTATGTGCAGAAACGATAAATAATGGACGTTTCTATAGTATATGCATGTGTAAGTATATGGAAACCAACAGAGATACAGAGTTCTTAATTAAAATAACAATGAAATCATCTCAAGTGTTTGTTTTTATTTAAAACATAAAGTTTTTCCATTGTGCCTGGATTCAGGCGGTTTCTTCTTTTACATAACACTTCACCCGCCTTGGAAAATACCCTTTCACAGGGCACTGATGAAGCTGGGGAACATAGCCATGTAAGCGCTATTGTATACAGGTGAGGGCACTGGGTTTTGTGCATCTTCCAGTAAGCCAGAGGAGCCTCAGCTCTTGCAATGTTGCACTCTGCCAGGTAACTGTCAACTTCAATAACTGAATCAGTCACGATACTTGAACTGCTCCTGCTGCTGCTATTAACGGAATCATCCAGCAGCTGCCAAAGTTCACTAACAACAAGAGAGCGGGGTGTAATTCACAATACCAACATCATAATCAAGAATACAGAGATAGGGTTACTTACTCTTACTTGCAGATTCATCCACATAGGCGTCTTGCAGCTGGTCTGGGGATGCAGATAAGGCCTCAGTTCTCATTAACCCTGCACATTCATTTTTCAATTGGTTTACTGCTTCGTCTGCTTTTGCTGGACTTTGGAATCCAAGTTTCTTGAATCTAGGATCCAGCGAGGTTGGCATTGTCAGGGCACCTGCTGATTCCAGACAGCTTATGTTCCCTGAGACGTCTTATCAGGTTGTCACCTAGCTGCCTTGAAATGGTGGAAGTCATTGTCTGCATCTTGTTGATGACTGCATGGTGCAACATTTTCATCAGTGGAATGACTTTTGAAGCCGATACCCTCTTCTCAGTTGAAACCTCAACAGTTGTTTGATTAAAAGGATCGAGCACACAGAGAGCATCATTTACAGTCATACTCTGATGCTGTAAGGGGGGTCATGTCTGTTTTCAGTGAGGCAATTGCTGCCCCCACTGGCTCTCTCAGCTCACAAAGCCGCCGCAACATATGAAATGTGCTTTTCCAGCGTGTGTCCACCTCTCTGATCATCTTAAGTGGCTGCCTACCCATCTGCTCCTGTACCTGCACCAATCTTTCTTTTGCTGTAGTGCTTGTCCTGAAAAGGGTGACCAACTTCCTACATTTCTGTCTTAATTCGTTCAGTCCTTCCACAGCATCAAAGGACTTTTGAACAATAAGAATCATTGTGTGGGCAATGCAAATTGCATGCCTCACATTCAGCTGTCTGGCACATGCTTTCATGTTTGCTGCGCCATCGGTGACGCCCCACTCCTCCATCAGTTGTACATGTCCTGCAGCCAGGTTTTCTGTTGTATGGACCCTTGGAAAATGTTGCACCCCAAGCAGTGTAGTGCAGAGCTGGTCCTCGTCATTAATATGACAGGTGACGACCAAGTGGGCATCCATATTAATGGACGTCCACATGTCAGACGTGAGACTGACAGCCAGAGCCTTGTGGACCTGCTCTTTTGCCTTCTCCTTGGCCTCCTGATATTTTCTCTCCACCATTGCCTTCAGAGCCTGAGGGTGAAAAGAAGAGCTGTTATGATGACCAACACAAAAATGAACAACTTGGCTTTGTCCACACCTTTCTGCTGGGGAGAATAGAGTTGGCATCCATTACATGCATTAGCTCCCTGAACTCCACATCCTCCACAATGGAGAATGGCTGGGAGTCTTTAATGATCAGCCGCGTCCACCATTGCTTTTCTGGAACCTGTAACAGTTAATGCTGCTGTATTGTAGGAGCCGAATACAAGATTTTGAGAACATGGAATGAAGATTTACTATTACTTTGGCTTGTATCCAGCCTGTTGGTAGGCTGGGCATGCTCATGCAGTGCTCTATAATGACGAAGCATGGAGGAAGTGGTGTTGGTGTATGTCAGCTCCTTGTCACGCAGCAAACACTAAACCTTTAATAAAATCACATATTAGGACTGATAGTTCAATATATGGCAAGTATCCAATATATTATGAGTTTTCACACATACAAACCTTATTATGAGTAGTCAACTCAAAATACTCCCACACGGGTGAAGACTTCCTCTTTCGTCCTTGCTCCATCTGTGAGAGAGCATTTGTGATGGAACTGGCAGGAATTTGAATGTTCTTACAGTGCTTTCTTGTAAAATCATGGTCATCACTATATATATATATATATATATATATATATATATATATATATATATCCACCATCACATGAATTAATCATTACCCAACAACAGTGTATATTTTACAGCTCATTTTATTAATAATACAGAAAACTTTTGGACATATTTCACTTACACATGTTGTCTTTCAGAATGGTTAACACAGAAACTAACACATGCTTTGCAGGCCCTGCTGTAGAACTGTGGCTCCCAGTGGCTTCTTTACATGCATGTGTCAAAGTAGTGTCTAGTTCACATGTGACTGAAGAAGGTGACAGAAGGTGCAGACACCAAATACAGGAGTGACATTTACAAACGGTAAAACTGACACAAACACCCATAATTTTGCACAACCCACAAACCAGTGTAATAGACAAATATACAGCGGGTACGGAAAGTATTCAGACCCCTTGAAATTTTTCACTCTGTCATCGCAGCCATTTGCCAAAATCAAAAAAGTTCATTTTATTTCTGATTAATGTACACTCAGCACCCCATCTTGACAGAAAAAACAGAAATGTAGAAATTTTTGCAAATTTATTAAAGAACAACTGAAATATCACATGGTCATAAGTATTCAGACCCTGTGCTCAGTATTGAGTAGAAGCACCCTTTTCAGCTAGTACAGCCATGAGTCTTCTTGGGAATGACAAAACAAGTTTTTCACACCTGCATTTGGGGATCCTCTGCCATTCTTCCTTGCAGATCCTCTCCAGTTCTGTCAGGTTGGATGGTGAACGTTGGTGGACAGCCATTTTGAGGTCTCTCCAGAGATGCTCAATTGGGTTTAGGTCAGGGCTCTGGCTGGGCAAGTCAAGAACGGTCACAGAGTTGTTCTGAAGCCACTCTGTTATTTTAGCTGTGTGCTTAGGGTCATTGTCCTGTTGAAAGGTGAACCTTCGGCCCAGTCTGAGGTCCTGAGCACTCTGGAAGAGGTTTTCCTCCAGGATATCTCTGTACTTGGCCGCATTCATCCTTCCTTCAATTGCAACCGGTCGTCCTGTCCCTGCAACTGAAAAACACCCCCACAACATGATGCTCCCACCGCCAGGTTTCACTGTAGGGAATGTATTGGGCAGGTGATGAGCAGTGCCTGGTTTTCTCCACACATACCGCTTAGAATTAACACCAAAAAGTTCAATCTTTGTCTCATCAGACCAGAGAATCTTATTTCTCATAGTCTGGGAGTCCTTCATGTGTTTTTTGGCAAACTCTATGCGGGCTTTCATGTGTCTTGCACTGAGGAGAGGCTTCCGTCGGGCCACTCTGCCATAAAGCCCCGACTGGTGGAGGGCTGCAGTGATAGTTGACTTTGTGGAACTTTCTCCTATCTCCCAAATGCATCTCTGGAGCTCAGCCACAGTGATCTTTAGGTTCTTCTTTACCTCTCTCACCAAGGCTCTTCTCCCACCATTGCTCAGTTTGGCTGGACGGCCAGGTCTAGGAAGAGTTGTGGTCGTCCCAAACTTCTTCCATTTGAGGATTATGGAGGCCACTGTGCTCTTAAGAACCTTGAGTGCTGCAGAAATTCTTTTGTAACCTTGGCCAGATCTGTGCCTTGCCACAATTTTTTTTTTTTTTTTTTTTGTCTGCAAGTCCACTCAAAAATGACACCAACCAACCATGGTGTCATTGCTTAAGCTTCATGTGCAATTGTTTTTCTTCTTTGTGACTGTGACCATCACCTGTCCTCATGGCAAATTAACCTATCATGTTTATTTCAAGCTGTTTCCTACATTATGCCATTGAGGGCTGTGCACACCCAAGTGAAACATAAAACAAACAGGACAGACAGAAAGGTGAGGCATAGACAGTGTTCTAAGAGAAAAGGTACATTTTATTTGTTTGTACTCTTTAATTCACACCTTAAAACCATTTACAAATCTAAGACCCTTCACAAACACCAAATACGACAAAATCCCAACTGGATCATGATGATTTGTCAGGAGACCACAAGAAGGATAGATAAAGCAGAGTGAGATCCACAGACACTAACCCAGCAACCTCCACTGACTCAGCGACCGGAGGAACAAACTCAATAGAGTTTTGGTAGATGCCGGTGTGGTGAGTCTGGCATGCATGAAAACCTCCACCAAAAGGAGGGAGCTGTCTCCTCCAGCCCAAGGAGGTCCACACAGCCCCCCTGCAGGAGCTACCAAGCGGAGACCCAGCCCAGGAGCCCGGAGCAACCCCCGCCGACACAGCCAGAGCCCCAAGGCCCGCGCAGCAGAACAGGCCATAGCAGACCCCCACGGCGCCCCACCGGCCCACAGCCCCACCTCCCCCATGACCACCCGCCCCCCCATCCTCCCCCGCCACCCCCCACACCACCCCCCCACAACCCACCCCCAAGGGATGTGTTGTGTGCCCCATGTGTATATTTACAAGGTGTATTGTGCGAAGCTGGTGAAGTGAATTAAGAGGAGCGGTCAACGGGGCCCTACCCAGCCAGGCGGAGAGAGGTGCGCGCGCGCGCCCAGCGCCCCCCCATACACTACACATTTTCTGGCAATGGCGAGGGCTACAAGTAAGGATTGAGATTGTTTGCGTTGTAGGTCCGTTGTTAAGTCGCCGAGTAAACACAGACTTGGAGATAAAGGAATTGTGCAGTTTAAGATTGCGGAAAGCTTTTCTGAGACGTTGGTCCAGAAATTTTTTACGGGGGTGCACAGCCATAGAGCATGAAAATAAGTATCAGCAGTGTTCTGGGAGCACTGGAAACAGATGTCGGAGTCGGAGAATCCCATTTTGTTCATCATGTATTGAGTAATATGTGTTCTATGGAGGATTTTGTATTGGATGAGTTGTAAGTTTGTGTGTTTTGTCATTTTAAATGCATTATCGCAAATTTGAGTCCAGAAGTCTGGTTCCGGAGATATAGACTCCCATTTAGAGATGAGTAAATGTATTGTATCAGTGCTTAAGAGTAACTTATATATTTTAGAGAGGGTTTTAGTTGTTGTTGGAGAAAGCTTTATGATTGCTTCAGCTAATGCCGGCAGCCGGAGCGTGCTTTGAAGTGTTGGGATTCTTTTCTTAATAATATTTTTAACTTGTAGATAATGTAAAAATTCCCGTTTTTATTTTGTATTTTTGAAGCAAGTTTGTATATGACATGAACGTATTATCTGAGAAGAGGTGGTGGAGATGTGTGATTCCATTCTGCTCCCAAACAGCTAAATGGAGCGGCTGATTGTTAACTCCACCAAGCGGTCAAGGTGGAGGAAATCATTGGGTTTTTAGAACCGTTATGTCGTTTGATGGATGTTGTAATAAAGAGTATGTCTGAAAGTCTGATGCTATTGCAATCCTTCTGTTCTAATTCTAACCAACAGTTGGCATCTCGGGTAGGTTGTGTCCATAGAAAAAGATATTGTAGCTGGTTAGCTAAATAATCATGCATAAAATTTGGTGCCTCTAGACCTCCTTCGGATTTACTTTTCTGAAGAGTAGATAAGCTGATTTTTGCTTTTTTATTATTCCAGTAAAATTTTGTGATAGCCGAGTCCAGCAACTGGAACCAGTTGGACGTTGGTTTGAATGGAATCATTGCAAAGAAGTAATTTATTTTTGGTAGGATTTTCATTTTGATAGTAGCTATTCGTCCCATAAGAGATATAGGGAGATTGTTCCAGCGCTGTAGGTCATTGGTGATGTTATCCAGTAATGGGGCAAAATTTAAGTGAGTTAATTCAGATAATTTAGGTGAAATTTTTATGCCTAAGTATTTTAAGTTGCCTGTAGGGAAAGAGTAGTGAGGATCCTGATCAGCAGGGGTCGGGTCTTTATCTGGCTTTAATAAAAGTTTAATTGCTGCTGTGTTCATGTGAGGCCGTATGTGACCATTGGTTTTAATCTCTGTTACTAATCTAAAAAACAGTGGAGCCAGCATTGACCAGAAGTGCTTCAGAAATTCGGCCGGGAAACCGTCTGGACCTGGTGCCTTACCATTAGGCCAGCCCGATCTCACGAGGATTCGTGAAACTGTCACGTAAGTTTTAGTTTCAGTTTCGTGTGCACCAACACGATTTCGTCATGTTTTTCGTGCCGCTCACCACGAAATGCGCACCAATGTATTTTAAACGGCGGACTTTTCGTGCCACTCAGAACGTATTTCAAAAGAATGTGTATATTATATTTTTAATGTAAAACCGTGGCGAATCCAACGCTATATTTTGCATGACATCGTTCCTAAACATAACCCTAACCATAACCATAACCATAACCTAACCATAAGCCGGTGGTACACTTACCAATTTGCATAGGAATTTCAAGAATGTCCGGCGGCCGGCGGCCGCAAACGCAATCACACAAGCAGTATACGCCGATGGACAGCTTAGATCGTCATGAATCCGCCGGTATAAACCACTTTCAGATGTGATTACCACAGCAAAAACATTTCGTGGTGAGCGGCACGAAAAACATGACGAAATCGTGTTGGTGCGCACGAAACCGAAACTAAAACTTACGTGACAGTTTCACGAATCCCCGTGAGACCGGGTTGATTAGGCATACTGTCTAGAGCACTGGACAGCTCATTTATGGACAGTGGAGCATCTAGGATATTTTTATGTTCAGTAGATAACTGAGGCATATTTAAACTACTGAGAAATGCCTCAATATGCTTAGGGTTGGGTTTATTTTCTGAATACAGATTCCAATAATAAGTGTAAAAAATATGATTAATTTCTTCTGGTGATTGCGTATACTCACCAGTTGTCCCTTTTATCGCTGTTATGAGAGATTTTTCCTGATTGCGTTGGATTTGGTTTGCAAAAAATTTACCTGATTTGTTATTATGCTCAAAGTTGTTGTATCTCAATTGTTGTATTATAAACTCAGTCCTTTTGGATAACATCTCATCTAGCTGTATTTTTGTATTTTGTAATTCAGTCCATATTTGATTATTTGGGTTTGTTGTATATTCATCAGTTAGTTGTTTAATTTTATCTTCTAGATCTCTTTCTAATTTTTGATCTTGTTTCTTTTTATAAGAGGAATATGATATAATTTTACCTCTAAGTACTGCTTTCCCTGCTTCCCAGAGTAAAGATGGAGATGAGTTTGGGGAGTCATTCATTTCCAGATAGTCTGCCCACTCTCTCCTTATGATCTTATCGAACTCTTCATCTTTTAACAGTGAGATGTTAAAACGCCATGTCAGAGGTGGTTTAAAGGTGAGGTCAGTTTGTAAGGAGAGGGAGACTGGTGCATGGTCGCTGATAATAATGGGGTGTATTCTTGTAGAAGTTTTCTCAGTAATAGAATTATTTGTAAGAAAAAAATCAATTCTTGAAAATGATCGACGCACCGAGGAATGGAAGGTGAATTCCTTCTTTGTTGGATTTTTTTTAGTCTCCAGCTGTCGCCAAGGCCAAAATCATCCATATATTCTTCTATTACTTTAGCAGATTGAGATTGCCTTGTACGTGTTGTGTTATTGGAGCGATCTACTAATGGATTTAGGACTGTGTTGAAGTCTCCTCCAATGATAACAGTTGAATTTGCTGTTAAATCAGATAGTTGAGAGAAAAATGAATGAAAAAAGGCCGGGTCATCATTATTAGGGGCGTACAAATTCCCAATAGTATATTCTTTATTGAATATAGTTGCCTGGATAAGAATGCATCTGCCTTCTGAGTCAACTATTATTCATAAGAGGCTACTTTTCACTTTAAATGACATAAGTATAGAGACTCCTCTTTGTCTGTTATAAGAGGCAGAATAAACTTGATTGAAATTCATGCCAGTAAGTAATTTTTCTTCAGATTTTTGTAGGTGGGTTTCTTGTAGGAGACAAATGTCTGCTTTTAATTTTGAAAAATGATCTAAAATTTTTATTCTTTTTGCCTGTGAGCGAGTGCCACACACATTCCAGGAGACCAGAGTTAGTTTATGCATATAGACAGTTTAAGTTCAGCCTTGGATGTATATCTGTGTGAGCAGCTTACTGGTCTGGCATGTTATGAAATAAACTCAGTCTACTGATAACGTTGGACGGATGTATAGCGGGGTTTAAATCTATGATGGATGTGGATAACAAGACTGTAAAACATGTCAAACGTGAGCACAAAAAAACAAAGAACACTGGTGCCTCGACATATATAACACACAAAAGATTTACATAGGGAGTTTGTGTGGGGGGAGAGGGGAGGTGTGAGTTTAGGTGGTTAGGGTAAGCAGAGGGAGGGGAGGTAGACAAAACGGTAAACAGAAGGGGGTCAAACATAAAACAGTGAGCCATTATTATAAGTAGCCATAGTGAGATTAAATACATATACATATATACATACCTTCATATATATATATATACACACACACACACACACACACACACACACACACACACAATATATATATACATTATTTTATAATAAATAAACAAAGCTCTTTCGTTTCACCAGTACTGATCAGAACAGCCAGGGAGTGGTATTGGGGTCCCGGTACAGTTGGCCGTCGATATAAAGTTTATCTACAACCAAAGTAGACCGTTTACCCTTCTGTCTGTTCTGTTTCAGTATGGAAAAGAATACCTTCCGCCGCTCGTTGATCTCTCTCGGGAATTGATCGTTCATTCCGAAAGAGGTCCCTTTAAGCTCCCGTCCTTTACTTTTAACTAATTCTTTCTGTTTAAAATGTTCGAATTTAGCGATAATAGGACGGGACTTATTGCCTCTACGGGCTCCGAGCCGGTGAACTCGGTGAAAGGAAATATTATTCACCGTTTCCTAGGGAATTTTTAAAGTCGTTGTCATGAATTTCTTAATTTCTGTCTCCGGATTATCTGTGGTGCTTTCAGAGATTCCTGAAAATATTAAATTGTCCCGCATACTACGGGATTGGACATCCAGTACAGTCTCTTTAAGCGCTTTATTCTCCCTTTTAATCGTTTCCAACTCGGTTGTAACTGCGGAAAAGTTAGAACGTAGTTCTGCGTTATCAAGTTGAAGCTCACTTACCTGTTGATAGGCATTCTCCAAACTTACCTTCAGGTCTCGAATTTTGTCGCGGAGGACGCTGAGAACATCTAGCTTTTTATTTATGGACTCCAGGATATCAACCGGGATGTCCGTTGTAGCTAGGTCGTCCGTATCAGTCGAGGAATTGGTTTTCCTCTTTTTAGACGGATTGTCGCGGTTCGGGTCTTCCATGACGCGGTTGTAAAAATATCCGTCGATAAATCGCTCGAGGTCCTCCACGGTGGGTGGTGCTCCAAATCCGCAGTTCGAGTCAGGAAATATCAATAAGTGAATGCAAGTAATGCGGTGATTAAATTTAATTTTGTTTAGAGAAAGAGCTAAGACAAGTGAATTCTATTTCAGCAGCAGGGCACCGCCATGTTGTATTCCGAAATCTCACTGGCAGTCTCGCGAGAGTCACAGCATAGCTGCATCCATTCCCATGGATGTGGCCTTGCCACAATTCTGTCTCTGAGCTCCTTGGGCAGTTCATTCGACCTCGTGATTCTCATTTGCTCTGACATGCACTGTGAGCTATAAGGTCTTATATAGACAGGTGTGTGCCTTTCCTAATCAAGTCCAATCAGTTTAATTAAACACAGCTGGACTCCAATAAAGAAGCGGAACCATCTCGAGGAGGATCAGAAGAAATGGACAGCATGTGAGTTAAATATGAATGTCGCTGCAAAGGGTCTGAATACTTATGACCATGTGATATTTCAGGGTTTTTTTTTTTTAATAAATTTGCCTAAATTCCTACATTTCTGTTGTTTTTTTTTCTGTCAAGATGGAGTGCTGAGTGTACATTAATGAGAAATAAAATGAACTGTTTTCATTTTGGCAAATGGCTGCAATGACACAGAGAGTGAAAAATTTCAAGGGGTCTGAATACTTTCCGTACCCACTGTCTCACATCAAAGCACTGCAGTGGGGAAATAATCTAAACTGCTGATCTTCCTACATTTCTCCTACTCCTCCAGCTACTGCTATTGTATTTCACACCGAATAATACTTACTGAATAATACTTACTGAATAATACTAACTATAACTCGCTCTGACTACACCTCTCTACAACTCGCTCTGACTTGCTCTCACTCCTCTCTCCACAAACGCCCACAGTGTGGCGCGAGATTCGAAACGCTTTTATGGGACAGCGATACGTTGAACGAACCAATCACGTGATCTGCACAAACCGAGGCCTCGTTTGTCATCGGTCACGTGACTTTTCCGGAAGCGACCCAAGCCTCGAAGCAAAGCTTCATCTGACACGCCCACTTTTACTCGAGACACACCTCAATGCCTCGGTTCATTTGTCCCATCACTATATTCCACTAAGAAGTTTTCCCTGGTCTGGAATCATTTTGATCTTTTGATGGCAAATAAGGTAAATCTTTTTCTCCTTTGGGCATTGTTTACTGTGAGTTTTTTTTTTTTTTGAGTAAATATGTTTCTACTCTTTTCTATAAGAGGTTTGAATTGTTTTCAGATAGATTAACTTTATTTTATTGTAGGTGAAGTGTCTGCTCTGCTCCACGGAGCTATTTCACATCAATAAGAGCACTTCATCAATGCTGAAGCATTATAGAGCTCGGCATGGCAGTGAAGAATTGGCAGATACTTGTGTGAGTACCCCAAGTATGTTGAAATTGTCAGAAATTTGAATTTCTAAAAATAGTTTATTACACACAAAAGGCTTTGTGTGACCCTGTAATATTGTTTGTATAAATTGCAGTCCTTTAACAAGCTTTAAACAAAATATTTCCATTTGGCTTGCAAGTTCCTAACGAGCAAGCGGTGGATGAGGCCGTGGTCAACATGATTATCAAAGACTATCAGCCACTCACCATTGTTGAAAATGAGGGATTCAGGGAGCTCCTGAAGCTTATTGCACCCTCATATGTTCTACCAAGCATGTGTGTGTGTGTGTATATGTATATATATATATTTTCATAATGTATTCAAGTATTTGTATGGTTATTTTTAGGCCATCATGGACTTGGTGAGCCAGGAATATGAGGAGGAAAAGGAGAAAACCAAAAAGGACCTCCAGAGCGTCGTTGCTATTAGTTTAACAACTGCTATGTGGACGTCCATTAATATGGAGGCAGATCTTGCTGTTACTTGCCACTATGTGGAGAGATGCACTGCAGAAAATTTGGCCATGGTTAAAAGGAACCTCATGGAGGAGTGGGGCATAGCAGGCAAGGTCAGGTGTCTTGTCACTGATGCAGCAGCAAACATGAATTCATGTGCTAAAATGCTGCAAATACGGCAAACCATTTGTATTGCCCATTCCATGAATTTATTTGTAAAAAAAAAAAATCTTTTTTTTTTTTTGTCTGCATTTATTCTCATTGTTAAACTCCACGGAAGGGGTGTCAACACTTTGAGATTAATGTATATTTTAGTCTTGCAGCCAAATACTTTATTATTTAGTGCATGCATGTGACCATCACCAGCCCTCCCTGAAAGCGAAGATGACTTTCTTTATTACAAATCCCTGTTAAGAGCCAGGGAGGGCAGTGCTACACCTCAGTGGTGATGTGCAGGGAAACAAAGGGTGAACAGGACGGAGAGGGACAGGGACTAGCAAGCAGTGCTATTACATCTGAAGAATATCAGATGCTGTGTTATTCCCGACTATTAATTACCCATCAATAAAACAAAAACAAACACACACAAAAAAACCCCAGAAAAACCGAACAAACAAAAGGATAAACAAAAGAAAAAATAACCAAACGGTACTGAACACCATAGTTGTGGGTGTTATGTCAGTATCGAGTGGAATAGGCCAGAAGAAGGTACTAGAGAAAAGGAGAGTGGGTTTATTGTGAGTTTAGACTCTGCAGAGAGTCTCAGCACATTCTGGCGGGTCCCATCACTTCTCAACAGTGGAACTCAACAGGAGTTGGTGGGACCTGAACAAACATGCACATGCAAGTGTGAAGGACCCCGAAGCCCAGAACAGCTATCAAGGCAAGGCAGGGCCAGGCTGACAGGGTTACTACAAAGGTTATTCCATTGATGAGAATGATCCACATTGAACTTCAACGCCAAGCCTCACCAGTGACAAAAACAGCTGCTCAACAGCTGTCTGAAAATCTGAGAAAGCGACAGAGTGTATCTGCAACCTGGAATCGGTCAGTGTGATGACAGTGGCAACACTGGTTTAAAACAGTTGGCTTCTTTAGTCCACTAAAAGCAACTGAAGCTGTCAACAGACTGAAGTTGGAGTGTGCTGCTGAAATAAGGAGCCATGAGCCTGACCCAGCAGGAGAAGAGCCTAGCTCTTCACATGGATCAGAACCCAGTTCAGGTATGAAAACACATTTTTTGTGTTTATTTGTATATTTCTGTTGCAGTTTGTCATGTGATAATAAACTGACTAACAAAGAATTATTTCTAAAATATTTGTTAGGGCACAATCTCTGGAAACTTCTGGATATGGAGGTTGAGAACAACTCGACCTCGAATCCTCCAGCCGATTTCATTGTTGAAGTCCAACGCTACCTGGCTGAAACCAACACACCCAGAACCCAAGATCCGTTGCAATATTGGAAAAATAACCACAAAGCATATCCACACCTGTATCAACTCGCACTTAAATTTTTTATGCACCCCATCCTCATCTGTACCCTGTGAGTTTTTTCTAAGGCAGAGGAACTGGTGTCCAAGAAGAGAAATTGCCTTGGAGCAAAGACACTACAAAAACTTTTGTTCCTCAATAAAAATGTATGAATGAATCCATTTTTAATCTGTTATTTCGTATGATTGAACACTTAAGTTAAAAAAATCCATACATAAGTTAACAATTGGAACTCTGCATTTTATTATGGACAAGTTTGCTATATTTTACATATCAACTCATTTTAGCATTTACACAAACAAGGTATTTAGCAAATTTAAAACTCTTCTCATAAACAACTTAACTCAACGAACAAATTGAGCAAATGAAATTATACAATGATGAGATCACATTTTCAGTAAAAGACTAGCAATTAAATAAAGACTAAATATTATTTCACAGGTTGATTTTGGGTTTGCAGCATGTGAGTTTTTCCATCATATTTTCATTGTGCTTAATTGCAATGATTTTAGAACTACTGCAGAGGTCACTATTGAGTGGCCAACACAGTTTGGGTAGTGTGTCAATACACTCCTTGAGGCATCATCATCCCATCACTCGTGATGGTCTTTTGATACCCGAGGCTTCGACACATGCGCGATAGCCCATGAAGCAAATGTATCGAACCACTGTGCCGAAGCGTGGTTTGGTCACGTGACTCGTGACGTTTGAATCGCTTCAGCGACATTCTAAGCACTCAACTGCTTCGAATCACCTGATTGGTTCAGTTTGTCACGTGAATCACTTGGCGGGATCGAGAGTGTTCCGGGATAGGAGATCCCTATTTAGCGTCATTCATTTGAATTTTTTTTCGCAGAGTAGGTTGGTTTTGTTGTTGTTGTTGCCGTTAGTTGCTTTGAGAGTTAATTGTGTATTTCAGAGATAGATAGATAGTCCTCATTTACGTTAGAGATGGATAGATATATATGTATACATAGAGAGAGACCGATAAGCTAGCTAGATATAGCTAGATAGATGGAGCCACAGCAGGAGCCAACTGGAAAAAGGTCCTGTGCATGGGAGGATTTTCAATTGCTGTCGGATAACAAGGTAACTAAGAGTGTTATTTTTATTTCACCTATTTTACATTGGAAAACTCAGGGCAAGCCCTTATGTACAATGCTTTCACTGTAGAAAATACCCAGATAGCAAATGGATCTGGGCCGGATCTGCGCCAGATGTAGTCCAACATCCGGTTTCAATCCTTAAAACGGATCCGCCCCAGATAGTTTTTGCACCCTGGCCCAGATCTGGCACGGATCTGCTTTACAATTCCGGAACAGATCTGGGCCAGATCTGGCACGGATCCGCAAAAAACCTACTGTTTACAGCCCATATCTGGCGCGGATCTGGTACAGATGTGGTCCAGATCCAGGGCAGATTAGGTACATATTTGAACTAAAGCTCTTGTAAAAAGTGAAAAAGTGTTGGCAATTAATTGTTAGATATTATTACACTAATGTGTTTTAATGGCTAATCACATTTAGTCTATGAGTAATAAAACAATCACAATGTTTTCCTTTCAACAAGCAGGGCTCTTTATTGACTTCAAGAACCAGAACCTGGTTTGTGTTTTTACAACAGCAAGTAAACCATCAACTGTACTCTTTTATAGCATTAAGCCACAGTACTTAAAAAAAATAGTTCAGGGAGACTAGTGATTATGCAGCCCGATCTCGCGAGGATTCGTGAAACTGTCACGTAATTTTTTGTTTCGGTTTCGTGCGCACCAACACGATTTCGTCATGTTTTTCGTGCCACTCACCACGAAATGCACACCAATGTATTTTAAACGGCGGACTTTTCGTGCCACTCAGAACGTATTTCAAACGAATGGGTATATTATATTTTTAAAGTAAAACCGTGGCGAATCCAACGCTATATTTTGCATGACATCGTCACTAACCATAACCCTAACCATAACCTAATGATAATCTAACCATAACCTAACCATAACCCGGTGGTACACTTACCAATTTGCATAGGAATTTCAAGAATGTCCGACGGCCGCAAACGCGAACACACAAGCAGTATACGCCGATGGACAGCTTAGATCGTCATGAATCCGCCGGTATAAACCACTTTCAGATGTGATTACCACAGCGAAAAACATTTCGTGGTGAGCGGCACGAAAAACATGACGAAATCGTGTTGGTGCGCACGAAACCGAAACAAAAATTTACGTGACAGTTTCACGAATCCCCGTGAGACCGGGTTGGATTATGGCAATGGGCCAATTTGCCAAAATGTTGAACTCAAAGCAACAACAGAATTCAAAATTATAAACTGTACTTTAAGGAAATTTTCTTTTTTGTAACCTTTGTGTTTTATGACTTTCCAACAACAGTATGCACATTTAAATTATGAAAAGAAAAGAAAAAAAAAAAGGATCATCACAGTCCTTCCTTAGTCCTCCTCAGCCTCTTGTTCAGGGCCCTGGACCTGGGAAAGCAAAATCTTGTAAGTTTTCTAAACTTGAATGTTTTAAAAACACTTAATTTCAGCACAAACCATGAAAACTGAAAACATTTTATACCCTCAATCCTTACCTGTGCACGACTCTGGCAAACATATAATGAAGTGGTTCCATTTGGGCTCGGACAACACTCACAGGGGAAGTTGACAATGTCGACATCTGTTGATTGCTTTGCCATATGATTTTTGCGTACAGCACCTGTATATAAACACACAAAGCAAAAGTACTTACTAATACCGCTTCTTACAATGTACCGTAAATTCCACTACTTTTTTCCACATGCTTTGAAGCCTGTGGAAAGTCTTTTGATAAACATCAAAGAAAAATCACACACTCTACCTTTAAATGATTCTTTTATAAATTCTGGTCATTTAAGTGACTTTCATACTTACGGCGAATCATTGTTGTTGTTGCTTCCATCTGCTTAAATGAAAGCTTGCCTGTCGTTCCCTTCCAACAAATTTGGAGGGTCAAATGTTTAGAGTAGATGTGTGAAAGAATGTTCCAGCTAAGCCACTTTGTATCCTTTCCCCCAATGCAGGCCAAAGAAGCAATCTGAAAAAATAAAAAAGACATAATTATAAAAAAATGAAAAAGAAGCACACAAAGTGCTTTAGAAGAGGGGAAATAAACATATATAAAATGTTACTTCTATCACCCAAACTTACGACAATTTTAAAAGTGATTCGTAAATAAAAAAACCTGAAAGCAAATGCACAGATCACAGGAAGTAGGAAGGCCGTGTCCAATGTCTGACCCATCATGCTATTCCTGTCTATATACAAAATACAAGTCCAAATAAATTCATACCAGGGGGGTATTCCACAAAGCTGGCTAAAACAGGCTGGGCTTATGCCGGTAAGCGTCGCTTGAATAAGTGGCAACTTTAATCTCGGCTGCAAGTAGTTCCACGAACGAGGCTCAGCTGTTTTTCAGAGACGCTTATTCAAGCCAGGCTGAACCAAGCTGTGGCTGAGCGCACGTCCGGGGGAGATAAAAAGCCCCGACGTGTCGATCGTCCAAATGATGATATTAAGTCTAAAAACAGAGTGGAGACTTTCTCTTCGGCGGAGCAGAAACTTCTCACGGAGTTGTACGAGGACTACAGGGAGATTATCACAAGAAAAGGCAACACGGTTGCGATAAATAAAGCTCGAGACGCTGCCTGGCAAAGCATTGCTGACCGTTTAAATGCGTAAGTGTTTATTTTCTTTTTAATGAAGCACTTAGTCTGAGCGTACACACGCACACGTCTGAAAATTTAATTTTCAGAGGGCAAGTTTTTGACACTGATTAGGGATAACCCACAACTGCAGTGGTTGATGACTTTTTTTTTTTTTCCTCACCCTGAAGTTTGTCACACTACTGTGGCCCAGAGAAGATCAATCTTGATGAAATAAAGCTTTTCAAAACCCATTGAAGACATTTTTTTATGTGTGTATAAACATATACATATTTATATGTGTATATATATGTGTGTGTATGTATATATATATATATATATATATATATATAAAGACAGAAAGAGGCTACAACATAGGCTGGTTTTGTGTAATGTGATGGTGGTTTTCACTTTTTACTCTGGTAGGCCTAATTCATGTTCTTGATTTGACAAATATATAGCCACCATAGATGAATAAAGCAGCAGGTAACACCTAAAACCAAAGTAGGAATACTTTGGGGAATAAAGGGGCAACTTCATGTGGAGATGTTTCATCAAACACTCAAACTTTGAATAAAGAAGCAGAAAAAAACATGTAGGTCTATAGAGGAGATGTCATTTTTATTAGAGATGATAGTGCTGCTGTGCCCTACATTTAAATAAGGGAGAAGACACAAATGAGCTTGTACACAAAATAGTTATCTCATCATTTGGCATCACCGTTGGATTATCATCATGATTGGACCGCTGGTAAAAGGAAGGTATTCTTTATGGAAAACTGTGGCTGTTGTGTCCTGCTTATTTTAAGACAATCCGTACCTATTCCTTTTATGTGTTGACTGCACTTTGAGGGTGAAAGAAGAAAGAAAATCAGATATTTCCAAGTATTTACCGCTGGTGGATTCGAACCCATGGCGCAATGAAAAGTAAAACCAGATTTAATCTACTTAACTGCGCTTTAACCACTGATCCACAGTTGCACACTGTGACAAAATGTGTAGTGTAATATGAAATAGTTTGATTCACGGTTATTCCGGCGTTATTTAAAAAAGGTCTCAATGTATGTCACCGAACAAGAACATCATTGATTACAGATCAAGATGAATTTCATGTGTAACATGCGGTTCACAGGCATCTTTCTGAAGCTCGTCAGAACCTTCTCTGACATGGGGCTGAAGTAAGCTTGACTGTTAGCCTGCCCCGGACCAGGCTTGTCGCTCTGGCTGAGTTACCATGGTTACCAAGCCAGGCGAGCCCTAAGCCTTGTTGGTGGAACAAAACTGTCACTAAAGTTGGCGAAGCTGACCGAAATAAGCCAGGCTTAGACCTAAGCCAGCTTCGTGGAATACCCCCCAGGTTCTTCCTCTGAGCGATTGTGAGGATCCTTCAGCCAATCTTCAAAGTTTCGCACTTCACCAACTGAGGCAAAGGGAAACTGAATATCTTCGGGCAGTTCAGAAGGACATTCATTGTTTGTTCTCCCAGGCAGAGAGTTGACCATAGCCATTAGTTGGTTTAGCTGCTGTTTCTGATATTCAAGCAGATGGAGCATGTACCGTTCAGCAACTGGGAACAACAAAAACAGAAAATACACCTACACATATGTAGCGATATTGCCTTATTAAACATTAATTTAATAAGTATGCACTCGTTGATTGTAGTTTCATTAATCGGGGCACCACCCGGAGTTTAATCTACCGGGAAATTATTAATCAATCTTAATAAAAATATTATTAATGGATTGAAAAATTTTGATTAGTTAATCAGTCTAATATCTGAATGTCGAGAATCCTCGAAAACATTGACCCCAGTCAACACATATAAACACAAAATTTTGGTCTAAATGAAAGATATTTATTAACCAATATAATGAAAAACACAGGGATTAATACAGTGACAAATATGGAATGAATAAATGGTGTGTGTGTGTGTGTGTGTGTGTGTGTGTGTGTGTGTGTGTGTGTGTGTGTGTGTGTGTGTGTGTGTGTGTGTGTGTAGGTTATTTATGTTTGCATTTCTAATCTGAGATTATGGCACTGAGTAATCAGACCGCGGTAAAAATATCGAGGAGTTTAATAATTTGGAATATGAACGACGGTAAGTGATTAAACGGAGTGATTAATATTAAATCAAGCTATTATTTTTGACATCAACCATTAGCTTAGATCACACGTCAGCTGGTCTTACTTTGCGTTGGAGAAGAGGGATCACCCGGAGCTCAGAGGCTGGGACGGGTTGCTGTGGCAACGGCCCTCGTTGGTTCCGAGAGTCGGCTCGGGAGCTGCGCTATTTGGCTCCTATGGCAACGCTTCGTCGTCCTGTCTACTTCGAACCTCGCGTGTCCTAGGGGGTCTGGCTTGACCCGGTTCGTCTGGTGGTCAGCTGGCGGTGGCGAGGGCTGGAACAGCCTGCGTCCTTCTGGGTTGATTTTGTCAAAAATAATTATTTGGAGGCTGAAGGCTCACGTTCTATTTCTGCCGGTCAGTGTAGCTGAGGGCCGAACAGACTGGAACTCTTCAGCGGGAAGGATAAAAACGACGGAACAAAATCGAATTGGTTCCTATCAAAAATAAATCGCAGATAAAAAAAATTGTAGATCTGGTTGTTGGAGATGAGCAAAAATATCTATTCTGAACAAAAAGAAAAATTGAATAAGAAGTTGTGGTTAACCGAGGGCCAGCCTCTATAACCGTAATGAGTAAGTTTGGAGAGGAAGATAAAGAAGGGCGCGCCTAAAGAGAAAAGAAGATTCGCTTAAAGTAATTCTTATAAAAGAAGTAAGGACGTGAGAGTCGAAAGAGTCGTAAGAGAGCGAACAAAGAAGCGTGAAGCCTCTTATAGTTTTTGGCCAGAGGAGGCGGGAGCCTAGAAGTTTAAGCGCGAGTTTGACTCTGGAGGACTCCCCCCTCCCTGTGGGCTCCGGATGGGAGATGAGAGCTGATCAGATAGTGAATTAAAAATACTAAAGCGCGCAAGAAAAAAACGATCTGTTTACTCTGTCATAATCCAGGACACTACTTTTAACACAATCAAAGTGTATAACACGATAGAACATGTCAGTTACCAAAAATATGTGAGTTATTTGTTTAATCATAGGTTTGTGTACTCTATCTAATGATTATGTGGGTCACAGTGTACATAAGACAACATGGTGTACATAAGGAGGTAAATAAACAATTTCCAACTCTTTTCGACCTGTATAAAACACAATTTTATGATTAATTTCAGTGAAATCCTTGATAATGTCATGGCATTCCGACGTCAATAGGGGGCAATGTTGAACTGAGGAAGAAATGGGTTAGGCAGACAATAAACTTTCAGAATTAATATCTCAGTCCAACTCCGACGTCTCTAGCATATTTCTGTCCTAACGTATAACAAATTATTATTTCAACTTTGATATCTTCAAAATCACAAACAAAATTTCAGAAGCATGATTTTTAGAAAGAGAGTCCTTATTGGCATCAAACAGGCTGAGTGTCTTTCTGCAGCCCTCCCGGGGTGACGGAAAGGTCCTTAGATATTTATGACTCTCGGTATCTGATCGAGAGGGAGGGAGACTGCATGGCGTCTGTGAAGATGAGTTCAGTTAATCAAAGGATAGGAACCAAAAGGGAATAAACAGTCCTTTAGATGCAAATTTAGGAAGGTGTGAAACATTTGTGTCCCCTTCCAATTCTCTGCAAGGGGTCTTAGTGTCTTCTGTGAAGGTAGGAATACAAGAAAACATGCAAATACAACAGTCCCCGTAAATGAATTTTACGAGGCTTTTGGTGGAAGGTGCAGATGTCTCTGAAGCCATAAAAATCCACTTTGGGGCTCTTAGTTTAAAGTACGCCGGCCCGCGGGCGGGCCGTTTTTACGCTTTTTTTTAAATAGAAGGACACTGCAAACACGATTATACAAACACTATACACACATAGAAAGCTGAGATTCTCATGAATCCGCCGGTATAAACCACTTTCAGATGTGATTACCACAGCGGGTAATATAAACACATTTATCCAACAAACAACAAGTCATGTAAACGTGCACAGCTCACCTGTCGACGCAGTTTGGACGCTCGTTTCTGGTCATAAAAGAAGATAATCCACAAAAACCGGCCAGAACCCAAGCTTAGCCATCCAGAGGAAACAATCCAGTATAATACTTTGGCCAAAACATGTCTCGAAATAAGTAAAAAATCCAGAAAACGATCGGCTCCGTGCGCGTGCACGCGGCGCGTGGTGGCGCTGTGCGTTTCATATTCACTGCATCTTTCTATTATAACTTTATCATACACGGTCGTATTCCCTTTGTTCGCGATTCAAAATGGATACTGGACGCTTCTCTACCGCTTCAAACCGGACTTCAACCAATCAGGTGACTCGTTTCCGCCTACTTCGGCGATATAGCCAACCATGGCCGAGTCTGACAGATATCGATTACATCACTTGATTGACTTGTTTCTCAGCAAATCACGCCGGAGGAAACGTTAGATTGACAGGCCTGGTAGCCAATGAGCTTGCTGAATGGCTTGAATATAAATCCCGCCTCTGCCAGCGGCTTTATATGATATTTCATTCGTGAGCTCCGGGCTCCACCTGCTGTTTCTCTGTATTCCTCTCAATCTGTGTGTGTGATCGACACTGAAGCCTATCTGAAGTGATTTTTTGAGTTCTTTATGAGTTTTTGGAATGAAAATAATGTGAAAATTAAGTGAAAATGAATTTATACCATTCTGTAGAGAGTGTGCACAGTGTATAAAGATTGTATCCAACATTGACAGGGGCGGAGCATATCAGTACAAATACATGTGTGAAACACTCATTTCTTGTAGTATTGCTCTGAAATTTTGACCTGAACTATGTAAGACCCCAGGCTTTTGCAATATTGTGTTTTCAAGCTCTTACAGTGCTGCCACACTGATTTTCAGGTGTTTTATTAGGGAAAAAATGTAGGCGAGAAAAAAATTCATCCTAATTCAGTGTGTTCCAACATGAAATACTCTGTGCCAGTAGCACCTAGAGTAATTCTGACTGCACTGGGTGAAAATTCAGGTTGTCAGCTTTCAAATGAGACTGGAACCATGCATGTACTCCAAACAGTTCAAGAACAGCATTCAATTTACTTTCTGTAAATCTCAGTAGAAATTTCGGGCAGAAATTGCCTGGACCTTAAAGGGTTAGGCTTTCTGAGGGGAGAGGATTTTGTTTTTCCTGTGAGATGATGTTCCTGTGGAATGTCTGGGCCTCTTGAAGCTGGATGTTGACTACACATAGTTATGCATGCAGTGTCAGGAGTCTTTCCATAGTAACCATTCATCTATCACAACAAACTGCAAATGTATTTAATGTAGTACATAAATCTGATTTTCCTTTAGATTTCACATTCATACTTTGTAAAAGCTGGCACCTTGTACATTATCGCACACGAGTGAACCACTCAGCGTTAGTTTCTTCTACAGGCCGTTGTACACAGGCGGCAGAAAACTGCATCAAGCAAACGTAGTTTTGTCAACATTGTGAACACTTAGAATTAGCTTTGCTTGATTCTTCCCAGCTGTGCTGAATCAGGGTCGGCTCAGACATCCCAGCACTATGGGGTGTCAGTTTCATTTATTACAAACGTTGCATGAAAAAGCTCTCAACAGGAACCATTGCTGATTCCTGCAGTCTTTAACCCCTTTTATTTCAAAGCAGCTTGTATTAAGTTTATTTCTTGATTAACTGTCATCATTTCATTATAATTTATGTTTCAAATGGCATTTGTTCTTTTAAAGTGCAACTGGAAATCCAAGCAAGCCTGCTGTTTTCCCCACCTTCTCTAAATTCTCTTAACTTGAGAAGAAATGTTTTTGTAGGACTGAATTGGTGAACCCTGATGTAGGCCCAGGTTAAGGTCCTGTAGCATTTTAAATTTGTTTGTGATAGAATTAATGGTTCATGTGTAGCCTTTATGTTGGATTGTTTCCACGCCAGAGGTGATTTTAGCTTCATTCCAATAGGAATTATAACAGGAATTTTGTCTCCTTCCTTGCAATATTGTTTTTTTTTTTACATCAAAAGAAAATTAAACTTAGATGTAAAAAGGAGTGTTATGTACAGTGCTATTAAATTACATAATTATGGTGAAATCGGGATTAGTTTTCAGACAATAATAGTACCTAGAAAATCTATAATTGTGACATCCCCATATGCAACTAATAAGTACATGAGAACTCACCAGAGCAAGGTATGTGCTCCATTTCAGATTGCCCCACTCTGAAAGATGGCTTGAATGGTTCTGTGGCATTTTTAGAGCTTAGGTGTGACCTTTGTGCAGAGATTAAGGACTGATTAGATGGCACCGGGTGGGATGATGGCGTTGACTGATGAGATGAATATGATGGTAACCAATGAGATTCCATTGCGTGCGATGAAGACAGGCGAGGAGATGACTGGGGGCTTTGAGATGACCGATAATGAGCTCCGTGCGATGTAGGCCCACTTGGAGATAGAGGTGGGCATGGAGATGGCTGACGTTGACCTGCAGACCCACAAGGAGATGGCCGATGGGCAGCGTGAGATGAAGACTGACTCGGAGATGGATGGGGGCTTGGTGATGACCGATGTAGAGGCAGCTTACGGTGTGGCATTGAATAGCTTGATGCAGACCGATGAAGTGTCACTGGGCTCCGGCGTCTATATGCAGGGCTTCAAGCAAAGAGGTATGAAGAAACGGGGTGAGAAGAGCATTTGACCCAAAAATATTCATACAAAAATTAGAAGAAAAAAAATGCAGCACAGTTGTAGACCTATTTTAAAAAATTGCAAATGTATGAATTTAAGTGTGTTTTTGGTGAAATTTAATTTGCCTTGGTAATAAAGGTGGATGAGTTGACACTGACAATGCCACTGATGGAGGTGATGATGACGACAGGTGAGGAGGTTTAACTGGTGGCGGTGACGACAGGTGAGGAGATGGACCTGGTGGTGCAGTCTGTGGTATTAATTTGTGTGGCTTAGATTTTAAAGATGGCTGAGCCTCTTCATCCTCACTGTCTGACTCAAAGTGCTTGCTGTTTGTAAAAGAAAAATTTGCATTAATTTCTACAGACAATAAAGCAAAACCCACACAGATGGGAAACTCCCAGTCTTTTAGTCCATGTATAAGGCAATACCTTAATGACAATCCCTGAGACAAAATTTTAATCATCTTTATTATAAAGTGCTCAAATTAATTTAAGTACATTAATTCATTCTAATTAATCCTAACAATGTATGAGATTGTTGTTCTGACTTACACTGGCTTACGTTTCCTCTTGGCACGCATTAAGTCTTCTTCCTGATCAGAATCCAGTTCTGATGTTGGACAGTTCGAAGACTTTCTCATTGCCTGCCTGGCTGTCAAATAATCACCTAAAAAAGTCAAACTGTCAGTTTTAACTAACTGAAAGTTAGCGACTAACACCATACGTGTGCTGTGTGCTTAATGAAATCACTTACCACATCTGGTCAACACCCTGGCATCATATCTGGTCCAGTGTTCACCTGGCTTTTCAGGTGAACTGATCTTGGAGCTTTGTTGATCTTTTCATCATTCTTGTAGTTTGGCCAGTAAGCCACTCCATCCTTGTACCATGATTGTGGCAGCACACCCACAGACTTTTTCACACCAAGAAATTCCACAACAAGAAACATCCTTTGACAGAGAGATAAAAAAAATAAGGATGTGGACAGAAGAGTGCATTCTGTTGGCACATTTTCAGATCCTTTGAAGTCAGTACATTGTTCAACGTCAATGTCAATTGTTCTGCCATTTCAAATCTAAGAAGCATCGTATTACAGATTAAAATAAAAGGATTAAAATAGTCTGCAATTAATTTGTCAATTATTGCAGCTCTATTTGGATCTCTCCTATGTGGAAGGGCAATGCATTTTCTTCAAACAGCTGACAGTTCTGTATATTTGATTGCACCTAATGCTTGACTCACAGAGTATATATCTAGCAGGTCAGAACTGAATGGATATGTAAAGAAGTCCTTTTTATCCGAAAAGACTCTGTATACAACATATATTCCACTTATGCACTCAACAGTGTTGTCTATCACACAAATATCTTCCCCAATCAAAAAGATGTTGTTTCCTCTTGACTTTCATTGTCCACTGATCAGTGTCTAACTGCTTGTACTGTCCTTTAACATCAAGCCCAGCAGGAACTGGTCCATCAAAGTGTTTTTTTAAAGAACCCAATGCCAAACCAGAATCCTGACAAGGTGTCATGCAGGTCCCAACAAAACTTTGTTCCGACAATCAATGTATGATCTGAGCGATGGGACATTCTGGTTTGCGGACAAGCTTCTTCATCTTCTGGAGGTGGTTTTCAAAAGAAAACGCGGAAATGCGATCTAGACTACCAAACTGCTGTACATCCAAGGGTAGGTGAATTAAACCATGCACATTGTAAACAATATTTTCATTGCCATTTATCTCACCAAAATGTTTCACAAACGTTTCAAGTAATGTCTGTGCATACTGACAGTAGGATAATGCAAGGTCTGGATTGATCAAAAGTGAAATGGCAGAAAAACGCAACATGAAGTTGTTATACATTGTAGTACTCTCCAAATACAAAGACAATATAACTGGACCAGTATACAAGAGAAATTGCCTAAATTCAGTGGCTTTCCAGCTGTATATTTCTCTAAATGATCTCTGTTTACGAGCAAATTCCATGGGAATGTCAGGCTTCAGTTTTTTCATATGTTCAGACATTCTATTAACAACATTAGCAGATAGACGAATAGTAAGAGGACCTCTGAGCCACATAAGCAACAACTTCTGGACAACACCCAAACAAACCAAGTGCATATAATCAAGGGGAAATTGTGTCACCATGCCAATATTTGAACCAAGAAAAGGACTTGGCCCATTTTGATGGTCCTCATATGCCTCACGTGCAAAGGACTCATCAGTCCTAAGCATGCTATCGGTAGATGGAAATGTCGTGTCTGTTTACAAACTGTCCTCGCTGGACACATTTATCACAGCCATAATATCCATTATGTGGCTTTATGCACTTTACAAATGCTCTGGCAGGTGCATCACATACACACGTGGACAAAATTGTTGGTACCCCTCAGTTAAAGAAGGAAAAACCCACAATTCTCACTGAAATCACTTGAAACTCACAAAAGTAACAATAAATAAAAATTTATTGAAAATTAAATAATCAAAAACAGCCATTACTTTTGAATTGTTGATTAACATAATTATTTAAAAAAACAAACTAATGAAACAGGCCTGGACAAAAATGATGGTACCTCTATAAAAGATTGAAAACTATTTGACCAGAGTGACATGATTAACTCAGGTGTGTCATTTAATTGACATCACAGGTGTTTCCAAACTCATAATCAGTCAGTCTGCCTATTTAAAGGGAGACAAGTAGTCACCCTGCTGTTTGGTGAAAAGGTGTGTACCACACTGAACATGGACAACAGAAAGCGAAGGAGAGAATTGTCCCAGGACATCCGAAAAAAAATGATAGACAAACATCTTAAAGGTAAAGGCTATAAGACCATCTCTAAACAGCTTGAAGTTCCTGTGACAACAGTGGCTCATATTATTCAGAAGTTCAAGACCCACGGGACAGTAGCCAACCTCCCTGGACGTGGCCGCAAGAGGAAAATTGATGACAAATTGAAGAGACGGATCGTTGGAATTGTATCCAAAGAGCCCAGAGCAACCTCCAAAGAAATTAAAGGTGAACTCCAAGGCCAAGGTACATCAGTGTCAGATCGCACCATTCGTCGTTGTTTGAGCCAAAGTGGACTTCATGGGAGACGACCAAGGAGGACACCACTGCTGAAAAAAACTCATAAAAAAGCCAGACTGGAATTTGCAAAAATGCATGTTGACAAGCCACAAAGCTTCTGGGAGAATGTCCTTTGGACAGATGAGACCAAACTGGAGCTTTTTGGTAAGGCACATCAACTCTATGTTCATAGACTCAAAAACCAAGCATACGAAGAAAAGAACACTGTCCCTACGGTGAAACATGGAGGAGGCTCAGTCATGTTTTGGGGCTGCTTTGCTGCATCTGGCACAGGGTGTCTTGAAAGTGTGCAAGGTACGATGAAATCTGAAGACTATCGAGGCATTCTGGAGAGAAATGTGCTGCCTAGTGTCAGAAAGCTTGGTCTCAGTCGCAGGTCATGGGTCTTCCAACAGGACAACGATCCAAAACACACAGCCAAAAACACCCAAGAATGGCTGAGAGAAAAGCGTTGGACTATTCTAAAGTGGCCTTCTATGAGCCCAGATCTGAATCCCATTGAACATATGTGGAAGGAGCTGAAACATGCCATTTGGAGAAGACACCCATCAAACCTGAGACAACTGGAGCTGTTTGCTCATGAGGAGTGGGCCAAAATACCTGTTGACAGCTGCAGAACGCTCATTGACAAATACAGAAATCGTTTAATTGCAGTGATTGCCTCAAAAGGTTGTGCAACAAAATATTAAGTTATGGGTACCATCATTTTTGTACAGCCCTATTTCATTAGTTTGTTTTTTTAAATAATTATGTTAATCAACAATTCAAAAGTGATGGCTGATTTTGATTATTTAATTTTCAATAAATTTTTATTTATTGTTACTTTTGTGAGTTTCAAGTGATTTCAGTGAGAATTGTGGGTTTTTCCTTCTTTAACTGAGGGGTGCCAACAATTTTGTCCACGTGTGTATTATGGAGTCGACATTCAGAAAAAGCCGTTTCCCATTAAAATCATAGCCCTTCTCCAGTTCCTGAAGTTCAACAACAAAGTCTTTTAAGAATTCATTAGCTGAACTTGGTTTGTTCATCCCACAAAATAAAGCAATTACAACAGGCTCTTTCATGGGAACACTGACCAACAGTCCCAATATATGCCAAATTTGAACACCTGAGCTCTTGAACAAAGGTAACCCATCTATGTTTATCTGTAACTTCAATGTAAAACAATCAGTAACGGAGTCAACTACCCGAGACAGTGTCCTCTTGATGGAAGACAATATACCAAAATAATGATACTGCCCCCCAACCTTGTTCTGAATAGCGTAGCGAGTGTCAGTCTTAAGAAGAGTTCTAGCATCTTTTGGCAGATCAGGGTGGTAAAATTGCAATATACTTAGAAGTGCTGTGAGCGCTACAAGGGAAATACCAAAGGTGAGGGCCCAATTACAGATACTTTCTCTGAGGCTACATGGTTCAAAAACATCATCTGACAAGTCTGAGTCTGAGTCAGGATCTGAGTCTGGCCTATACTGAGGAAAGTCCATTTATTCATCACTGCAACCATTCATATCTTCATAGACAGATGTGTCCATGTCTACAGCGGATGCAGTGCACTCCCCCCTACATCTGTATTGCAAATGTCCTCCAGCACAGTGTTGTAGTCATTGGTAATTTGTTGTAGTCTCCTGTCCAGGTCTCTGCTCGCACGCCTTTGCAGTGTAGACCTAGAGATCACTCTTGTCTCCATATTTCACTCACTTCTCACAGCGACAGTTGCTTCACACAGGAACAGCCCTATTGGGGGAGAAAGCATTTAGATTATGCAGTGTTTTCTAAAATATATGGTTATGTTGGCAGTGAATTTAACTCAGACAGAAATGTTGACTTGATATTTTTTTTAATAGGCAAGGCTTCGGTGAATTTTGAAAAATCCTTATGCAGATCTCAAAATGTCCCGAATACGGGACGCTGAAGCTTAACCCTATAAGCTTCTGTCAATTTTCGCCTGAAATTTCTACTGAAGATGTATGGAAAGTAAATTGAATGCTGTTCTTGAACTGTTTGGAGTACATGCATGGTTGGGGTCTCCTTTGTAAGCTGACAACCTGAATTTTCACCCAGTGCAGTCAGAATTACTCTAGGTGCAATAAAATGAGTGTTTCACACATGTATTTGTACTGCTATGGCCAGGCGGTGTCAATTTTGGACACCCTCTGTATACCCTGGACAAAAATGGTATATGTTCCTTTTTCAGCCCGTTTTCACATTATTTTCACTCCAAAAACTCAAAGAACTCAAAAACTCGCTTCAGAGCAGCGTGTCTCAGACGCAGAGAAGGGGAGGGGGTGAGAGAGGCTCTGAGGGGGAGGTGTGAATAGACCCTGTGCACGTCAAAAATGCTAACTTCCGGGTTCTGACCGTAGGGGCTTACAGGTCCTTCCGGAGGCTATTTCGCAGCATGGATAACATGGAATCAAAAAAGAAAAACACTGTTTTTTCAGCAAAACAAAAAAATCAGATTTCAGCGTGTTCAAGGTCGATATGGGAGGTACTGTAGTGTACCATTATGTTCGGCTTTTGGTGTTTATAACAGTTCTATAAGCCTTCACCGTTTTCCAAAAGACTGGCATTTGCGGGCTCAGTGGATTGCCAAAATTAGATGAAAAAAAATGTTTCACACTGAGCTGAGGATCGGGAATATTAGTGCATAGTCACTGATCAAACAGCAAATATCTGATAAACTATAACAACAATCCGTGCACTCTTCAATCATTTGTTATTCCGTTTTTACATCTAATCAAATATAGAGGAAATCCAAGCATTTGTCATTTTGTTCAAACAAAACTACAAATATAAAATGTCTTGCTGAACTCGACTAACCCTTTCAGCTGCAGTCAATTCCAGCCACTTTCAGTACAAAAAAATCGCTAATATTCTATTTGTAAATAAAAATATGACGAGAACTACAGGGAATATTAGACGCGCATCGCAAGGTGCATTTCCTTGAAAACGACCTATTCGTGGATTATATACCGACTTCAAGACATATTTTGGACAAAATATGTTACTGGCTTGTTTCGTCTGGATGTCCAAGGTTGGATTATGGCCGTTTTTTGTGGAATATTTTCATCCGTGTGTAATAATGAACCCGGAAATGTGAGTCACGCTGTGTACGTTGAAGCCGTGTATAGAAAATGGATGGATGGATATTCGTTGTCGGACAAATGTGTTTATATTTCCCGCTGTGGTAATCACATCTGAAAGTGGTTTATACCGGCGGATTCATGAGAATCTAAGCTTTCCATCGGCGTATAGTGTTTGTATAATCGCATTTGCAGTTTCAGACATTTAGCAACTTGCTTATGCAGATCTCAAAGTGTACCGCAGATGGGACACTGAAGCGCAACGGGCTAAGTACCAAAGACTAAAGTGTAAAGTGGATTCTAGTAGCTAACTAAGCAAAAAATAGTAATGTATAAATACTGGAAAATAAAATGATAAGGTACATGTTTGGCAAGCCCTACAGTTAAGCTAGCGCTAGTTATGTAGGATGCGATGCCACTTACCTTCAAAGTTATATATGTACTGGGATATATAAAATTTGAATCCCTTTTCCCGTTTGCTTTAAGGAGCTGACGCAAAATCATCATCGAGACGATAAACATCGTCAACAGAAATCTTAGGCAAGTTGCCTAGGCATCTGGAAAAGTAAAGTGTACTGCTGGCTTCTTCCATTTTGACAGCGCTGTAAGCAGGACCGGAAGTAACTGTAGCACCCGGAGTTTTTCAACCGGAACTAGCACATGCTATCGTGCACAGGGTCTATTCTCACAGAACCCTGCGAGCAGAGCCTGCTATTCAGCAGGCTCATTGGCTACCAGGCCTGTCAGTCAAAAGCTTTCTCCAACGTGATTTGCTCAGAAGTTACTGACGAAATGGAGGTAGGTCCAGATCTGTCAGTCTCGGCAACGGTTGGCTGTTTAGGCCTGTGACGCAGGCCAGAGTCACTTGTTTGGTTGAAATCCGGTCATAAAAAAAAGGAAAGGGTTCAGCCGCCATTTTGACTACAAAACAACGTAGTTTTCTGTATCTTCATAAAAAATATGGACAGAAATACAGTGAATATGACACGCACAGCTCCACCATGAGCCACATGCACGCGCACGGAGCCGTGCTATTTGAAATCACATCTTAAAGTGGTTTATACCGGCGGATTCATGAGGATCTAAGCTTTCCATGGGTGTAGAGTGTTTCTATAATGGCGTTTGCAGCTTCCATGAATTTTGAAAATATGCTTATGCAGATCGTTCAGCGGCCCGTATTCGGGCTACAACCGCTCATTCTGGCAAGTGCAGAAACGTTATGTTAACCCAAAAAGGGAGCGCATGCACAGTTTTAACTCTTTCGCGCCAACACCGTTTAGCGATGCCACAATTGCTTCACACACAAAAGATAACTTATCCAAACTCACATTTCAAATGAATACTACCATAAAATTGTAATATTGTGTGCTTACCGAGAGACGACTCTTCTCCTGCCTCAGTAATGGTGCTATACTGCAGCTGAAGCGCACATCCGTTCCACACACAGATCTCGAATCTGCTGCGCACCAATAGAGGACAGATACGTCGCGGGTGCTTTCAGCGGGTCTGACTGGTAAACGGAGGTAGGGCGGAAGTGGCCGTATCCAATGCGGACCTTTTTGCTGTCTGGGGAATGACAGGCAAAACACACACATAGCAAACTTCAAATTAAGACAACCTAAACAAGATGCAGTAATCTAAATCACAAAGTGGCGGCGCTCAGAGGCGGGTAACAAGTTAGCTAATTAGCCATATTTACGAACGTTAGCTGTAACGGCGCTAGCTTTCCAATGTGTTAGCTACACATACTTACTTGACTTGAACATGTATATTGTAGCAAGACTGCAAAGGCCCTGGAATTCCTGAGCTGATCAAAACTCAGATAAGCTGTCTCTCTCTTCAGCACTGACCAACACCCATCTCTATAGGAGGATTGAGACATTTGTATTTCTGTAGGTTTTCATTCACAGAAGGATGGAGCTCCTGTGAACATTTAAACCCCTGGAATAACTTCTTCTTTTTAAAAGACAATGACTTTCAATTATATGCTATGGATGTTTGTTTAATGAACTTTCATGCTAAAATCCCTTTTCAGCTTCAGGAGACCCTCAGCCGGAGACGTCTCTGCATTCCACAGATCAGATAACAAGTCGTAAAACTTTATGGCAGGAGGCTGGAACAGAGAGAGACACACTCTTTAACTGAAGAAACTAATTACTTCAAAGTTCATATTTCTGAGATTTATTTTGTTCTTTCCTGATTACCAAAGTTATAGTGAGATTATGTTGTACATCATATCCAAAAATGATATTTATATCTTTGACAGAAGCCTAGATATCGAAATGCCTGGTTAATTGATCTCTCCCACAGGATTTTGGACTGAATTCCCTTATTAACCTCTGAATTTCCTCTCCATTTAGGTTGAATGATGACCATTGTATTTACCTGTTACCAAATCTCTGACTTGTTGTTATATTTTCACTGTGATACATATTTTTAATGTCATAAACATATAGTTATGAATGAAATGATTCACATCATATGAACATATGTATTAATCTACACATTTCACTTTCACACAACTGAATATGGTGGGATAGACAGATCGTGTTTTACGCGTTTAATATCATATTTTAATCCATTCTGGATTCCTCTTTCTTCTCTACTCTGTGAGAACAAAGAGATTCCAAATTCCACCAGACTTGCGCCTAAAAGTTCTCTCTCTCCGCCCAGGTCCTCCCCTTAGCTGGACCCACAGATAAAGTCAGCCGTAGCCCACATTTTACACTCTCTTACGCCCTTACGACCCTCTCTCTTACCCTTCTCTTCCTGAGAGGCCAACCAAAGTCTCTCTCATTATTTTCTTACCTAAAGCGCGTTTTTCCTGTCTTTGAAATTCCCTCACCATCTAAGTTTGTTAACTATTTATCTTTTAATATTTTTGTAACTTAAGGAGACATTTTGCTCAATTTTAAACCAACGTTATTCGTTTTAATCTGAAGAACCGATTCAGAACCAGCATTTATTTTTCTTAATTTTGACCGTTTTTCATCAACACCCGTTTTTCTTGGCTAAAGCCTGAGAACCATCATTTTTAAGCACTCAGCTGAGAATTCCGGAGACCTGCTGGATCAGGTCTTGGCATAGAACCGATCAACCCGCGGCAGGACATCTAGGCCACCACAACGACGACGCACCGCTCCGAACCCGCAGGTCCAGACCGTGTGCTGCGAATCTGAAGGCCTCGCAAGTCCCAGCCCCATGACGGTTCACTTCAATAACTCCAGCTGAGTTTGCTCTGATTCCATTCTATGGGTGATGTACTAACAGCTTGGTCAATTAATTAATTTAATCAATTTATTCTCTTACAAATCATTAGAATTCTTAATCCAAATTACCGATTACCTCGTCAGGTTAGCTCTGGCTAATCCTCACCATATTTCCTTCCCCCTCACACACTCCCACATTCCACACATGCACGCACACACACACATGTAGTCCTACACATACACACACACACACACACCATATCTACATTGTACATAGTTCACTTGTCGTTATTTTCATAGAATAGTTAATAAATACCTCATTATAGACCAAATTACAGTCTTGTGTTTCTTTGTGTAGAATGTGGTCAATTTAAACGAGGATTCAAGACTTTTTGATATGAGATTGATCAAAATTTTTATGAATATTAATTTTTTTATTAAAATTAATTTTTTCCCTAGAGATCTAGGGTGGTGCCCCAATTATTAATAACGAGAGCAATAAATCATAACGTAGTACCGCTACAATATCATAACATTAACTGTTAAAGTTCAGCGGCCCGCGGGCAGGCCATTTTGATATCTGCATAAGCATTTTTCAAAATAGAATGACACTGCCAACGCGATGATTCAAACACTATACACTGATGGAAAGCTTAGATTCTCATGAATCCGCCGGTATAAACCACTTTCAGATGTGATTACCACAGTGGGTAATATAAACACATTTCTCCAACAAACAACAGAAATTTAAAGGGCACATAAAGGGGCACAACTCACCTTTGGACGCTCTTTTACTGATCAAAGGTGAAGATAATCCACAAAAACCGGCCAGAATCCAAGCTTTGGCATCCAGACAATACTAGCAAGTATAATATTTTGTCCAAAACATGTCTTGAAATAAGTAAATAATCCACAAATAGCTCGGTTACGTGTACGCACACGCGGCGCTGCACGTTTCATATTCACTGTATTTATGCCCATATTTTTATTCAGTGTCGAAAGCAGATTCTTTTGTTACTGCCATGAGGAAAAAACAGATGCAAGGAAGACTCAGAGTCAAGATATTCAGTTAAGAATAATTAGTAAAAAATGCAAAGGATGAACAGAATGCATGCATGCAGATTCTAACTTGCTCAGACGCTGACAGCAGAAAACTGCTAAAGCTAGACAATGGTTTTCTGCATGCAGCTGTGATCACAAGAAAGAATGAATCTCTAAGCTAATACATGAGTTTTTAAACTAAGAATTTGCAGTCTTCTGATTGGCCCCCCCGCCTGTCTTGGGTCTTGTCCAATCACCGCCGTCTTCCTCCTGCAAAAGGTGTCTCTGAATGTGTGTGTATGTGGCCGCTCCCTGTGACCTTTACACAGATTTTTAAGAGCTCAGTTCTGCTGAGATCTGCAGATTTCTGTTCCATTTGGTGTTGAATTAAACAATTTACTGATTCAGTTTTATTCAACTTAACTTTAAACAACAATTTGATAATTTAATCACACCTTTATGGCAGATTTGAATGATCCCATTCCCTTTGATTTACTTTAATCTTATTTAATTAATACCAGATTCCTATGTTCTTTCCCATTTTATTGTTAATTTAATATATTGCTAATTTAGATTCTTCTATAGTATTTTCTCACTAAGCTAAATATATTAATCATAATTCTCAACATTGTTTTATGGTTCAATACTTAAACTTTTATTCTTGTTTAAGCATTGTAGTGGGGGGCCAGTTGCCCCACTACGTAAGATCTATGTGTAACCTGATCACTCTGTGCATTAACACTTGTAATTTAATCCTAAGTTCTAGGTCTCAAAATATCTAAGTCTCACCATTGAAACATCAGAGAATCCAGGAGCCAAATCTGCAGATGCCAAGATGTAAAGTGTTTATTCGATACAGCACAGACACAACCAAACACTTGAGAAAGGTCCCGGGAGCCCTCTGACCCCACTGTCTGACAACTGAACCCTTTAAACCCTCCGAGCAGAGGTCAGTTCACGCCCTTAACCCATCTCTCTTTTTGCCACTGCCAGCTGCCAGTATTGCACAATTAAGGAAAGAGGTGATGTTTAAGCAAATATTTACTCCCTAATAATTTTAATTGGAAACTCGTGGGTGGCCGGCACTTCTCCCCGTGGAAGACAGCCTCCCCCAAGTTTTCTCACACAAACACCTGCATCCTTATCTCCTCACAATACTTTTGTTGATATTGGCAGTTATCCCAGAGGAAACAAACTACAGGCTATCTGTAAACCATTTCAGTCAGAGGGCAAAAGGCCTGCTGTCAGATACACACACAGACACAGATTTATTACAGCAGTGGATTAATTTTTCCACAACAGCATCTAGCTGCTGTTTGAACTTTTCACCCTTTCTCTGCCTTTCTGTGCGTATGTGACAACCTGCACATCCAGAACTAGAATTCAAACATGCACCCATAAGCACTTTAATACATTTGAGTATAGAGTTAATACAAGTTGCAAGCACATTAATATATGATTAACACATAATATGATCAAACGAAGGTTAATAATTGTAGGAGCCTAAATGCAGTTTATTTTATGTTGGACATTGACATTCAGTGATTTAGAAGTTAAGAAATACACATCTCATAATTTCAGTAAGATAATAAGTTAATGGTTAAAATGTCTTATAATGACAGAATGATTGATAATTGAGTTAAGCTAAAAACGTTTAAAAATCTCATTCATATTACATTTGTGGCTTTTTGGAGCAAGTTGTTGTCAGTCAAGTTGTCGATAATCTTATTTGTTTGTGACTGCACTACTTTATTTTGGTAGATTCATAACGTGACATGAGAGTTTGGGCCAGGTGGTCACACACACAGCAGTTCAGTCAGGCTAAAGGAGAGTGGAGCCACACAGTTTTTTGACCTCTCTTTTGTGGATCGATTCCTGCTTCTATTAACTGTGGAAATAATTTTGTACAACGTTTTTTGTTTTAAGTAAACCTTTAAACGATTCAAGACGTTTTGTGGAATTTTTCGTTGTGGATTAGTAGGAGTGGAATTGTCGAGCGTCAAGCTAACGGCTACATTCATTAGGAACTACAATAATGATTATAAGTAATAGTAAAAGAGTAATTAAATGATGATTGTAAGTAATGAATAAAAGTAATAACATGATTACTAAGCAAAAGAGTAATTAAAATGATTATAAATAAAAGTAATAAAATGATGATCATAAGTAATAAGTAAAAAGTAATTAAAATGATGATTATAATTGATAAGCAAAAGAGTAATTAAAATGATAAGTAATATGCAAAAGCAATAAAAACATGATAGTTTAATACACATGCAAAAATGAATATTCCCCACATCAGCGTGCACAGATCCATGTGGTCTTGGACTCAAAATGGCGACTGAAGTCTTTCCTTTATGTTTACACTGCGTTTCAACCAATCAAGTGACTCTGGCCTGTCTACGAGCCCTAAACGGCCAACCGTAGCCGAGACTGACCGATCTGGACCTACCTTATTTTGTCAGTAAATTCTGAGCAAATCACGTCGAAGGAAACGTTTGACTGACAAGGCTGATAGCCAGTGAGCCTGCTGAATAGCAGGATATAAATAGAGCCTCTGCCAGCGGGGTTGTGTGACATTTCACACCTCGGCTGCAGGCAGAATCTGCAGCCTGTCTTTCTCCCCCTCTCAGTCTGTGTCTGATCCCACACTGAAGCTCATCTGAAGTGATTTTTTGAGTTCTTTATGAGTTTTTGGAGTGAAAATAATGTGAAAACGGGCTATAAAACAAACATATACCATTTTTGCCCAGGGTGTACAGAGGGTGTCCAAAATTGACTGCGCCGGGCCATAGCAGTACAAATACATGTGTGAAACACTCATTTCTTGTAGTATTGCTCTGAAATTTTGACCTGAACTATGTAAGACCCCAGGCTGTTGCCTTTTTGTGTTTTCAAGCTCTCACAGTGCTGCCACACTTATTTTCAGGTGTTTTATTAGGGAAAAAATTTAGGCGAGAATAAAAGTCATCCTAATTCAGTGTGTTCCAACATAAAATACTCTGTGCCAGTAGTGCCTAGAGTAATTCTGACTGCACTGGGTGAAGATTCAGGTTGTCAGCTTTCAAAGGAGACCCCAGCCATGCCTGTACTCCAAACAGTTCAAGAACAGCATTCAGTTTACTTTCCGTACATCTTCAGTAGAAATTTCAGGTGAAAATTGACTGAACTTTATGGGGTTTAAGCAAGAATCAAAGTTGGCGCACCGGTGCGCACATTCTCACGGCAAGTTTGTTTTTAGAAATCACAACGTACACAGCGTACGCCACTTTCGACGCAAAGGTTGTGATTTACGCCACTTTCTAGCCCTGTTTTGTGTGTAGGTAGTGTCTATAGATACGGACCCGTACCCGTAGCCTGTGGCCTACGGATACGGCACTTTCCCTTACTATAAATATTAATGAGACGGATATGAATATTAATGAGCCGGCTGATGAACACGCTTTGTGATTGGCTGGTAATCTGACGTACATAAATATTAATGAGCCGGCTTGGTAATCCGAGTGATGAAGGCGCTTCCGTGATTCGAGGTGAATCTGCGTGCCGAGCCTGTCATATCAGTCATCTGCTGTTCTCTTTTCTATCATGCATAATGTCTTATAAATATCATTATCTGACTTTTTCACGGACACCGATTTGGGGGTTGAAATCAGCACTACTATTAAAAATAGCAAAACTTTTTATTCACGTGACCCTGTTCTAATAAAGCACAAACAGCAAACAAAACAAATGGCGGAACTAACAGCCAGCAAACTACAAGTATTTTTTTACCTTCAAAAGTAGCGACAGACTATTACATATTAACAACCTAAACAAAACCCTGACGTATTTTCTACGTCTGTCAACACAGACACTGCACGTCAGTCACTTTAATGTTAGCGGAATCTGTTGAATGGCTAAGTTACATAACCACAAACAAATCTCACAATATCACAGTAAATCGAGTTTGTGGGTTTTTTAAATTCATGCCAAATTAAAGAGCTGCTCCTCACCATTCACGAGTGTTTGTTTCATATTCGACATCCTTTATCTTGTAAATTAGCGTCCGAAATTAAATGGGAACATTTGCAATGGAGTTCGTCAGCCGCTTCCACCACTGAACGTGGTAAACTAATTAATAGGAACTGGACTTCAAACAATTTAGACACGGCGTCTAAAAGCGTAAAAACTGCAATGTCTAAAGTGTGAGAGGAGACGGTGTATTTTTGGTTAAATTATACAATGTTCGCTGTCAAAGTCATTCATATAAACTGCCTGTAATGTGCAGCAAATAGTAGTTAACCGGCGCCAGCTCTTCAGTGACCTTAACGGGTCCATACCTCTAGTACAGATGCTACAGGTACGGGTCCGTACCTCTAGCATCAACCTTGTGTGTAAGCAAACATCAAGCATCAAGGTTGGCACACCGGTGCGCACAGTCTCACGCCAAGTTTGTTTTTATAAATTACAACCTTTGCGTTTTGTGCGTACGCAAGCTTTATAAATGAGGCCCCAGGCCAGTGGCTGGAACAAGCGGAAGGCAGAAAACCTTGACCGGACATTGACCAAGAGATACATCAAGGTAAAGACCAGGCCGATGTTTTTCATGAACAGACTTTTTTTTTCTTTCAAATTTGGCTCAGTGATTTGTTACTCAAACATTGATTTTGACAGACTGTACAAAGGATTTCAGAGACAACTGAGGAGCTTAAGAAACTGACTGCAGAGTTGTCGATACAGGAAGACACAGTCCAGCAATGGGTGTCTGATGTTCAGCAGTGGGCTGCAGGTACTGTGAAAACTTTTTCATTTCATGAACTATTGAAAATTGTAAACTGATGTTGGTGTGAGTGGATTTTATACTTCTCTCATCACAAGGAACTCCCCATCAAAATAACCTGGAGAAAACCATTGAAGGACTGTACCTAAGCATCAAGCAGAGAAAATATCAGCTATATCATCAGGCTGGTGAGACAAAAACACCACAACTAAGACTGACTTTTTATTTTATTTTTTCCTGACTTTGAAAAAGGTTTTTAGTACCTGAAAAACATATAGTAAAATACAGTTTTGGGTTGTCCAGACTCAGTTAAATGACTGTTAATCAGTAACTGGGTTAACATACACTAAATATTTTGTTTCACATTCTAGATGGGAACAAGCGGAGACATCAGCTAAGGAAAAAGATTGCTGCAGAGAAGAAAGCCTTAGCCTTAGCATTGTATCACAAAATACAATGCCGTTATGGGGGACGCTGACAAACTGCCCTCTCCCAGTGAGCTCTTGGCTGGGGAAAATTATTCCTGGCCTTGGGAATGTAAGTATTTAAAACACAATTGTATAGAACTGTTCGCTCACTCAAATTCCAGCGAAAGGATTTGGATATCCCAATCGGCAACTTTTGCTGGTGTTGCAAAGATTTGGGATATCGCTCTTACTGGATTACACAAACCATGGAGACAAAGTACCTCCTTTTTTCTATTAAATAGTGAATGAACTTATGTTGGGTTGAGTTGCAGATATATGCCTCACTGTCGTAATGAAATTGTTGTCCCTCTGAAGTAGGATAGCATCATGGGAGCTGAGATTAGAAGTGTATTGAAAGCCCCAAATTTGTATAAAACTATACGTTAAAAGGCACTGATGAAAAATTTGCACAGCTTTCTTGGAGAAATGTAAGATGACTGATAAAATATCCCTGAGGGAGTTTCCCAAAGGGATTAATAAAATTCAACCTAATCTAAAACAAAACTTAATGTGAATTGCAGGTCATGGCGATATGATTAAGAAAAAAGGGCTTTATGACAAGGTAATGCTGCTGACCAGACTGAAAGAAGAGGTTATTGTGGTTCGTGAAATCAAGCAGCACTGGGAGTACTTGAGGAGTGTGATTGGAATGATGGAAGAGCTTTCCTCACAGCTTTCTGAGGGGATCACCCTGCATAGCAAGTTATTTATTTATTTTTTTTTCACAATTTGCATGGATGTCCAGAGCTTGTAACATTTGCTTTTCCTTTTTAATGTCATTGTCAGGCAGCACTGAGGCATTGACGGAGAGAGGACGTGAGGGGCTACTCTTTCTGCTGAGGAGGAGATTGTCTACAGTTCAAGCTCAGCAGGGTGCTGCTCGTACAACAAACCAACATATTTTGGGATTGCAAGCCTCATCTCTGGATGACTCCTCCACTGGCGATGAGAAAAATTTGGAGAGTAGCTCCTCCACTGATGAAGAACTTTGACCTACTCTTAGAGCAGTCACCCCAGCACCCAAAGATGCATGCATATACAGACATTCCAGTGCCCTCTAGCTGGTCTTTGCCAGAGCCCCAGCTGACTTTTTTCCTACAATGTTTCAGCAAGTGGAAGCATTGTTAACACACACTTTGTAGGGTTGACCAAGACTGAAATACTGATGCCTGTATAGAAAAATCTTATATTGAGACTGTACTTTGATGATTGAGGAATATGAAAAATAAATTCCTTGCAATTTGATATTCTGTGTATTTATTTTCTGCACCATTTTAAATTGATAAATTCACTGTATTTGGCCAATCAGATATTGATGCCGTTGATGTAAATTATGAGAGTCATTATATCAAAATGTTGATGCATGACTGGTTACTTTGAAAGGGCTTTTCACATAACCTCACCCAAAACACTTAATAGTACTTGCACCTGTGTTGAAGGCACTTCACTTAAGAAGAAATGGTGTGCAAGGCAGGTCCGGTATGAGCAACGGTTGGGGTGTATGAGCTTACTATTTAATAACTCCAGCCTCTTTGCTCTATCAAAAAGTAAAAAAAATGCAGATACTATATGTGTGTGCATGTGTATTAATAAATATATATAAATGCAAATAAAAATCTTAAGCTATATTGCAATAGCCAATGTGGTGTTACCCAACAGGAAGCAGCTGGGTGCTGATTCTGTCATCGGAGCCCACATGTGGCAGGTGCCTACAAGCTATAAAAGTTATGGGTGGCTGAAATTCGAAGTGATTTTAGAAAATGATGCCCAGAACAAACATTAAGTTTCAACTTATTTACATAAAGTTATTTTTTTCAAAAATGCCCTGGGGCCCATAAACTCAAATGAGGGCCCAGATAATCCTCATGGACAACTACCTTAACACTTGAAATGTTTTCAATACTTGAAACCGATATTGGTGACAAGGCTGTGCTACACCTATAACAAGCTTCAAGTCCCCTCCATACATGTTGGAAGAGATATGGCAGAAATGACAGTGAACTTCCATTACAAAAATTTGCTGCAGTCTTTTGGGCTTATGTTGCAGCTCTGTAACTTCTAGATGGCTGAAAATTTCAGAACCAGTCCTCCTTCTGACACTGATCTTTGGTGTAACTTTTGGTGGCTCTAGCTCAAATGAAAACCAGGGACACAAGGCCAGGCTTGGAGGAGCCACTCAGGGTTGGGGTTAGTAATTTCTCAAGGACAGTGCTTAGGCCCCTTAGCACTTAGATGACTGAAATTCACAGCACGTGCTACTCTTGGGGATTATATAATGTGTGTAAAATTTGGTGTATGTAGCCCGAGTAGAAATATCAGAACCTGGAATTGATCCTCATTACTGCTCAAAAAGGCTCTAAGAGCGCACAGGTCACAGACCCTGATTTTCCCCAGTTTCACAAAGGGTTTTTTTTTTCTTATAGCCTAGGAAGTTGAAATTTTAGTATGTTGTTCTGTTCTCCTCAAGGATCACATCTGTGGTGGTTTGACCTCCCTAAGTCCTTTCTGCTGCCCATACAGGGTGTGGCAATGTCCAATTAAGACTGCATGTGAAGCATCATAACTTGGTCAAATTTGTTCCAAATAGGATGAGATTTCTGGGATGCATTCACAACCTTGCCAGAAACCAATATTCAGAATTTTGAAACCTCACCTCCTCCCTGAAGCTACTTCCTGTTTGGGAGGGGCTTATAAAATTATTCCACCAGATTATGATTTTACAATTTTCAAAGGCCCCACAGTTCAAGTTTCAGGTCTGTATCTACTGTAGTAATGTAATGAGAGCAAAAGAGCAACAAGGTCAATGTGGCCAACAGGCTTCATGGCTCAGGTAGGCCTCAAAGGGTGAAGTGAGTCTTTTGAGGCTCCTTTAAAGGTGTGTCTGACACCAATCCTATTCCAAGTCCAAGAAAAAAAGTTTATATATACATACATTTATATATAGTTATATATATATATATATATATATATATATATATATTGGACACATTTAAAGCCCACTTTTGACTCATTTTTGTAGGTGTTAATGAACAGGGCATGACCTGCTATTTCATCAGCAGGCTCATTTCCTGATATATGATTAGGCTATTGTATAGACAGAGTTAATATATTCAATGATTTGGTCTTATTGTCATCATCCTTATTATCTGATAACATCTCCATGCTTAATCTGATATACACCCAACTTGCAGAAATATCAGGTACTCCTGACAGAAACCTTGAAAAAAAATGCTAAACATATTGTGCTCTTAGCTGTGAAGGTGGTTAAAATTCACAGTTTGGACTGTTTTATGTGACAGTGTGTGATCTTATACACAACTGGAACAAATTTGGGGATTGTAGATCAAACAAAAGTGTATGAGAAAGGCGCTCAAAGCTTGATATGTGTGTACGTGTGCTGCTGGGGGCGGTGGCCTTCCCAGAATCCCAGAGGCAGAGAGTTCAGAGTTCAGCTGACGAAGCATCCCTTCAGCGTGCTTTGCACGACAGGAGAGTCTTAATGGTAAGGAATTAACACACAAGCAAACAATATATGAACATCCGAATGAGCACGGATATTATGTATGTTTGTATCATGTTTGTATTATGCATGCGGGGGCATGGCTCAGTGGGTAGAGTGGCCATCTTGTAACTGGAAGGTTGCCGGTTCGATCCTTGGCCCGTTGAGCTCATGTCGAGGTGTCCCTGAGCAAGACACCGAACCCCTAATTGCTCCTGATGGGTCGTGGTTAGCACCTTGCATGGCAGCGTCTGCCGTGAATGTCATGTATCATGTAAAGCACTATATAAATACAACCATTTACCATTTGGATCTTTGTTTGCCATCCCCTACAGCGATCACTTCCGTGTTTCTTAAAATTCTGATACTATCTTTGTAGTAATCATAATAATTAGAGTTGTACTGATCGCCATCTACCTCACTTAAGTCAATGTTGTAACCTGTATGTGCTTGCTTACATTCTAGTAAGCTGTGAGTTGCAGACTGGACCTGACAAATTTCCCAGATATCCTAGGCTATTCAAACTGATCAAATTAAGTAATAATAACATTAAATAACATGACTTCATTTTTAAAAGTCGCTTCTGAATAGGGTACTACTCTAAAACGGAGAAAAGGCAGCCAATTTAACTGAATATGTTGATCAAATGGATTTCTGACTAATTCTTAAATCAATAATTATAAAGGATTATCATATCAGTATAGTAAAAGTGAAACGAATTTGGGGGTTTTCGTATTGGAGAGTAAACCACATTTTAGATTACTTTTATTTCATATTATATACAGGTACAGTGAACAATAAAATGTAACTGAACACTAGTTTTTGAAAAGTTAATTTGCATCTTTTCACTGACATGTAAATCTATTAACAGCATCTATATTCTATAAAGCATCAATTCATAAGAAGGCCAATTGAATTAAAATATAAAATGACCAAGCTCAGTAGATTATGCATGGGCATGTGCTAGTATCTGTTTTTCTCACACAAGTGCTCATACCTGCACTGATATATTGATTATATGTTACAAATATGCAATTTACTGAATTCCTGCAGTATCCCAGTGTAAACAGCAAAGTTACATGTCAACAATTTTATTGGACTTTATGTTTTTTTTTTCTTTTCGCTGTAGACTTAGGCAAATTCCCAGTATCTCCAGGTCAATCCTTTGAGCCTCAGCCTGACTCCACTTGAGACCAGAAATGACACAAGCTGCTCACTTATGATAGTGTTTTTGTCCTTGTCACTGGTACAAATCAAGTTGGGTTTTTTGTTTGTTTGTTTTTTTCCCCATTCAGTTCATGATGCCTCGAGGCTCTACAACAACCCTCTGCATCAACTGCAAAGCAGTGATTGCTGTAGCCACCAAGACCTGCAAGTCTTGCCAGACAGTTCAGCCAAGGAAGCAAAGGCTGGCAAAAAAGCTCCAAACATTTGAGGCCAAGAAAGAAAGCTGGTTGAAAAAACAACAACAAAACAAGACCACCTCACATGTTATGGATGAGGCATCTGTGTTGATATGTGTTTAACATCTGTAATTGAATTTCACAAGTAATTGGTGATTATATGACTTTTTTAGCTGGAAAAATTGCACACGCTGGGACACAGAGCTGTGGTGTTTGTTGCCAAACCAGGCAAAAAGCCTGCCACTTGGCATACACTGGTCGTGCACCCCAAGTGGAAGCTGACAGATCAGGCTGCTACACACGTGGACAAAATTGTTGGTACCCCTCAGTTAAAGAAGGAAAAACCCACAATTCTCACTGAAATCACTTGAAACTCACAAAAGTAACAATAAATAAAAATTTATTGAAAATTAAATAATCAAAAACAGCCATTACTTTTGAATTGTTGATTAACATAATTATTTAAAAAACAAACTAATGAAACAGGCCTGGACAAAAATGATGGTACCTCTATAAAAGATTGAAAACTATTTGACCAGAGTGACATGATTAACTCAGGTGTGTCATTTAATTGACATCACAGGTGTTTCCAAACTCAATCAGTCAGTCTGCCTATTTAAAGGGAGACAAGTAGTCACCCTGCTGTTTGGTGAAAAGGTGTGTACCACACTGAACATGGACAACAGAAAGCGAAGGAGAGAATTGTCCCAGGACATCCGAAAAAAAATGATAGACAAACATCTTAAAGGTAAAGGCTATAAGACCATCTCTAAACAGCTTGAAGTTCCTGTGACAACAGTGGCTCATATTATTCAGAAGTTCAAGACCCACGGGACAGTAGCCAACCTCCCTGGACGTGGCCGCAAGAGGAAAATTGATGACAAATTGAAGAGACGGATCGTTGGAATTGTATCCAAAGAGCCCAGAGCAACCTCCAAAGAAATTAAAGGTGAACTCCAAGGCCAAGGTACATCAGTGTCAGATCGCACCATTTGTCATTGTTTGAGCCAAAGTGGACTTCATGGGAGACGACCAAGGAGGACACCACTGCTGAATAAAACTCATAAAAAAGCCAGACTGGAATTTGCAAAAATGCATGTTGACAAGCCACAAAGCTTCTGGGAGAATGTCCTTTGGACAGATGAGACCAAACTGGAGCTTTTTGGTAAGGCACATCAACTCTATGTTCATAGACTCAAAAACCAAGCATACGAAGAAAAGAACACTGTCCCTACGGTGAAACATGGAGGAGGCTCAGTAATGTTTTGGGGCTGCTTTGCTGCATCTGGCACAGGGTGTCTTGAAAGTGTGCAAGGTACGATGAAATCTGAAGACTATCAAGGCATTCTGGAGAGAAATGTGCTGCCTAGTGTCAGAAAGCTTGGTCTCAGTCGCAGGTCATGGGTCTTCCAACAGGACAACGATCCAAAACACACAGCCAAAAACACCCAAGAATGGCTGAGAGAAAAGCGTTGGACTATTCTAAAGTGGCCTTCTATGAGCCCAGATCTGAATCCCATTGAACATATGTGGAAGGAGCTGAAACATGCCATTTGGAGAAGACACCCATCAAACCTGAGACAACTGGAGCTGTTTGCTCATGAGGAGTGGGCCAAAATACCTGTTGACAGCTGCAGAACGCTCATTGACAAATACAGAAATCGTTTAATTGCAGTGATTGCCTCAAAAGGTTGTGCAACAAAATATTAAGTTATGGGTACCATCATTTTGTCCAGCCCTATTTCATTAGCTTGTTTTTTTAAATAATTATGTTAATCAACAATTCAAAAGTGATGGCTGATTTTGATTATTTAATTTTCAATAAATTTTTATTTATTGTTACTTTTGTGAGTTTCAAGTGATTTCAGTGAGAATTGTGGGTTTTTCCTTCTTTAACTGAGGGGTACCAACAATTTTGTCCACGTGTGTAAGTGCCTTGACTGAATGAAGGCCTTATGAGGTGCTGGTCACTGGTAAGCCTGTCTATTTGCAGTCATTTATAATTTCAACGTATAGCTCAGCCTAATCTTAATACTTATCAACATTTAATGAAATGTAGTTGATATCACGTGTTCATAATTTGACAGTTTAACTCCAGATGAAATACATTTTAATGAGAAGAAATTGTCATCTGTTAACATTAAGTCTATCCAGTTAAATATCTCAAATAACCATTTTAGCACACTGAACAAAACAGCCTTACTCTAATCATTTTGTCTTTTTGTTTCATTGAGGTTGGATGAACCAGCAGTCCTCCTCCGCCTCAACCATACAGCCCTCCACTGGCACTGCCATCCACCTCTCGACCTCCTCTGTCCAGCCCACTGCTGCCATCCACTCCTACACCACCTCGGTCATCCAGCCTCCACCGTCATCCTGCCCTCCTGCTATCAAACCTTCCTCCTATCCTGGCATCCATGTCCCTGCCACGCCTCCTGAAATACAGCCCTCCACCAGTGTTGTGCACACCGTAGCAAAAAAGAACCAGGGTATGTTGTAGTGAAATATAAATACGACATAAATAAACACTATAAAGAGTGTATGTATCCAATTTGCATTGTAGTTGTTTTTGTCCGCCAAGGAGGTTATGTGACACCCGGCGTTTGTATGTCCGTCTGTTAGCAAGATAACTCAAAACGCCTGGGCAGATTCAGATGAAATTTTGAGGGGATGTAGACTATGGTAAGAGGAAGAGCTGATTTAATTTTGGTGGCAATCTGAAAAGGATCCTGGATTCTGTTTTTTTGTATGTTTTTTTAGTATGTGTCGTATTCCCAATGCGTACTAGTATTTTGTCCCTTATCACTCACCAGAGTTCAAGTGGGAGTAGCAATGCATGCTGGGATGTGTTGTTTACCTCAGTTATAATGAAGGTCAATGTGAGCGGCAGAGCAGCAAATAAAGCTCCGATAGAATCTTCAATAACCCGTCTTATTTCATGCAAACCACAACATTACATGGTGTCAGAGACTCATCAGACCGTACGCTTCTAAAGAAAGGAGTTAATGATGGATCCATCAGGAGTGTCTACACCCCAGATGGATTGGGATTCGGCAAACCTTCCCAATGCATGGACATTCATGCAGCACGTAAAGCTCATGTTTTCTGAACCGCTAAAGGGAAAGGAGGAAGCGACCCAATGCAGCTACTTGCTTTTGTGGGTAGGAGAAAGAGGCCGTGATATTTTTAACACTTGGACATTGACCACAGATGAAGCTAATAAGCTAGACACTTATTACGGACGCTTTGAAGAGTACCTCATGCCTAAAACTAACACGATTTTTGCAAGGTACGAGTTCAATGACAGACTGCAAGGTGACGGGGAGTCTTTTGAGCATTTCGTTACTGAGCTAAAGCTACTTGTGAAGAGATGGTGCGTGATAGGATCGTATTTGCCACTAACTCACCTCATGTGAGAGAGAAGCTGTTAAATCAAGGCTCAGACCTTCAATTCCAGCTCATGATCCTTTACTGCATGGGTTTCCTGTTGGTACCTGGTCAACTCGTGCGTATTCAAACTTGTGCGTATGCAAGGGTTAGGGTTAGGGACGACAATTCAGCAACTGCCAGTGGTTTATAAATCCATGTTTGATCACCATAAATAAATAATAAAACACTGATTTTACATTCACTCAATACACACAAGTTTGCATACGTACGCACGAGTTGACCAGTATCTTTCCCGTTTTCCTCTCTATCGTTGGCGGAGGTCTGCACTCTCTGAGTGCAGTCAAAATCTTGACTGATTCATTGATTTTTAGTTTTTGTTGAAAAGTATGCATGCGTGTACACTGTTTCAGAGCATCACAGTGAAATGAAGTACCACCAACAATTTTGATCTGATCTGTTAAGCTAAAAGAGAGAAGCTTGAGGGCCGCTGTCCTGGTTTGTAAACTAAATGCATCTCTGAGAGGCCATCCGGTGCAAGGTTGTGCAGTGCCTTAAAAACTAATGTAATAATTGTAAAATCAATAAGAGAAGTCACAGGTGTGTAAAGTGTGCCTTTTTATTCTTCTAGTATTTGTTGGCACCCATAGTTCTGCACTTTCAGTCAACTGCAGTTTATTTTATAATTTGGAAGGCCAAAGAGGAGAACATTACAATAACTTGCTTTGCAAAAAAATGTGCATTAAACTCTCTTTGTTGTGCAGTGTTTAGCAAAAACTGTAAGTGTACACTTTTTGCTCTTTCAGAATGCAGCAATTTGGTCGAGGGAAAGGACCAGTTTTACCCGGTGAAGCAAGTAGTAAAGACCAAAATGAAAAAGGTTGTCTTTTGTCATTATTTGAAGTTGAATTTTAATGTAAATATAGACTGGGTGTATTTAGTGGATTTCATTGCACCACAGTTTTAAAGTCCTCTGACAGTGTAATTGCTTATGGTACTAAACATTCTTCACATATTTTTAGGGGAACCAAATGGAGTTGGTTGAGTGGGAACCCTTCTCAATGTGGCATGTATAATTTCTTTTTATTTACAAATAAATTGTCAAAGTTTTAGTACTCATGAAATGGTGGTTTTAAGGTTTTTATTTTCAAATGCTTTTATGTTGTTTATTTATATTAACCAATTTTAAACTGCTAGCATACACAGAGAGTACATATAAATACCTAAGTCAAACTTTTACCAAAGGTAACTTACAGTAAACATGAGTATGGGGTACAAACTGGTGCCCACTGTAGCTCATTGTCTTCTATCATCATGTTGTCATTGAACCTTTTTTATGTATTTTGCAGTGGGAAGACGCGGCCTCTACAGTGGGTGGCTAAGAAGAACACCAAGAGTTAAAACACATACGTGCCTTCACTCATGCACACCAATGAACACACCCCTGCTAATGCACACACACACACACACACACACACACATACACATGTTTGTACTTCTATCTTAGTGAGGACATCCATAGGCGTAATGCATTTCCTAGAGCCTTACCCTAACCTTAACCATCACAACTGATTGCCTAAACTTAATCCTTACCCTAACCCTAACCAAACCTCAATTCATACCTGTTCTCTAAAAGCAAGTGTTCACCCTCAAACATGGCTGTTTCAAAGTGAGGACCGGCCAAAATGTCCTCACTTTGTAAAAATGTCCTCATTTGATAGTTAAATGCAGAAAATGGTACTCACCATGTAGCAAGTACAAGAACACACACACACACACACACACACGGTGGGGCTGGAGCCCATCCCAGCCATCTCTGGGCGAGAGGCACGGTACACCCTGAACCAGCTAGCTGATTGCAGGGCAACATAGAGAAACAGACAGCCATTCATACTCACACTCATACTTAAGGACAACTTAGAGTCACCAATTAACCTAATTTTTGGTCTGTGGGAGGAATCCGGAGTGCCCAAAGAGAACCCATGCATGCACGGGAAGAACATGCCAGACCAAACTGGGTACCTTCTTGTTGTGAGACATGTCCACTACCTGCTGCACCACCATGCTGCCTGTTATTGTAATTGTTCTTGTTGTCATTGGTCTTGTTATTATGTCAATAGTTCATATTGTACAGAAATACAATAAAACATTTGAAAAGGTTTTATGCAGATGTTGTAATGCAATACATACATTCATACAGACAGATTACTTTATTGAATGATTGAATGAATGATTTACCACAAAGGAGACAGGTTTTTTAAAGCAGTAAGGATACACATATCTGAAAGAAAACCTGAAAAGAAATGACATAAAACTACCAGTATAATATATGAAGATAATTAAGAAGACAATTTGTTAAAATTGTTTAGATTCTTGGAATAATATCTTAGACCCCAGGTTGAAAAAAAAACCAAGTTCCCCTTTAGGAAAACTCACTCACTCAATGGTGGTAATGTATACTGTGAAAAATGGATTTTATATAAAATCTATCTCTTACAGGCAACCTGTTAATTATGTAATTCGATCTACATATCATTGTGTGAAACAAAGCCAAATTTAAATCTGTGTTAATCAGTTTTTCATATGTAATTCATACATGTGAGTGATGGAGAAATGAATTTTCGACATAGCTCCAGTATTCAGCCAGGCAGGGGCTTCGCAAGCTCAGCTAGCGAAAGTATGGGGCAAGAGGCCCCCCCGCGTCAAAGTCTGCCCTAATGTGCTTTTTTTCCCCACAACTGACCGGCTCGGATCGTCTCAACGAGTGTCCCACAACATACTAGAGATGAGAAGTGAACGAAAACCTCCACATTACTTGGCGATCGCTATTTGTTGTGGTCTGTACCAAAATCTCGTTCCGAAATCGCGCGGTAGCTCGTGCCCGGTGGGGGAAACAGCTGTTTGCCTCAGGAGACGAGGAGAGAGACGAGTGGAGTGATTTTGTGTTGGATTACCTAAGTTTATTTTATTTATTTATTTATTTTCAAGTTATGGCTGAGTTTTTGACCGATGAGCAGGACGTGGAAGAAACTGAATTTCATTTTGATGGCTGACCGTATTTATTTGAGTCGAATACACGGACGAAGAACTTCAAGATATTGAGAACGGGCAAGGACAGAAACAGTTGGTCAACAAGCAGAGAGCACGGAACCAGCTGAAGCAAGGCTGCGAACCTCGGGAAACTGGTGGTGTCTCTGTGGGTGCTGCGTACCTATGCCTACAGAAGAGGAATGCCTTTGCTGCAGGGAATGAGACTTGCTGCAGCAAGCTGTGAGTGGGGGTTACCCACTGGATGGTACACGCTGTCTGACTTCGTCAGAGAATTTCCCCCCTTGATCAACAGGGCCGTGCTGGAGACCTTCTTCCATGTTCCCAAAATCAACTGGAAGAGGCGGCCAAGACCACAGGGAGAAAATGGCCATTTATCTATTGAGTGAGTAGCCTATATGTGACCATTTACATTTGTGTACTTTATTTACTGCGAAAGGTCTCCGGTGTGCGCAATTACTGTTATTTTGTCATACTTTTCACATATAAAATTGATTATTCCTCTTCTCCAGCCAATGCAGACTCGTGGCTTACTGTGTAGTGCTGGAGTGGGCACTCAGAGGAGAGCGTCTTGGTCGTGGGAATAGGAGAGTGCTGCATTGTTGTGGCTATAAGAAACAAGTACCCCTCTCCAACTGGCACTTACGCTGGTTTCAACGACAGAGAAATGTATGTGTGCAGAATAATTTACATTATCCCAAAGACGTCCTCTGTTATTGTCAGGACCCTTCCCTCATACACTGCAATTTGAAGTGCTCTCACTCTCTCCATGCCTTTTCTCCCTCTCCTGTCAGCAGAGCTGACGAGAAGCAGCTGAAACCGGTCATGCAATCAGTCACCTCCGGCAGAGTCTGAGCAGCTGACAAGCATTCTCCTGATTACACACCGACCATAAAACTCCGGCTCTTCCAGCAACACTCTGCCAGATCGATAGACTCGACATACACAACCCGCTGCTCAGACTCCTGCCATCTCCTTCTCCCCGGTTTCCCTCCTGGACCCAGTCATTCCCCGAAATCATCTCTCAGCGTCTGAGTTCTCCAGTCCGCCCTGTCTACAGCCCAACCCTCATTCCCTGCCTTACTCCTGCCACCAGGGATCCTCAGACCGCCCGGCGCCGCACTCTGTCTCCCCTCCCCGAACCAGCCGCCACCGATCCCCGGTAGGAACGTCGCCCACCCGGCACCACTCCTCATCCTCCCCTGACAAGACTCCGGCTCCCCGTCCACCAGATCTTCTCTCCCTGCAATAAATCATTCATAGAAACTGCATCTTGGCCTTGGTGGTAGTTCTCTGCTCAAGTCCGGTCCTGATTGTGTGACAGTTATACTTCACTGTAAAAATCAATCATCTAAAATAAATTATTTTTAGAACTACTGTTTTCCAATCTCTTCATTTTCAACCTGGTACACACACAAAGCAGCATAAAGAATAGAGGGATTTGTTGTTTACAAACACGAGAGGATGCACGCGCATCACGGCTGCAGAAAGGCGGGCCCTTTAAATTGTCAAGTCGGCTGTCAACACAGTTTTCAGCCACGTTAGCGGTTTTAATTTTAGCTAGTGATGTTGTCGGCATACTACAACAGTTTATCGCCAAGTGATAAAGTAAGTTATTCAACTAAATTGACATTAGTAAGCGGTATACGCCTTAATGACCCATATGCCTTGCAAGCTGCTGCCTGGATAAATAACAAAAAAAATGGCCCAAACGTCAGTGGCCAGACATCCAGTCTTACCTGATTGAGACTCCGAGTCTCTATTCCTGGGAAAGCCTGAAATCCTACCAAACACTGGATGCATACAGCTATGTAATGGACAACCATGTGCAGGATATTTTATTACATGACTACAACCTAGAAAACTTTGTGGCTCTGAAAACAGAGGTGCTACCAAGTCAAAGACAAGGAAAGAGGACAGAGATGTACAAGGTGTGGGTGATTGTAAACAAAAAGAACAGCATTCTAACCGCGAACTGCACCTGCATGGCTGGGTAGGTAATACTGAATACTCTGATAACAATACAGACATTATCTGCTAACTTTTATCACTTTGAGAGCAGAGGTGGGTAGTTGCTACTAGTAAATTGTTATATACTTGAGTTAATTGTTGAGGAAAATACTCAGTCGCTTTACCATACAGTGCTTTTTACATCTAGTCAATAATATTACACTGAAGTTTTGTACTCTTACTTAAAAATGTTTTACTGTGAATAAATATGTTGTGGCTGAAGCTAAATTTTACAGATTAGGCAGGTCATGTTTGTTTTTCTTTGCACCACAATCTTCAAAATAAGTTTTTTTTTGTTATTTATTGTCACAATAAAATATTTTACTTATTTATTTTATACCATGTTTTGTTTTCCTCATAACATAACATTCCTATAACCCCACTGATTTATAAATTAAAAATGTATACTCAATCACAGGCTCATTACTCGCAGTACAAATGTGAAATGTAAATTTCCTTTGAGGGCTTTTTATACTTTGAATAATATTTTAGGTTGCTACTGTTTACTTCTACTTCAGTAAAATAATTTCAAAGTACCACTACTCTTACTGAAGTCAATATTTTTACTACTCAACCACCTCTGTTACTCAGTCTCTTTCATTATTGAAAACATTTTTATGATCATTGCTACAGTGGTGCAAAGTGGCATAATGCTTTCTCTCTTTATTATTGTTCTAATCAATTTGTGTGAAATTTTTTCCTGTGTTTCTTTTCCTCAGTTTGGGGTCATGCTGTAGGCACACAGCAGCTCTAATGCTTAAGGTTGAGTTGTGGGTCAGATATGGAAAGACTGAAGTGGCTTGTACATCAGGGACCAACCAATGGCTTCTGGCCTCCAGAAAAGAGGTAAAGGCAGCCAGACTGAGTGAAATCTGTGTCAAAAGACCTAAGTGGACGCATACCGGCTTACTGCTACCTGTGAGAAGAAAACGCCACGAGATCAACAACAATGTCAAAGGTATGAAGTTTATCATAGCCATAAATTAGTGCAGCCATCACCAGGAGTAAGAACTTTCATAAGGGCTTCAAATAGTTGTTAAAAATATCAAATTCTATTATCAAAATTGTAAAATAATAGTGTATTATTGATATGGTAGTACTCCTCTCATAACATTTGGTTTCATTGGGGTGTACCTTCTCTTCTGTGTGATTTCAGAGATGAAGACATGAAGAAGCTGAAACTTCTGGAACCCAAGGCAGCTGTTCTCACTAGCCTGGACTGCAGTGACACAGACACCGCATCAGATTCGGACAAAGAGAATGAAGACCCATTGGAGCCACTTGCAGCTCTGTATGATGCAAATCTGAGAGGCCTCTCTCAACTGAATTACTAGAAAAAAGTGAGGCTATATTTTCCAGGCTTAGAAGGGAGATAACACAGGTAAAGTGTGCAAACCTTGAATCAATTACTAAAAAACAAGCCCAATCACAGGCTTGGCAAACACACAGATTAGGACGAATTACTAGCACCACCCTATATCGTGTTTGTACTGTTAAAACTGAAACAGCTAAAACCAACTTACTCAAACAGATGATGCAATATGACAACAAAGACTTATCTCATGTAAATGCAATAAAGTGGGGAAGAAACAATGAATGCACTGCAAGAAAATGTTATGCTGAGGCAATGAAAGCACATCATCACAACTTTAATGTTGAACTCTGTGGTCTAGTTGTCCATCCAGACCATCCACATCTTGGAGCATCACCAGATGGAGTGGTGAACTGTGGTTGCTGCGGTAGAGGAACTGTAGAGATCAAGTGCCCAAAGATTTTTGCTTAGACCAATCATTCTGTCTCAAAAAGAACCACAAGTACTACCATCAAGTACAACTTCACGTTTGTATGTGAGGTACAGTACTGCGACTTTGTGATGTGGACACAGCAAGATCTAATCATCACTCGTGTTGCCAGAGATGATCCATTCCTTTCCACAGCCCTCCCTATTGCTGAACAGTTCTTTAAACAAAATATTCTGCCTGAGCTGTTAACACGCAGCATGGACCAGCAACAACAAGCACCGATGGTCTGCCCTCACTGTGAAAGACCAGAATTTGGAAAGATCATTACCTGTGCAAAGTGCAATAAGCATTTCCACTATGAATGTGCAAAGGTAAAAAGAAAGGTGAAACAATGGTATTGTGCTAAGTGTAAGTGAAAAGAGCTGGAGTATGCACTTAAACAAGCTTTATTTGTAGGACCAGTTCTGTTTAACTATTGAAAGTTTGCACTTAGGTTCAACATATAAAACAGAAATAAAAACATATCTGAATAACTGACTGTCATTCTTATTGGGAGTGGTGGAAAGTAAAGTAAAAGCACAGATAAAAAGTACAAACTTTAAGAACTTACACTTAGGTAAATTTTATGAAGACTTTCTTACCACATTAATAATATTCAAAGTAAATGTGGTGAAGTAGAAAGTATTCAAAACAGTGAAATTTTAATTTGATGCCTGTACTTTTACTTTTCACTGGTTACTGAGTGCCTATGTTATATACCTGTTAAGTTAGATGCCATAAAAATTCATAAAAAATTTAATTTAATAATTCTCAGCTCTTAGATGGTTGTTTTCTGCACACAGGTTGTCACACTCGATATTCAGTTGGTGGTATTTCTGTTTGAGGTCCTCATGGTTGGCCTTTGGGACTGTAGCTTCTGTAAAGTTAATAATAAGAAAACATATGTCACTATTTTTTTTCCCCCAAATCTAATTCATAATTACCTTCCTGGAGATAATTCAGACTTTGCTAAACAATTAGGGCAGCCTGATAAATGTTAAGTAACCGTCCCAGTCTAAAACGATTATCATATTAACATTAAAAACAAAGAAAGGCACATAGTTTTGATTTACTTTTTTTTTTCTTAATGATGGTACTGTTTTGGTTATGAAGAGTGTTCAGAGTTCATACCATTACAAAGATCAGCATTTGGCGCCATTTCACAGTCATTCACAGGTGGAGTGGGCGTAGATTGATCAGGGCCCATTCCACTATCATTTGCTGGGGAAATAGGTGTAGATTGATCATTGTGTGGACATCTTCTGGAGGCTTCATCTCTTCGTCTTTTTCTCTTATATCTGAAATGCACAGAAGAGAGTAATCAATTGCAAAGAAGGCAGCTACTTTTACGCACAGGATTACTTTATCATTTCAAATCTGACTTTCACGTTTCCATGAGGTTCATTCAAAGATGTACAGTAATGTTATTTCATTAACCAGAGTTATTTCAAATATATTAAAACATCACCTTCCTATTTATTTTTACTAATGATCACACTACGTGGAACATACAGTTCTATCAGAGAAGCAACACAAGAAAATCAGAATATTTACCGCTCCAATTTGGCATCGCCTTCTTTGTCTGACTGGGATGAATAAGAAGAGATAGACGGGACAAAGTCAGGATTATTGATGTCATCAGATGCTTCTC